>NW_020172446.1:1145261-1416559 GCF_003031525.2 Neophocaena asiaeorientalis asiaeorientalis
AGAGAGGCACAGTCCTGGGACTGCACGAAAGTCCAGGGGAGCCAAGCAAAGAAAGGAAAGGGGAAAGTGTCCACAGTGACCACAGAGAGGCAGGCAGGTGCCAAAGGATGAAGGGCCAGGGCAGCAGGTTGAGGGCTGTATCATGGCTGAAGTCTTTCAGCTCCTTCCTCTGCTCTCCAAGGGTCTAGGACCGTATTTCCCAAGCCAAGGGTTGATGCATCTACCTAATTTCTTTGGGATTCCTAGCACGTAGAATCATTTTGTGCATGCATCTGTGCCTTCCTAAAGCTCATAGGCTGAGTGTGTTTGGGGCCACAAGGTCCCTGGGGACCATGAAACAGGTCAGTGGGAACGAGGATGGGTGAAAAGGGGAGGGTGTCTTACTAATTCGATTTAACAGTCAATGAAACCTACGCTTACCGGGTTTGCAAGAACAAAGCAATAGCTGGCAAAAGCTTTGGACAGAGTCAAAAGATTGACTTTCTAACCTGTTTCTGCTGTAAACTAACCATATAACTTTGGAAAATGTATTTCACTTCTCTGGGCCTCAGTTTCCCCCTCTATTAGAGGGGAGGGGTGGGAAATGGACAAATAATCCCTTTGGTGCCTCCCCACTCTAATGGTCTATGAGTCTAAATTGAGAATGGGTGTCAGGTATCGAAGCAAATATTCCGTTTACTGCTCGGAGCCTCTGCTTCCCATCTGTATAACGGAGATAATGATACCTAGGTGTCAGGGTAATTACGAGGATTAAACGAGCCGAGGTGTGTACTTTCTATCTTTTCTTCTTTCCTTTTTTCTTCCTGTAAAACATTGATTCTAAATCTTGCTTGGATTAAAAATAAGGTGAAAACTATGAACTCTCTCCCCAGAAAAAAACAATGCACGTGTCCCCATAGATGTACATAAAATTTTGCATACAATTTTAGGAGGGTTATGGACCCCAGAAGCCCATCTGTGATCCCCTAGGGATGCACCCCTGGTCTAGAAAGTGCTAAACATTCCCCCAGAAGAACTGCAGGAGGAGAGTACCACTAGAGCAACCAACATTTCTTCCCCTAAATGATATTCTGACTGTCATTTTTCAATTTACAGGCAGGAAAAAGGATAGATTGGGTTTGATCGATGTCAAGGTTTTTCTCCTATAATTTTTTAAACCTTTGGCACCTGCTACAGCTTGTGCGCTAGCAAGTTCTCACAGAGGGCAAAATGAATGAACGAGCAGAAAATCAGCATGAACGGAGAACCTCTGGGATTACTTTATGCACGTGGTGATTATGAGGGCCGAGGAGACCTGCATACATAGAAAGCAACTGTAGCATTGCTCTACAAACATCCCTGTGGCCTGATTCTTCAGGAATGTGACCACTGCGTCCGCTGTATGCAGGAAACGCACGCTCATGGTCTCCGTATGCCGTTGAGCCCCTAGACACGCACCCCTGTCGACGTCTCATTTGTTTTTGAGCAAGACTGTAATAGCACTTTTTGTTTAAAAAAAAAAAAGGGGGCTTCCCTGGTGGCGCAGTGGTTGGGAGTCCGCCTGCCGATGCAGGGGACGCGGGTTCGTGCCCCGGTCCGGGAAGATCCCACATGCCGCGGAGCGGCTGGGCCCGTGAGCCATGGCCGCTGACCCTGCGCGTCCGGAGCCTGTGCTCCTCAACGGGAGAGGCCACAACAGTGAGAGGCCCGCGTACCGCAAAAAAACAAACACCCCGTGATAATGGCCGTTAGTGATGCCTTGGCATGGGGAATTTGGATGCCTTGACTCCTTAAAGCTACTCTCCACACCACCTGCTTCCGAAGGCAGTGGCTCATTTGGCTAACTTAGCACCATCATGGGCTGTTTGTCTTTAGTGTAATTCAGACTTTGTGGCTTCTTTTCAAAAGGAGTTCTATCTGAGTTATAATAAGTCCAAGAGAAAGTGATTGGAGGGCACCAAAGCATCCTCAGTTCAACCTGCCTTACAGGGAGGAGGGACAAGAAACAGCTGGAAGACTTCCCAGCACCAGCTGGGGGTCTCCATCCAGGCTTCCTCACCCCATGAGCATTTTCTGCGTGGCTCATATATCAAGAGGACACAATCTCAGGGAGCTGAGAGTCTAGGCAGGCAGAGGTAGGCAACAGACACGCACACAAGAACCTGAGCAGAGAGACGTAAAGCAGAGAGGCATCTGGCATGCACACTCATTGAAGAAGGGGCACCAGGGCTGTCTGCCGGGCTGAGGCATTAGTAGGTTCCAGCTGAAGCCTCGAGAGGTAGGTGGAAGTTGCCAGGGAGGCAGGTCTGCAGAGGAGATACCTGAGCAAAGGCTTGGAGACAGAGGAGAACGTGAAGCAGAGTCTGAGGAAGGACAGATGCTTGCTGGATAGAACTGGGCTGTCTCTCCACTGCCCTCCATTCACTGTGCCTTTCCACCCCAGGGGTCCAGCCGACTGAGAGTCCAAGGGCTGGTCCAGCTATGGAGTCTGGGACATGCTGAGGACAAAGCACAGCCTTTGGAGTTCAACAGCCCCATCCGAATCCCAGCTCCACCAACTGCGTTACCTTGGGCAAGTTCTAGAACTTGTCTGGGGCTCAGTTTTCTCCTGAAAAATGGGGATGACCATCTCTACCCCCCTGGGGCTGCTGCGAGGGTGGTGAGATAAACCATGGAAAGTGCTGGTGAGATGCCTGACACGTGGCAGTTCGGAGATGATGAAGTCCTATCCTACATGCCAACTCCATCAAGAGTGGCTGCCATTGAAGTGTCAGAGGATTCCTGGCCACATAGAATAGAGGCTTGTGCTCAGTTTGCAATAGAGGTGTCCGGTGAGTGCTGGATCCCATCTGATTGGGCCAGTTTCCCGTAGTTTCCCACTCTAGCAAGCTTCAGGCCAGCGCTCGGAGCGAAAAAAAGCCAGCCACATCCAGCTGAGGGTGTGGATCTCACAGGCAGAGCACAGGGACCTCAGCCCAAGAGAAGCACACTGCAGAGCCTCGTTCAGCTGCCAGGAGCCTCTGGCCCCCTCACCTGTACTTGCAGATAGAGAAGGAGCAGCAGCTTAGCAAGCTAATCCCCTGGGGCATTCGCCCCACCCATAGCACAAAAGATAAAGTCCATTTGCAATTAGTCTCCTGGAGCCAAACTAGTCCAAGAATGAGGTGACTAGGACTTTTTTTTTCCTTTTCGTTTTTTAACATTTTTAATTGGAATATAGTTGATTTACAATGTTGTGTTGGTTTCAGGTGTACAGCAAAGTGAATCAGTTATACATATACCCACTTTTTGGGGGAGATTCTTTACCCATATAAGTCATGACAGAGTATTGAGTAGAGTTCCCTGTGCTATACAGTGGGTCCTTATTAGTGGCCTGAACTTTAAAAAGTCCCAGAACTTCACTTAATTCTCCCCACTTCCTATAGAAATTTCTGTCACTTTATCCAAACCATCCCCGTGCCTCTTCTGCTCTTTCTTCCCACACCTTCTCCTCTCCTCTTCCTCATTCTCAGCAAACAGTGACGAGGACATTGGTGCAGACCTCCCAAGGAAGCCCTGGTCACCAGGACAGGCAGGACGTGTGCCCACCAGGTGGGCTGGGACTTGGCGCCCCCAGAGCTCAGGGAAACCAGACAAGAGGTCAGTGTTTCTTAAGTCCCCCCCACTCTGTGCCACGCCCTGTACCAGGTGCCTCCCTGCTCTGTATTATGTAATTGATATCAATACGATATTGCAAGCTGGCCTGTATTAGCTCCTCTTGTCCATGAGGAATTTGCCTGTGAGAGGTGGAGTGACCTTCCCAAGGTCGGGCAGCCAGGATAAAGGAGAAACCCCATTAAGCCAGCTCTTCCCGAACTGTGCCAAACCCCCCACTGCTCCAAGATATGGCCAAGTGCGAGGTGAGTGGGACTTGGATGAGAAGCAGCCAGAGCGGTCCGCCTGAGAGGGAGAGAGCCCAGGAGGGGCTGTGGTTCCATCCAGAGAGAAGCCTGGGGCCTGACAGCTGATATGACGAAGGTATCGGGGCCCATTCCTTCGCTAGTTCTACAAACGTTAGCTGAGTGCCTACCATTCATTCAGGATGCATCGTTTACGCATCAATCATATATTCAAGAGGTTCATGTAGGAAACTCTGCCAGGTGTGGGCAACACAGGCACTGACACCCCCCCTCTCCAGGCCTCCAGGAATGGAGGCAAACCTCCCGTGGTAGGCTTTTTGGAGTCCAGCTGAACCCCAGCCCATGCGGATAGTGAGGAAACCCTGAGATGCTTCTGGCTCCAACATGCCACCTGGACACACAGGGACAGCTGAGAACCACACTTACATATTAAACTATACTTTATTAGTTGGCTTGTCTCCCCAGGCCTGGGTCAGGAACCAAACCACATCTCCCAAGCTGCTATGCATGGCCTGTCCATCCAGAGAGAATCCTACAATTCACAGCCATCCACCCAGTCACTGAGGTCCTTGCCCTGGCAGTGATGCCTCCAGACCTCCCTGAGGATGGAAGATGGGGAAGAGGAGAGACCAAATCAGCTGCAGTCTTCAGTCTTTGCTCAGAGAAGAACAGGATGGAGGCGTGCGCTCTAAACCAGAAGTGAGGTGAGGAAAGGGGCTAGCAAGGGGAAGAGAGACAAGTCAGCTGCGTTAACTAGCAAAGAACCCCCTAAAAGAAGTTAAAAAAAAAGGAGAGAGAATGGCCCTTAAAAAGTTACCTGTCTAGCCTCCGTATTTTACCGATGGAGATAACAGAGTAACTTGCTCAGGTTCACCCAGAAGTCAGTGGCAAAGACTGGGGTCCACAGCCCCAGTTCAATGCTCGCTTCCTACACCATGCTGTTTCTGCTGACACTGATGCCACGGTACACGTGTACAGCCCTTTACAGTGTACATAGCACTGCCACACCCATCACCCATCTATCTGCCATGCCCCCCAGCAGCCCTATAAGGTAGATTGGGCAGATATCATGTTCCCTATGTTCCAAATGAAAAGCTGAGACTAAGATGCAGAATTACTTGCCCAAGGTCCACAGCTTGTAAATGACAGAAATGCACCTACACCCAATTCTCTTTGGCTACCAATCTGGATCTTTCAGTTGCCGGTAACTATAGTTTATAGGCTCTTTTAGGACCATTACCTTGTTCCAGTGTCATGCTAGCATCTTGAGGAAGTTAAGCAAGACCCTGGGATCCTGGGGGTCCCAAGTTCCCAGGGGTTCCAAACTTGGATAACTAGGGTCCTCTATGATGTCAATGTCAGAGAGCCCAATGGCAAGGAGGGCCCCTAAAGGACCTTGATTGTTCATCTCTTCCATTAGACTGAGACGCTTGAGGGCAAAGAACTGGGTCTTGGCCACGCCTGAAGCCCAGCACCAAGCACAGAGCCTGGCACAGATGAGTTCTCAGGTGTGCATGTGGAGGGAATAAACAGCACCCTTCCTACATTCTAGAACCACTTCCTATTAGCCTCAGCCACCTCTCAGAGGTTATACATGCCACAAATTTACTCCCAGCGTACGAGAGTTGTTTTTTGATTTAACCCAAAAGAACCTGTTTCTTCCACCCCAGGTAGTGCCCCCAAGGCCTCAAGCCCTTGGGTTCCTACCTGAGTCTGCATTCACCCTTCCTGATTTCATAGATGTGCATTCTATCCTGCTGAGTCTGCCTCATTCCAGATTCAGCTCCTGGGGCTTCAACTGTTCTCAAATCAACACGTCTCCAAAGCTGTGGCCATCGCCAAGGCCCACCTTGGACCTTCTCTACGTTCATGGTCCTTTTCACCTCCTCCTCTCACTCACTGGCCGTGTATCACGTGTCCCTGTTCCTTCTCCACAGCCCCTCACCCCTCACCCCTCTCCTGTCCATCACCTATACAACTGTCTGAGTCCACACCCTCTGTCTCTCATTTAGACTCCCACAGAGGCTTCCCAACTAGCCCCCCTGCCTCTAGTCCGTCTGGCTTCCTTCTGCTCATGGACTGACATTTGATACTTTCCTAATTACCCCACCAGCCTCGTCACTATCGCATCTGCCCTGGGTTACTCTGGCCACCTGGAGGGATTTTACCTTCCCCACATCCTGTCCCCTGCTACTATCCAGATAGGGGAGTAAAGGGAGTTTGGAGACTCTCTGTAGAGAAGCTCTCATCAGAAGAGGCTGGGAAGCTGTAGGCCTGCTGCTTCAGGGGCTCCAAAGATATAGTCCAGTGCCCCATCAGATGCTCATCCAACTCCCTTGCCTATGAGGATGGCTCCAAAGGCCATCTTGTGGGAAGGAGGTGAGTAAAGGGAAGGCTGATGGGGTGCGGCTCCAGAGCACCCACCCACGCTTCAAGCAGGGAACTTCTTTGATCTGTTGTACTAGACAAAGATGCCCCAGTTAAGAAACAAACAAAGTTCCTAGACCCTGGTCTAATGAACTTGTAGGCAGGCATCCCGACACAGGCAGATCTTGGAGGAGCCAGGCTTGGCTCCGTGACCTCCAGTGACTTGCTTATCCTCCCTAAAATTCAGTGCGTTGTCTGTAAATACATCAGTGGTAGTGAGCTCCGCCACCGAAAGCGGCCGTGCGGATTAGATTGTGAGGCCATGGAATGGCGCCTGGGATAAGGAGGACACTCAGAGAAGGTTAGTTCCCTACTGTGGTCCTGGCCACATCTCCTTGCAGGGGGCTCCAACCTACATTACTTACCAGGTGCCCAGACCCTGGGGATCCTGAACTATCTTCATGGCACAGATAACAGTATCCTTGAGGTTAGGATTCAACAAGTCTGGGGAGGGAGGCAGAGAAACACGATGAGGGAGCAGGGGTTGGAGCTGGATAGCCAGAGTCTGTCTCCATCTCTCTGTCTTTCTCACACATGTACACACCCTCCTCCATCCTAAATTCAACCCTGTCCCTCGACCGCCCTGCAAGCACAGGGCTTACCCGATCACTTCCCCCCATCAGAAGCCATCCCCCCTCCCTTCCCACAGTGTCCCATCTGGGACCCCAAATCAGATTCACAGAGGATCCATCCTCATCACTCGCCCCATCCCGCCCTCCTTGGTAGACCCAGCAGGCAGCGGGGGTCCCCACTCAAACAGAAGGCAGGAGGAACACGCAAGGCTGGGGAAGAAGCAATGGGCAGTGCAGAGCCAGGCCCCCGGCCAGCCCCGGGCCCAGGCCCAGCCTACCAGAGCAGTACATCTGGCACGTGTTTGGGACATGGGGGTTGAGATTTTTGCACCACTTCCGGCTGTTGATCTGGAAGATGCCGCTGTTGGTACTTCCATCGGCTTCGTGGTCCACGGCAGCTGTGTTGAAGCCACTTGCGAAGTAAGCAAGACAGACCCCTGCACAGGGCGGAGACACAGGCCTGCGGGTCGGATGACGGAGGCCAACCCAGACCAGAGGGCTCATGGGGCAGGCTCCACACGTCACCTCCTCCGAGCCTCAACTCCTGTTTCCACGCAGTCAGGGCAGACGCCCTCCCACCTCCTTGACAAACGAATCCATCAAAGCTCGGAGGGGCAAAGTGACTTACTCAAGGTCACACAGAGCCACCAAATAGCAAGAGTCGGGACCTGACCTCAGGCGTCCCGACTCCTAGGCTAGCAATCTTCCCATGGCCTCACTGTCCGCACATAGTAGGACCCAAGAAATGCTGTGGGGTGAACGAACAAGAGCTCGCTCTTTAGAGACATGATTAGGAAGGCACAGGGGGAACCTAGAGAGAGGGCTAGAGCTAGAGAAGAAATGAGTCCGGGTGTGGCTGTACTTCATAGCTTCTCGAGACTGCCACCAGCTTGAAAAGTTTGGTATTTACTGCTTTGCTCAGCTCGCCCTAAACTTCACTGGGAATGTCTGACCCTCGTGGCCACAATTCAGATTAGGGTAGGACACCATTCTTTTCCTGTGGCTCCCGGCTTTACCAGCGGGGGAGAAAATGGAGAGGTCGTTCTGCTGTGGCTGCCTGTCGTCTGCCTGCTGTGAATTCACCCCAGTGCCAGGTGTTCTCTACCTCTCAGCTCATGGGATGCTCGTTTGACAAAGGAGGACAGAGGCTCCCAAGGCCACAGCCCTTGAGGGAGGAAGAGGGAGGAAGGGAGTACAGTCCTCACAGTCCGCCAGGCTGTATCCCCGGAATCCATCCAGGCCGAAATCCTGCAGCACTCTGGCCAGCTCACAGCGACTGTAGACCTTGGCCTGGCCGGAGCTGAGCAGGCAGCTGAGAAGAGACGCCAAGGCCAGCAACGTGATCCCAGGCAGGCACGGCCACCTTCTGGGAGCCCAGCTCCCACCTTCCATGCGGGCGGCAGGGTTGGAGACCCCGCCGCCCTGGCTCCAAGCTGGGCTTTGACAGGCAGCTCACAGAAGGGTACCCCTGGAAGAAGAAGGGAAACAGGGCCTGAGTGTACCTGGGAAGTGGGGAGAAGGCTCCAACACTGCCAACCTGCTCCGTTGCAGCCCTGATGGGGCATCAGCCGTACCACCAAGAGCCAGAAGAGGGTTCCCCGAGGCCAGCCTCTTTCCCCTCCAATCCTGCTTTGTACCCCCCTGTCCCGGCAGCTGAGAGAAGAGGAGGGGAACCGCAGAGAGGACAAACACATTCTGAGCTCCATACTACTTGCCAGGCATCACGGAATCCTGAATCCCAGGACTTCACAACTCAGAAGGGACAAAGTTTGGACTGAGGCCAAAGTTTATGTGACTCCAAAGTCCCACCGGGGTTTGGCCACAAGCAGATGCTCCCAGAGGGGACAGCCGAGCAGTGGCATCTGTGTAAATCAATCCCTCAGCCCAGATGCCACGAAGCTGTCTTCTAGCACTGAGCCTCCCCCTCCTGGCCTGCACTGAAGCCAGGTCTCCCCCTAGGACACTGCCACCCTGCAGCCTCTCAGGCGGAAGATGTTCTCTCTCCCACACACAGGCCGCCCAGGGCGATGCTGAAACTCTCCTCCATGCCCGCCACCCCATCTAAACCACCACCTTGTTAAAGCCCGGCCTCCCTCGAGGCTCACCTCACCCGGTTTGGTTTGCCCTCCACGCCTCTCATCACTGGCTCTGCAGGCCTGTCCCCAACATCATGAAGGACATTTGCACCTGGGTATGACATTGGCCTCCACTCTGTCTCAGAATAGAGAAGTGTCTCTATTCCACTTCTATCTCTCCCCAGCCACCTGTGAACTACCTCTCCATGTCTCTCACGACCTCGGCCCCCAACCTTCACAGATTCCAAAAATGAAACACAACCTCGGGAGTGGCTGTCCCTACAATTGGGTGGCCCCGAGCCCAGGGATGACAAGACAAGGGTATGCTTTGCAGTAAGCCTCGTCTCAGGGGGAAGCCCGCCCCTACGCATAACGTCTCTGATGTGGACACTTTCCCAGCACCATCTTCTTCCTCTATGACGTGAGGAAATTAATAACACCTGCCTCATCGGATTGTTGAAAGAATGAATGAGAAAAGAAAGGCACAGAGAGAACGGGGCTCTTTGCACTAGAACTCGGCTGGTCATTATTTCTATTAGGAAGCGATGCTGGCAACGGCACTGATGCTCGTCTTGGTCAGGTCTCTCTCTCCCATTTCCCTCAGGGGGTATTCATGACCCTCATTACTGTCCTTGAGTCCCCTCACCTCCTGCCTCACTGAGAAAAACAAGGTGCTCACAGGTGAGACTTCCTTCCTCTTTCTGCTTTTATCCCCTCCCATTCACAAGTGCACCAGTAGCCTCACCTACCCTCACAGAGGAGGTGCCTCTACACTGATGGGGGCCCACCTTTCCTCCAAGCTCTGTGTTTCATCCTTTCGCATCTCTCCACCGTGTTCTACCAGCCACTTCTCCTCTCTCAGCGTCACCAGCCCCTCCTCTCCACCAACCCCTCCTTCCTCTGCAGGTACAGACATGCTTAGATCTCCAGCTTCTAAAATAACCTTCCCCGGACTCTTTATCTATACTGACCTGTCCCTCTCCCTCTCTTTCTCATTTCAACTTCCAGGGGAAAATCTACGATTTTCTCACCTCCCATTTGTTTCTCAACCCAGTGAAATTTAGCGTCACCACCACGACCACTCGCCTGACACTGTTCTACGCAGTCCGATGGACCCTCGTCAGCTCCTGTCTCGCGGGAGCCCTCAGCAGCCTTGCACACCGCTGCCGCTCCACCCGGTTGAAACTCTCGCCTCTCTCCGCTTCCGTGACGCTCCCCTCTAGCAGGTTCCTCGGATTCCCTTTTGTGGAATCCACTTCCGCCCAGGCCTTAAATGCCGATATGCTTCCCAGGCATTTCTCCCTTGAGCCCTCCTCTCTCCCACTTCAGGAAACCCTCCGGGCAGCCTGCAAGATGCCCAAGCACGTCTGTGCCTACTGCCCCCTGCAGGGTGATGGCTCATATGACATCTTCCCCGGAGCAGCAGACCTCATAGGTAACTGCCTCCTGGGAACCTCCGCTTGGATGAGACACGGTGAACTCAAACGGAGCACGTCCAAAACAGAACGAACCTTCCCACTATTTTAGTGCTCTTTTGTATGTCTTCCCTTTCTTGGTTTCACACATTCTTGGTTTTAAACTCATCATGTTCTATTGTTTAAACCTATTTCTCCAAATTGGATAAACATTTTTATCCAGATATAAATGTCATTCTTCACTCCTCTCCATCACATCTTTCACTCATCCCCAAGCCATCAATCTCAATGCGCTGTTGAGTCCACCTTCCCTCCAAGGGCAGCATCTCTTCCTCAGTTCGGACCACCCTCCTGCTGTGCTGACGGTCTCCTGGCGTCTAGTCCTGACCTTCTCCCCACGTTCACCAGCATGAAGGTTTTACACAAAAAGCCTGGCGTGTGACGCCCTTTGATGGCTTCCTTCCTCACTCCTCCTAAGCATGGTCCTCGTGACCCAGCCTTGCTGACCTCTGCCCCGCGACACATTAAGTTCCAGTAACGCCGCGTCATTCGCTCGCGATGATCTTGCCGTCTGAACGGGAACCCTCTCGTTTCCTTTACGTGCTTCACTCTTACCTATACTTCAAGGGTCACATTAGAGGGGAGTTCCCCAGCGAGACTCCCCCAGTGGGCCCCCGCCCCCCCCCGATACTCCCAAAGCGCCCTGTGCTTCTGCCCTCCCGCACAGTAGACTGTAAAAGACGTTAGCCTTTCCCACTACAAGGTGAACTTCCAAAGAACAATGGTTCTTTGAGAGTCAATCCTGAGAGTCAAGCAGAGCTGCCGGCATGGAGCGGCTGATCAATGGGTGCTTCTCAAGACTGAAGTATATTGAAGTCGTGTCCACGAGAGCATGAGCCCTTCTCATCGAAGTGTGGGGGGGTGAGAGGGAGGAAGACACCCTTCTGAGTTCTTAAAATCTGGCAGACACTGTGCTGGGCTTTTTCTGGATGTTTTCTGACTTAATCTCATCTAATCCTCTCAACAATTCAAGGGGGAAAGGATTACTATCTCCAACTTATAGATGAAGAAACCAAGCCGACTGCTCTACAGAGACTTGTGTTTGCTTTTTCGGTAGCAGAGTTATTCAAAGGTCATTTCATCCTGAGCATTTCCCAGCAGATCTAGAGGTAGCAGGAGTCAGGTCTGCTGATCCAGAGACCAGAGGCTGCCAGCGTGGTCTCCAATCTCTCGTTCTCAACTCCCCACCCACCGCTTCACCAGCCCAGAATCCGCCGCCCCGCCCCGCAATCTCTGACCACTGCCTTCCTTTCTCCACATCCCTCTCTAATCAGTAAACAGCTGCAGGAGGAGGGGGAAGGGGGCTCACTGATCAGGTGTTGTCCGCACGAGAGCTGACACAGCAGTGACAGTGGCAGTAACAGCAACGACCCAACACTCGGCTTCAGCCCAGGACACCCCCCATGACACAGCTGGGGCCCCAGGCACCCAGCTTGAAGAGAATGATGGGAAAGGGCAGGCTCTAAACTGACGTGGGGCCTTCTGGAACTCCCCAGTTCTGTGAGCTCATCTTCTAGAACCATCTTCACCCACCCAGCTTTGCTAGCCCCCCTGAGCCCCTCAATGTCAGGGCCTGGGGACATATTAGGAGGATCTAAGCTCAACCCCCCTTGCCCACCTTCACTCACACACACAGTACTTTGAAGGATGGCTCACTCCTCTCCTCCCAACAGGCCCTTCCGGTGGGTACCCAGGGATGATGTTGCTGGCGGGTGGCCGCCGCCGCCCCAGGCATCCGACCTCACGGTCAAACTCCTTTGTTCTTCTCCCCTGATGCTGAGCTACGAACCACCCCCTTTCTCCATCTGGATGATGACAGTTCAGTGTGGACAAGCCTGGGACAAATGTGATGCTGTCGACCCTAAAGCCTGTGGGACAGAGCAGTGGAATAGAAGGGCATGTGACGCCCGTGTCTATACCCCAGAGGGGCCCCTGCTTGGAGGCCGTGTGGCACAGCAGTTAGAGCATGGACTTTGCAGTCAGGCTGACCTGAGCACGAACACGGGCGCTAGTGACCACCAGCTGGGTGTGCCAGTAAAAGTGACTTAACCTCTCAGTTTCCCTCATTCTCAAGGGGGAATAACAATACAGGAAACATCTCTAGAGACACGCAATACACAGGATCAATCACCACTAAGAGCAGAGCACAGCCATAAACATGTCAAGCTGCCCCTGTTCATCCTGTCCGCTTGGGCCCCATCCCAGACAGACCAGATTCGAATTGAGGGTAAAGCCACGTTTGCATCAGGGTTTCTCCCTTTTTTTTTTTTTTAATTTTATTGTGGTAGGAAGACATGAGTCACTTCACATGAGATCTACCCTCAACAAAATTTTAAATGTATATAGTACCATGTAGTTGATCATAGGTACAGTGTTGTACAGCAGATCCCCAGAAACTTCTTCCCCGTTTAACTGAAGCTTTATGCCCGTAGATTAGTAACTCCCCACTCCCTTCTCCCCCAAACCCTGGCAACCACCATTCCACTCTTTGATTCTACGGACTTGACTCTTTTAGATACCTCCTATAAGTGGAATCATGCAGTGTGTGTCTTTCTGTGACCGCCTTATTTCACTGAGCATAATGTCCTCCAGGTTCATCCGCGTGGTCACATGTTACAGAATTTCTTTCCTTTTTAAGGCTGAACAGTACACCACTGGGTGTATAGACCGCATTTTCTTTATCCGTTCATCTGATGGACATTTAGGTTTTTTCCACATCTTGGCTATTGTGAATAGTGCTGCAATGAACATAAGAGTGCTAATATCCCTTCAAATTCCTGATTTCAATTCTTTTGGATAAATACTCAGAAGTGGGGTTGCTGGATCACACGGTAGTTCTATTTTTCCACAGCTGCTTCGCCATTTTGCGTTCCTGCCAACAGTGCACAAGGGTTCCAATTTCTTCATGTCCTTGCCAAAACTTATCTTTTGCTTTTTTTATAATAGCCATCCTGACAGGTGTGAGGTGTGGGGACTCGCTGTGGTTTTGATTTGCATTTCCCTAATGATTAGCGATGTTGAACGTTTTTTTCATATGCCTGTTGGCCACCCATGTGTCTTCTTTAGAGAAATGTCTCTTTGGCATCAGTATATTTTAAAAGCTCCCCCAGATGACTCCAATGCACAGCCAAGGCTTGAGCCTTTGTCCTGGGGGAAGGGCTCTGGACTTGCGTTAGGAAACCTGAGTTCAATGTCTTGCTGTGCCCTTGGTTGGCTATTTAGTCTTGGCCAGTTAACCTCCATTTCCTCATCTATAAAATGGAGTCGTTACCCTGCCCCACCCCCTAGAACCACGGTAATCTCCCCAAGCCTCAGTTTGCTCCTCTGTAAAATGGGAACAATCCTCCCTCACTGTCTCAATGCCTGAAGATACATACCACTTGGATCAGTACATCTTAACTATTGTTTTTATTGTCTGGCCCTGGGTGGTGATTCTGTGCGGTTGAGTTTTGGGGGTTGTTACTGGATCGGCCTGCTTTTACTATTTTATCACTTCTTTTTATTGAGTCATCTTTCAGTTTATTTTTATTTTATTGTGTGTTTTGTTATTTCCCACTTGACTTTCACTCTTAAATGGAGAAGAAGAAACAGAAAGCTCAAAAGAAAAAGTTACAAGGGCAGACAAGGCCCCAGGTGACAGTTGGTGGGTCTCGATTTCTCTGCTGAGCTCAGGACGAGTCTTTCCTGTTTCCCCCAAAGCAAGCTCAGATTCTTGAACACATCCCAGCAGAGATCCCCCACCAGCTCCCTTCAGGTTTAAGTTCTCCTGAAGCATCTCTTACATTTCTGCTTCTCAGTCCTGGCTGCACTTTAGAAAAAATACTGACACCTGGGCACCACCCCAGTCCCATTACATCCAAATCTCTGGGGGTAAAGCCCAGGCATTACTACTTTTTCAACACTTCCAGGAGATTCCAAAGTGCTACCAGAGGTGAGAACCACTGTTCCCTAAATGTTCCCTAAATGTGTGCCAGTGCTTTGCAGCCGTGTCTTACATGCTATTATATATGTTTTTCCCTGTCAAGTACACTCTTTCTGTTCCAACTAACTGGCGAGCTGCTGGTCCTCCTTAAAGCATTGCTGGAGCTTGTCTTCCTCCCCTGGACTCCTTGGGCTGAGTCAGGAGTCCCCTATACCTTGGCACAGCAATCAATGTTAATGTGGCATCTCAGCATCTACCACACTACATCAGTATCTTCTTTCTCCATCGCTCCCACCAGACTAGGAGATGCCCGATGCGTCCCAATTGTCTATTTTCCCATTGTTGACAACAAGATCAAAAAATACTATGGAAAGAAATGAAAAAATGAATGAAAATCATCTAGTCGGTTGATTCAGAAGAACCTCAGCTCAGAGGACTCCATCGGGAGAGTGTCGAAGGTGGTCCCAAGAAGTATGCAGGGGTCTCTGTGGATGATGAAGAAATGAGTCCTACTCTGCCTGCAAGTAGGGACAGCTTGGAGCTCCTAGAGAGATGTCTACTCACCCGATCCACTCCCAACTCATAACAGTGAAAATAGAGCTAACCTCTTCTTGATAAGTTGTGTCCCTGTTACTTTCATCTTTTTTTTTTTTTTTTTTGCGGTACGCGGGCCTCTCACTGTTGTGGCCTCCCCCGTTGTGGAGCACAGGCTCCGGAAACACAGGCTCAGCAGCCATGGCTCACGGGCCCAGCCGCTCCGCGGCATGTGGGATCTTCCTGGACCGGGGCACGAACCCGTGTCCCCTGCATCGGCAGGCGGACTCTCAACCACTGCGCCACCAGGGAAGCCCCTATTTTCATCTTTGATCACAGTATGTGGCTGTGATCACAAGACATTGTTATCAGGAGGCCTGAGGCATGTAAAGTCACTAACCCTGCACTGCAGAGTCTCACCCCATCATATTCTTTTAGTTTTGTGTCTCCTTTATTAATCTGTCTTCCTCCCCGTGATGGTTAATTTTCTGTGTCAACTTGACTGGGCCACAGGGTGCCCAGATATTTGGTCAAACATTATCCTGGGTGTTTCTATGAGGGTGTTTCTGGAGGAGATTAACATCTTTAAAAATGGAAATGTATTTGACACATAAGTTGTGTAAATTTAAGGTGTAAGACATGTTAATTTGATACATTTCTATATTGTGATATGATTATCATCATAGTCGTAATTAACACCTCGGTTACATTGCATCATTATTTCTTTTTAGTGGCTGGAATAATTAAGTTCTGGTCTCTTAGCAATCTTGATGATTACAATACAATATTGGTGTCTATATTCATCATACCGTGCATTAGATGAGATTAACATTTCAATCACTAGATTGAGTAAAGCAGATTGCCCTCCCTAATGTGGGTGGGCCTCATTCAACCCGCAGAAGGCCTGAAGAGAAGGAAAAGGCTGATCCTCCCTGAATAAGAGGGAATTCCCCCTGCCTGACTGCAATTCAAACTAAGACATTGACTTTTTTCCTGCCTGTGAACTAGAACTGAAACATCAGCTCTTCCTGGGTCTGAGCCTGCCAGCCTTTAGACTGGAATAACACCATTGATTCTCTTGGGTCTCCAGCTTACCAACTCACCCTGCAGTGGAACTCACCCACTTCCGCAACTGCATAAGCCTTATCCCAAATATATATATAACGACTCTTCTAACCACGTTTTTATAGTTCCCTGTATGTGTGTTTATATACACAAATCCTATTTGTTCTGTTCCTCTGGAGAACCGTGACCGATACAGTCCTCCGTGAAGTTGGTAGAAAATCACTTAACAGTCACCAGGTTCCTCAATCCACATTATTCCCTTCCTTGCTGTGGTGCCATTACTGGCTGACACTCTTCCCTCCCCTCCTATGATGTGTGCCTTCCACAGTACAGGGCAGCTGACTGAAAGCAGCCAGACCTGGGCTGGAGTCCTGATGTCACAGAATTTACTAGCTCAGTGACCTTGGTGGGTTAGTTAGCCTCAGTATCCTCACCCATAAAGTTAAAAGGAATGCCATCCAGAGGGCTGTGGAGAGGATTAGTGAGATAACATGCAAATAATCTTACACAGAACCTGGCACCAAGCAGACACTCAAGAAAAGGTAGTTCTTTAATTATTGTTATTTTGGGGGAGAGGAAACTAACTAACCATACTTTTGAGAACTTCACTTGAACTGTCAAAAAAGGCTCTGAGTAAAAGGGCCTAAAGGATATTGCAAAGGGAAAGCAGGAGCTAGTTTTAACCAATCAGAGGCCTCTTTCCCATCCAAGTTTGTGCTGTGTTGGCCCTCGCGGAAGTCACAACGTCTCTGGATGAGCAGGGAATTAATCTACTAGCATTCGTCTTCCTGGACTTACATCCTAGGGATTTGCTCTCAGGGAAACCGACACAGCCTAAAGAGAAAGGAGAAGCATCCATTTGGAAAAAAGTGCTTGTTCATCCATGTCATACTCCCCCCTCCCCCTCCTGACGTCCTTCAGAGGTCAAAAACAGTTCCTCCATATCTGTCCCCATCACTCTGGTCAGTGCTGTCAGCATATCTTATCTGGGACTACAGTCATTCCCTAAGGGGTCTCTCTGTACATCTAAGTGATAGAACTGAATACACCAGTCCCCATTTTTAAATCTCTCAGTGGATCTCTATCACTTGCAGAACTAGTTTGGAAGTCCTCCACACTCTGTCCTCTCCCCACTTCTCCAGCCCTTCCTCCCAACACTTCTCTCCCTGCAACGCCACCCCCTGGGCTTCCACGGTTCTGAGCTACCCACTCTTCCCCAAACTCATCTGTCTAGAATCTCTCCTCATTGGGCACCTGATAACTCCATCTCACCCTTGAAAATCAGCCCAGCGTTGCACCTTCCACAGAAAGTGTTAATCCCACTCTCTACCTCCTGAACCCTCCAATCTATTTTCTTGCCCCCGGCCCTTGAATTTCTCCCTGTCACAGAACTCCCACATTGCACTATAATTTATGATGTACGTGACTGTAGCCCTGTCTGTGAGCTCTTCCAGAGCAAGGAGTACGTTATATTTCATCTCTGTATTTCCTTGACCTATTAATGGGTGAGACACCCAAAAGGCACTGAGTAAAGGTTAGGAGAATACATTTAAAAACACACTGATTGGGGAGGGAAGGAGAGGCCCACGATTCTATAGGGAGAGAACAAGGGAGATTTTATGGTGCTGGGACAGTTCTGTATCTTGATCTGGATGGTAGGTACACAAATGCAAGTTATAAAATGACGCGGGAGCTTCCCTGGTGGCGCAGTGGTTGAGAGTCCGCCTGCCGATGCAGGGGACGCGGGTTCGTGCCCCGGTCCGGGAAGATCCCACATGCCGCGGAGCGGCTGGGCCCGTGAGCCATGGCCGCTGAGCCTGCGCGTCCAGAGCCTGTGCTCCACAACGGGAGAGGCCACAGCAGTGAGAGGCCCGCGTACCGCAAAAAAAAAAAATGACGCAGAACCGTACACACACGTCATCGCAATGTCAACGTCCTGACTGATGTTACAGTGGGTCCCTTGGTATCTGTAGGGTTTCGGTTCCAGGACCACCTCCCCGCCCACACCCAGGATACCAAAATCTGCCGATGCTCAAGTCCCTATAGCAAATGTCCTAGTACAGTTGGCCTGTATCCATGGGTTTCGCACCCTCAGATTCAACCAACTGCAGGTGGAAACCCGCGGATACAGGAGGCCAGCTGTCTATTATGTTGTATAAGGATTTTGCAAAGGGAAAGCAGGAGTTTGTTTCAACCAGTCAGAGGCCTTTTCCCCATCCAAGTTTGCGCTGCGTTGGCCCTCGTGGAAGTCACCAGCTCTCTGGATGAGCAGGGGATTACTCTGCTAAGCGTTGATCCTTTTGGAAGATGTAACCATTGGGGGAAACTGGACGAAGAGCCCACGGGATTTCTTTCTACCCTCTTTGCAACTTTCTGGGAATAACTATTTGATAATAAAAAGTTTTTTTAAAAAAGGAAAAATGCACTGGCAAGTTTTACTGTTCTGACTCATCTAATAAAATTATTGGGGGCTTCCCTAGTGGCACAGTGGTTGGGAGTCCGCCTGCTGATGCAGGGGACGCGTGTTCGTGACCCGGTCCGGGAGGATCCCACATGCCGCGGAGCGGCTGGGCCCGTGAGCCATGGCCGCTGGGCCTGCGCGTCCGGAGCCTGTGCTCCACAACGGGAGAGGCCACGGCAGTTAGAGGCCCACGTACAGAAAAAATATATATATATTGGAAATGAAGGGCAGTCAATTCTGGAATTTTTCACAAAGTCTAATTTAAGATTATTTAAAACTGACCAGCTAGAAGGTGAATTATGAGAACACAAACATAACCCAAATGTGCTTCAACATCTGCTTTATTTAGAATCGTAACAAGTTTCTGCTCTAAAGGCCTTGGAATCAGTACCTAAATGGGAAGAACCAGGAGTAGAATGAATCAGGTCAGCACAGCTGTGGAGGCAGAATGAGGCCGCCTGTGATGAAGCACCTGAGAAAAACAGAAAGCTTCTGTGACTCTATCTGACCAGAGAAAGAGGCTGAATGGGTGGGAGAAAACTGCATTCCTGACCCATGACTTGGGAGGCCCTGGACCTGAAAATCTGAGTCCACATTCTTAGTACCTTGGAAACCCTCACATGCTGGAGGTGCTAAAAACTGAGGTTTTGGGAATTCCCTGGCGGTCCAGTGGTTAGGACTTCACGCTTCCACTGCAGAGGGCATGGGTTCCATCCCTGGTTGAACTAAGAGAGCTAAGCTCGCTCATGCATGTTGCATGGGACAGCCAAAATAAAATAAAATAATTAATCAATCAATTAAAAACCGAGGTTTCCAGTAAACTAGCACCTTCAACAGCGGAAGGCCTCCACACACGGGGCCTCTGACACCCTGAGGTTCCCAGCAACCAGGGTGGGTTCACAACCTGATGATGTCAATAGCCCTAGGAGCCTGAGACCCCTAATAACTGATGTCTCTGAGAACCGTGAAGCCTTTAATAAATTGAAAAACTGAATAACCCAGGGCTTCTACCGACCCAAGCCCTATAATAAACTGAGACTCTTAGCAACCCAGATCTCCTAGCAACCTGGGGACTCTGAGTATCAGAGACTCCTAGCAACCAGGGAGATTGCACAACCTGGGACCCCAGCACACATCCAACCCTGGGCCTAAACCGCCTCTCCCTCTGTGGTGACTCCACACTGAACCTCGAGAGGAAGTGTGGTCTGAGAGACAGAGGCAGAATCAGGGGCCGAAGACCTGGGTAAAACGTTCTGATTTGGCCACTTACTAACTGTATATCCTTTGGCTTAATCTCCCTGACTATCAGACTCCTTACATATAAAATGAGAATGATCATTACAATCTCTAGCTCATAAAATTACTGTGAGCATCAGGTAAGAAGGCTTAAGGGAAAGCATTTTAACAGCTACACATATGCATGTTGCCATTTCCAATTGCACCCTGTCCCCTCCCATCTCAAGACCCACCATACTGCATCAATTTGAAGTCAATGCTACTTCCAAAACACCTTTCCCATGTATTCCAGCTCCGTAACCACCACCAGAATCTCAAGCCCCCATTGTCTACATTGCCACCAGTTATCTTTCAAACATACAAGTGCTATCCTTTCTCTTTTGCCCACAGGCTTCTATTGGCTCCCTTGTTCTTTGAGTCAGGTTCAACTCTTTAGCATGGTATATAAACTCTTCATGATCAAGCCCTATCTTTCCAGCTTCATCTTCATTCACTCTCCCAACTCCCACTTCCTTTATTTACTCTGAAAACAAACCTGAGGCGTGGGTATCCGTCCTCTCAGTTTCACAGATAAAGAAAACAGGGCTGAAGTAGTTCACGCAAGTGCATACAGCCTGGAAGCAGTGATTTGAAGCCAAGTTGGATCGTAAAACCCAAGTCCTTTGACTGCAAAGCCATTAATGCCGTTTGGAAGCTTCCCCAAAAGCATACTTCTCTGGTAAAAACTCTCTTAATAAACCAACTTTGGTCTTGTCCCAAAGCCCCTCCACCCTTTTCTGCAAGAGCCGCTGAAAAACATTCAGCTTTGGTGGAGCTTAAATTTACACTAGGGGGCGCTCTCCTTGCACACAAAACTATATACATCCTCCCTGAGAGACTACTGAGACCACGCCCAGTGATGCTTTACCTGTGGCCTGGCTCATTTTGCCATATGGTTCGAGGTGTAATTCTAGGATAAATGTAATTTTAGGATAAACTGCTTCCATGTTGCTGCTCCGCCTGCCGATGCAGGGGACGCGGGCTCGTGCCCCGGTCCGGGAAGATCCCACATGCCGCGGAGCGGCTGGGCCCGTGAGCCATGGCCGCTGAGCCTGTGCGTCCGGAGCCTGTGATCCGCAACGGGAGAGGCCACAGCGGTGAGAGGCCCGCAAAAAGCCCAGATATTAACATTTCAGGGGCTAAATAAAGCCATTTTCATTAACATCCTTCCTGTCAATGGAACAGGTTAACCTAAGTTTTAAGAATTCACCTGTTCTTCCATAGGACTCAATAAAGCTACTCTCATTTTTCACTAAAATAAATATGACCTGAAAACAGCTGTATTTGCTGTTTGATTCTCAAGGTTCAGGGTGTGGGGAGGCTGATGGGGACAGCAGGACAATTTCTCATCATGGGTACAATCTGACATCTTCGTTTTATGAACGTGAGGACAAAAGTCCCCAAAGGGGAAGCACATTGCTTCAGGGCCCATGTCAAGTAAGAGTCAGGGCAGGGACCAGATCTAATTCTCCAGAACACATCTTCATATTAATACACTCGTAATGAACAAAGAGGAGCCCTCTGATGTTATCGCTCATGGGCTCAGAGCACACAGCATGAATGCTGTATGGGGCTCCTTATGGCGTATGGAAGAGAAACCATACTTGGTTCTATGGGTATGTCCAACCCTCTGAACACCTGTGAGATGGGGGAATATGTATGGATGCCTCTCAGAAGGCCTGGCTTCCCTGATGTGCTCACTCTGGTACCTTCCCCCACTTCTCTGAGAGCTGTCCTCTCCAGGCTGAGATCAGGGGCCCCAGAGAGCTCTCACAAGGTGCTGGGGGGTAAGGTTGGGAGGAAAGACTTTCTTCCCTTAGACCCAAAAACAATTTCCCTCCCAAACTGCCAGGGGAGAACTCGGTGCCAGGTTCATGCTGTTCAGTGGGCCTGAAGGGATTCTCATTTGGGGATGATTTTACCCCCCAGAGAACACTTAGCAGTGACTGAAGACCTTTTTGGTTACCACAAAGTGAGGAGAGGCATGCTATCGGCATTTAGTGAGTCAAAGGAGGTGAAGATGGCTGCTCTTGACTGTTTAAAGCAGGGAAGGTGCCATCCAACCGCTGAGCCTCAGCAAAAAAAGCAATCCTGTAACACAGAATCTGTCCCATGGTGAAGCCAAGACCATCTTTTATTGATTAA
The DNA here is from genome assembly GCF_003031525.2 of Neophocaena asiaeorientalis asiaeorientalis. Taxonomy (NCBI): domain Eukaryota; kingdom Metazoa; phylum Chordata; class Mammalia; order Artiodactyla; family Phocoenidae; genus Neophocaena; species Neophocaena asiaeorientalis. Next base: position 1,167,091 of record NW_020172446.1, read on the forward strand.
AGGTCAACAAGGATGTAGATAAGTTAAGCTATGCAGAGAGCTAACATTCTGAAATGCCAAATCCTAAGGCTAAAAGTCTAAAACGAATCATTCAAAACACAAGGGGATGCAACTCCGAGGACCGATGAGAATCTGAACGGCTCCACTGGATCTAAAACCCAGATCGCCAACATCCCGCTAAGGTTCCCACATGGAGGGCTGTCACCGAGCTCAGAACCGACGCTGCATGAAACGCACGGAGTTCAAGGGAATGTATGGCAGATCTGTGAGCTCCCAAGTGTGCATTCCTGCTGCTTGGAGGCTGGAGAGAGTCGGGCTTGGCAGAAGAAATAGAAAGGAAGGCAGAGGAAGCAGAAGTGAACGGTGACATCCAATTCTGTTTCCTTCAACATTCCAAAAACAAAGTGGAAACTCACTCTTCTGGTTAATCCTTCTTTTCTCCAAGGAAGCTGGCTTTTAGTTATCATTCAGTTTTCTCATCAAAGAAAGTCACCTGACTGTATAAAAAGGCAATGGAGTTATTCCAGAGGCTTTAATCTAACTGTATCATCAGCACTTGGCCTTACATTCAATACTTGTCCTTAAAAAGTACCCAGTTCCTTTGAGTCTAGGGCAAGGGGTTGAGAACAAGCCAGGACAAAGCTCAGGACAGGGGTCTGTAGGAGGAGGATTTCAGCTCCAGGGCTGGCCTCTGGAGAAGGCACCCCTAAAGCCTCAAGGGGTTAGGTTCAAAAGGTAAAGCAAGCTCCAGGGTGAAAGAAACAAAGGTCAGGAAAGCTGCTCTGGCTGGGATAAGGGCACAGCAGTGGAAGGTCTGAGCGGGCAGCCAAAGCGACGTGCACAGAAGTCAGTCTTGGAAAATCTGTCCATCTGGGGCAAGACCTCACCAGCAAGTGGGTGGGGAAGGGAATGTGTATCCCGACTTATCTTCTTATCTCTCACTATCTTCTCAGGGCCTAACCCGGACACTGGTACCTAATAGGTGCTTGAGAAGTATTTGCAGAGTGAATGAATGAAAGACAAAACCCCTAGAGATATCAAGTCCATACACCTCCTTCTTGCCTCTACCATCCTGCCCTATGGGGATGAGAGAGGATGCCACTGCCTGCCTAGGGACTCCTTGGTGATTTATTAAATCACTGATTTTAATTAGGCACCAAGAACAAAAGGACGAACACTGCCAAGTTGCAAAGGACGAGGATATTGTGGGAGAAATCTAATGGGAAACACGGAGCATGGAGATGGATCTGCTGATTGAGCTCTGGGAGGCCGGGTGGGAGGGGCTTGGCCTTGGCTCAGTTCTACAAACAGCAGCCAGGAGGCCTGCTCCAAAGGCGCTGCTGAGACCATGGTGAAAAACTGGTAATGATAAGAGCCACAGTCCCCCTGCCAGGAGCCTCAGGCCCTGGGAGCCAGATGTTCCACAGGACAAGAACGTCCTGTACCCGAGTCAGAAGGGGACAAGGAGCTGAGGCTGCTGCAAGGCGGACAAGAGGCATGTGGAGCAGACTGGGACCCACCTCACAACTTCCAGCAAAGTTGAAGATGCACGTACGTTAGCGGTCAACTACTCCACCTCTAGGTGACTACACACCACAGAGCAGGGTCAGAAAACTGTTTCTGTAAAGGGACAGAGAGTAAGCATTTTAGGCATTTCAGACTAGATGGTCTCTACGAGACTATAAAACCATTCGACTCTGCCATTTTCGCGTAAAAGCAGACACAGACAATACTGAAATGAATGCCCGTAGCTGTGTTCCAATAAACCTTTTTTATGGACACTGAAATGTGAATTTCCTATCATTTTCATGTATCACAAAATATTCTTATTTTTTTTATCCATTAAAAATGTAAAAACCAGGGCTTCCCTGGTGGCACAGTGGTTGAGAGTCCGCCTGCCGATGCAGGGGACGCGGGTTCGTGCCCCGGTCCGGGAAGATCCCACATGCCGCGGAGCAGCTGGGCCCGTGAGCCATGGCCGCTGAGCCTGCGCGTCCGGAGCCTGTGCTCCGCAACAGGAGAGGCCACAGCGGTGAGAGGCCCGCGCACTGCAAAAAAAAAAAGTAAAAACTATCCATCGACAGGTGAATGGATAAACAAAATGTGGTAGATACATACAATGGAATGTCATTCAGCCTTAAAAGGAAGGAAATTCTGACGTGTGCAACATGGATGAACCTTGAGGTCATCATGCTAAATGAAGTGAGCCAGTCACAAAGAGATGAATAGTGTGTCATTTCATTCATACAAGGTACCTAGTGTAGCCCAATTCATAGAGACAGAAAGTGGATGAGTGGACAGGGGCATAGAAAGCTATTGTTTAATGGGTAAAGAATTTCGATTTAGGAAGATGAAAAAGTTCTGGAGATGAATGGTGGTGATGGTTATACAACAATGTGAAAGCACTTAATGCCAGTAAACTATACACTTAAAAATGGTTAAAATGGGAACGTTGTATGCTAGGTATATGTTACTGCAATTTTTTAAAATTAAGATTATAAAAAGAAAAAATTAAAAATTATTCTTAATTTACAACCCCATACTAAAACAGGTGGCAGTGGATTTGACCTATCGGCCGTAGTTACTAACACTTGCCCTAAAGAAACTCTCTCAGATGTGCCCGGGAGGTAAGTACAGGAGTTCATCACAGCACTGTCTGGGTTATAGAAAAACAACAGGAAATAACCTAAATATTCATCAAGAGGAAAATGGAGCAATGCATTGTGGTAGAATTATTCAATGGAATATGCAGTGATAAGTGGAGTATGCTATAATTTATATCTAAAACTTAAAGCCATACTGAATAATGCTATATTGTACCAATGCATACAGAAAAATGTAATGCAAGTGTAAAACCATACATAGGAATGATAAACACTGGATTCACAGTAATAGTTACCTCTGAGGAGGAGGGAGAAGAATAGAAATGGGAGTGGAAAATCCAGGGAGCTTCAATCCTATCAGTAATGTTTTATTTCTTTAAATGAGATCTGATGCAAATGACACAATGTTAAGATTGGATAAAGCTTTAACGGTGGGTAAATAGGTAGTCATTACGCTCTTTTCTATTCTTGTCTGATCTTTGAAATATTTCACGATGAAAAAATTAATTCATAAAAGGGGAAAAAAGCAAAGGGAGGAACAAATTTTTAAGGAAAAAAAAAAAAGCCAGCAATTTCAAAGCATGCCGGTAGCAGCCAGAGGAATAACAGAAGAGGTCATCAGTTCATCTCACTCGTCCTTCTGGGTTTTCTCCACTGGCTTAGAACTCAGGGGGGTGAACCTGATGCAAAGACCCACATTCGGAACCACTGGATGGCTCTGCCCGTGAGTTTGCTCTGTGTGTCTGGAGAAGGAAGGCTGACAGATCCCAGACCAGCCATCCCTGAGAGCCATGTTCCAGCCACAGCCTGCTTCCCAGAGGCAAACCTGCCCTCACCCACAAGGCACAAGAAGGCATTGCAGGGCTTCAAGGTGTTTCGTTGTGAAAACCAGGTTCTCTCACCAATACCTGCAGAGATGGAAAAGACGGGGCACCTCTCAAGCCTTCTCTTGGGGACGTTGCTTGACCTTAGTTCTAGTCCGTATTTAATGCTGTCAATTAAGATTAGGTTAGATTGAAAGTAACAGGAAACCCAAACAACAGTGACTTCAACAAGACAGAAGTTTATTTTTGTCTCATGTAAAATAAATCCGGAGGTAAATAGCTCAGGGTAGTGTCAAAGCTAGGGTGTGACCTGTCCTCCGGTTCCAAGATGGCAGCTGGAGCTCCAGTTATCAGATCTGCCTTCCAAGCAGCAAGACAGAAGAAAGGGAGAAGGACCTGCCTCCTCCTTTTAATTATTTATTTATTTGCGCACGGGCTTTCTCTAGTTGCTGCGAGCAGGGGTTGCTCTTCATTGCGGTGCACGGGCTTCTCGTTGCAGTGGCTCCCCTTGTTGCGGAGCACGGGCTCTAGGCGCAAGGGCTTCAGTAGCTGTGACTCGCGGACCCTAGAGCGCAGGCTCAGTAGTTGTGGCGCACGGGCTTAGTTGCTCTGCGGCATGTGGGATATTCCCGGACCAGGGCTGGAACCCGTGTCCCCTGCATTGGCAGGCGGATTCCTAAACACTGTGCCACCGGGGAAGCCCCCTGCCTCCTCGCTTTTAAAGGAGTCTTCCAGAAAGCATCCCATGATTTTTCCACTGACATCTCATTGTCCAGAACATAGTCAAATGGCCACACTTACTCCAAGAAAACTTAGGAAATGCCTTTTTCTGAGAAGCCACGAACCCAGCTGAAAACCAGGAGCTCCGCTACTAAGGAAGCAAAGGGGAACAGATACTAGAGAAGGCAACTTGCAATCTCTGTCACAGTTGCCACCTTACTGTGTCACTCTGAGCAAGTGCTACCACTTCCTCACGCTTCAGTCAATGCATTGGACTAGGCAGGTCGGAGCTAAGATCCTTCCCAGGTCTGACATCCTATTCTATGCTAAAGTGTTATGTTCGCGCAAATCATTGATTCCAAAGTTGGAAGAGGCAAGTGAAAGAAGCTAACATTTATTATTTACGCATGAGTGATCGATTCTTTCTCTGTTTAACTCTTTTCAACCTCCTCGGTGACTATATGATGTTGGGTGTATTACCGCCTTTTAGAGAAGAGAAAATCAGCTTTAAGTGATGGGACCAGGATTTGAACCCCACCCATGCTTCTTCATTTCCGTATTTGGAAATAAACCAGAACACAATTCCAGGTCTGCCACTTACTGACAGTGTAACCTCGGACAAGGTACTTAATCTCTCTGTCCCTCATTTTTCTCATCTGCAAAATGGGAATAATAATGGCACCTGGGCTACAGGGTTGTTGAGAAGATTACATGAGTGAAAAAACATAAAACACTTAGAACATGCCCGGCACGTGGAATTAGTTGCAAGTGTTAGCTATTATCATATTAGGCAACATTTGAGCGGTTCCATGAGGGAGAACTGAGGAACAGAGAGGATGTTCCAGGCTGAGGGAACAGCCCAATCCAAAGCTGGGAGATGGTGATGGCAGAGTCAGGTCTAAAGGCATGAGCAGGAGTCATGGGTCTCCAACTTCCAATACCTAATCGGGGCCTCACCGTGAGGTAGGTCCTCACTAGTTACATACTTGATTTGAATAGATCTCAGGAAAACCCCTAAAAATGAAAAACGTCTATAGATACAAATCTCAAATTTTACCTTGAAGGGAAGGGAAGAATAACATACACCGGCTCCCAACTGCAAGCTCCCCATATGCTAGGAGCATGAAAAGGGGGGCAGCCTAACACCCACAGCAAAGTACATGAACTTGGGTCCTTGCTCTGCCTGGCCCTTACGGTGCCATATTCCAGGTGTTATGGCTTATTATTCACAGCTGGCAGCCAGCCAGCACCAAAGCACCCAGCCCCACCTTCTGAACTTTGTCCCCAAGCAGGAAAATTTTCTCCTCTGTGTACTTAAGAAGGGGACAGCTACACAGTGTCACACCCACGGGTACATCTGGCCACAGTTCTACAGCCAACCGGAGGCCTGAGGGACAGGGCTGTCCTCCCCACGCCAGCCCCTACCAGGGAGGAGCGTCTCCCTCTGCCAGGGACCATGTGCAGACCCAGCCTTTATTAAACTGGGCGAACCAAGATAGGAGGCAAGCACCTGAAAATGGGACTTCGGAGACCTGGGTTCTTACCCCAAATCTGCTACTAAGCCATTCTGTGGCCTCGGGCCAACACCCTGCTTGCCTTAAACCAAGGGTCAGTGGAAATAATCACAGGCTTCTTGTAAGATCGCTCACTGGTTGTGAATATTAAATGAAATAATGCACGTAAGGTGTTTAAATCAGCTCAGCACGCAGTAGGGACACAGCCCATGCAAGGCCCCTTGTTTCTTAAGGTTTCTGTCCGCGTCAGCACTCTCTGAACTGTGATGATAAATCCCATAAGTGAGGGCTTCCCTGGTGGCGCAGTGGTTGAGAGTCCGCCTGCCGATGCAGAGGACACAGGTTCGTGCCCCGGTGTGGGAGGATCCCACATGCCGCGGAGCGGCTGGGTCCGTGGGCCATGGCCGCTGAGCCTGCGCGTCCGGAGTCTGTGCTCCGCAACGGGAGAGGCCACGGCAGTGAGAGGCCCGCGTACCGCAAAAAAAAAAAAAATCCCATAAGTGATTAGATGGCTTCTTTTTTTTCGTCCTAAGCATCCTCAGCGCTTCTGCACTTAATGAGTTTACCTTTGGACTCTTCCACACTGTTTATGCTTTTATGACTTTTTATCACACCTTTCCCATGATGACCAGTGGTAGGGGCTCCAGGTAACACATTCCTCTCCTCTTCTCCAAAGGCTCCAATGAGATAAACCCATGACACAGACACACAAGGATTATAAGCCAAATGGAAGTAAGTATCATCTTCCCTGGTACGTTGCAGACCTCGAACCACAGGCTTTCCTTTAATTTGTGTTGGAGAATTCAGAACAGGCCAAGGGTAGCTGTGGGACTTCTTAACTCCCAAATCTAGATATTGGGACATATTTCCTCGCACACACCCTGAAGCTTGCCTGCAGAGACAGTGATGAGGTCTGAGAGGAAGCTCAGCTCAGCTATATAGACAAGGATGCAAGCCTTCTAGAAGGTAGCCCTGAGCCTGGACCAAATATGCTCCAAGCTGAGACAGTAAGAGGAGGGTTTGCTGAGGAGGGAGGGAAGTTGAGCAGGAAGCAGCCCACCCGGCTCCTGATTTGGAGTCACAGTAGCCCTGTCCACTAAAGGCTGACCCAGTGACCATCGCTTCTGCCCAGCGGTCCAAACACTCCTCTTCCTGGACAGAAGCAAAGAACAGTAGGGAGGGAGACACTACACATCCTCCGACATGCTTCCATTTGAGAAAAGCACATTTGAGAGGAGTTTCTAAAGGAAGGTGAGAAGGAGAGACATTTTCTCTTGCCCGTCAACATGGGTCTTCCGATTTTAGCCTAGCTTAAGCAAGAGCAAATCCCTCCCCTTGAAGATGCACACTTGTGCATACACACACACACACACACACACACACACACACACACACACACACACACACACACACACCCCTGATCCCACCTGTACAGACAGCACCAGGTTTAAATCGAGTGGAATGATTGAGTCCGGCCTCCTCGCTGAACTTCTCATCCAGACAGAACACAGAAGTTGGACCAAAGGCACATCCAAACCAGAAAACCGTTGGGACCGCATGCCTTATATCCGGGGTACAAGGAAAGATGCTGCTGAATCTTGTTCCCAGAGTCCTTGTGGCTGACATCCTAAAAATTAATAGAAACATGGTGATTTGTCTGCCATTCTGAAACATAAACCCAACAGACCAGCAGGCCAGGGTCATGGGCTCACACTAATAGGGGTTTACGGTACCTTCCTGAGAATGGGATCCAGAGCTCACCCTTGCATGAGCTGCCTGTCCAGGCATCACATCCAGGTGGAACCCTGGGCCCGGCAATGAACTGGGAATTCCTTGGTGTCCTTTCTCCTCTCAGGTCTTCCGTTACTAGCCACACGAACTTGGAGAGTTAGTTCCTCTTCTTGGGCCTCAATTTCCTCCCTGCTAAGTCTTGTTTTCTTAATTTCATAACAGGAACAATAATTGCTACCCCTATGGACCTCCCAGGCCCATGGACTCCAGCAAGGTGGGTATGGGAAGTGATCTCCCGAGGAGAGGGCATGGGGGTTACACAAAGTCCCATCAGGTCAGGAGGAAATTACCAGCCCAACAACAACAGTGATCCTGGGAAAGGAAGTTTTGTTCATTTTCCAGGTGGGCTGGGTCACCTGGAAAGACAACCCGAGAAAGCTTCTCACGGGGAAGAATAAAGCCAAAAGTTATAAGGAGCAAAACAGGTAATCCCATTCGCAGAAGTAAACAATGAAGAGCAGAGAGAAAAACAGTAAAGGTGATGGACTGAAACAGAAACCACTAAAAATTAAAAATTAAAAAGAAAGAACCAAAGTGAGAAGTCTGTATAAACAGAATGGTAATTAGGAGAGAAAGACAGGGTAGCAGGCGGGGGTAAGGTCAGGTGCAGACATCCCTCGGAAATTCGGTGGGGTGGGGGTCAGAGGGCAGCAGTGGAGCTGAAAGTGGAGAGACAGATAAAGCTGGTGCCAGGGAGAAGTATAGGCAACAAGCAGTGTTCAGAGCTCTGTTCCAGGAGCAAGGAAGGCTCGGAGAGAGTGGGGGGCAGGCTGTGGAGGGAGAATATGGTCTCCCAGCTAACATCATAATTCTAGAACTGACCAAGCCCTAAAACCAAGACAGTGCCCCCAAGGACTTGGGGTCTGGCTACCGAGCTCTCCAAACTGCCTCAAGACCAAGCAAACTTGGATTGCTGTCAAGGGAAAAGGAGAGGGCTAGCCAAGGACACAATACGCATGTACTCTATATAAAATAGAGAAACAACAGTGCTACTGTAGAGCACAGGGAACTATAGTCAATATCTTGAAACAACCTATTATGGAAAAGAACCTGAAAAGGACTAGATATAATTAACGGAATCACTTTGCTGTATACCTGAAATTAACACAACCATGTAAATCAACTATACTTCAATTTAAAATTTTTTATTATATTTAAAAATTTTAGTTTATATATTTTAATATGTATTCTTAATATAGATATGTATAATGTATAAATATATATTTATATTTTTAATATATATATTCTTTTTCAGATTCTTTTCTATTCTATATATTTTTCAGATTCTTTTAAATTCTATTCTATATATATTCTACATATATATTCTATTCTATATATATATATGAATCACTTTGCTGTACACAAGCAACTAAGACAACACTGTAAATCAACTATACTTCAATTAAAAAAATTTTTTTAATAATAAAAATAAAAACAGTACGTGTGGAAAGGGCAGTGGGCAGCTCTGACAAGCTGGAGCCCAGTGCTGTGGTTTGATCCCACCACAAGGAGGAGCCAGGCTGCTGCACCCAGCGTGGCGTGAGGGGGTTGCCCCAGCAGATAAGGCAGTGGGTGCCATGCGGGATGGCAGTGAACCACTCGGCCATCATCGGGGAAATTACAGGGGGACCCACAGAAGAAGTGTTGGGGGAATCATCACGCTCAGATCCACAATAGGCTTTGTGCCAGGAGAAATGTCGGCGGGAACTCTGGAGGCGAAGAAAATGCCAAAGATTTGAAAGAAAGAACCTGAAGAAGGTGCCGCGCAGGGTGAGGTTCACATATTAGCCTTGGAAAACTGCATGATGGTGGCCCAAGCAAAGTGTGTCACCCTCAGGCGGGTATGGACCAATAGGGCAAAGACAGAAAGTCATTTGAGTATTTGCTGCTGAAAGCAGAAACACTGAGCATCATTAGTGCATATGTGGCACTTGGAAGTGTCTGTAGCCACAATTTTTTGAGCACCGACTGGGTGTAGGGCAGTGGGCTAGGCACTCTACAGACATTAGATCCCTCAATTCACACACACACACACACACACACACACACACACACACACACACACTTTACTGGCAAGAACATTGAGACTTAAGAGCGGGTGAGCAATTTGCCTAAAGCCACACAGTTAGTAAGTGGCAAAACTGGGATTTGGATGCGGGTTGGCTTGACTCCCAAGGCCACGCTCATAACTGCTCTTCTGTCCTTTAAGAAGACAGAAGGTAACTCTGCTTTGAGAGATGCTTTCATTTCTCCCATCCGACTAAAAATCGGTTCTCTAGAACGGGAGGGGGCCCTGAGTCGTCTGCTCGGGGCTGAATGAGGGGCTTCTCTTTATTCTTCTCCAGCCGTCTGCTTCCCCCTGCCTTCACGTTGTATTCTAATCATTTATTTACACATCTGTCTCATCCATTAGCCCAGTAGTGCTCCTCCCTGGCTGCACATTAAAATCTCTTTTAAAAAATAATAATTCCTGGGTCCCACTCAAAACCGATTAAATCAGAATCTCTAGGGCCAGGACTTTGACTTTTTTTTTTTTAATTCAATGATTCAAACGTGCCATTGGGTCTGCAACCCACTATTGCAGACTGTGGGCACTTCAAGTTCACGGACCAGGTCATGGGTATCTGAATCCCCAGAGCCCAGCACAGTCTGATCCATCGCAGGGCCTCCATACATGTTTAACGAGAGGATGAACACAGAGAGCACAAGGTGAAGATCAAGAATAGAGAAAGGAAAATCGGGGAAGTATTACACAGAAGGGGGTGCAGAGAAGGGAGTGATATGAGGCTGAGAAGCAGAGACAGTCTTTTAAGATGCCAGGGGCAAAGGAAGAACCTGGATGAGGCTGTCTTGCATAACAAATCTCTAGTTAAAGCTAACATGAAGCTTCAGTGCAGAATAAACAGCACCTGGCTCAGAGAGAAATGAGGTGAAGAGGAGTCAAAACCGTGAGTTTCTCAATGTGCCGGAATGGTGGGCTTTGGGGGCCAGAAGACTTGGTATCGGTGAAAGGAGATGAAGAGGGCAGGTGCCAAAAAAAAAAGAAAGAGGAGCTTCCCTGGTGGCGCAGTGGTTGAGGGTCCGCCTGCCGATGCAGGGGACGCGGGTTCGTGCCCCGGTCCGGGAAGATCCCACGTGCCACGGAGCAGCTGGGCCCGTGAGCCATGGCCGCTGAGCCTGCGCGTCCGGAGCCTGTGCTCCGTAACGGGAGAGGCCGCAGCAGTGAGAGGCCCCTATACGGCAAAAAAAATAAATAAATAAATAAAGAGAGAACAGAACTGTGATTTTGAGAACCACTGAAACATGGCAAAGAATATGACCTGGAAGATAAAACTCACAATTTGAAAATAAAATGAGAAAACAAGAGAAAGCAAGGTTAAGTATAAGAGAGGAATGAATTCTTAAGTCATCTGTATGTGTATTTGCTCAAACTGCTATTGTTTCAGTGCTGGGGAAAGAATTAGAGGTAAAGAAAATATACAAATGCATTTCATGATGAAAAATCCTGTGATGAACAATGGAGATAATCGCTGTAAAAATTCTCTGAAAAAAAAACACAAAATGTTCTAGAAATGAAAGGTGGCGTGATTATCATTCTAAGGGAGGTGTTGCTCTGTGTGCTATTAAAATTGGCTCTCCAAGTGTTGGTCATTGGTCAACTAAACAAACGCCCCGAGTTCTCTTAGTTCGGTTTCAGAGAGCTCTCAAAAAGGTAGGCGCTCCAGGGCTGAGTCTTGGAAGAGAAGAATGCTTGCCTAGTATATACACCAAGTACCCTGGTGCCATCTCAAGTTGCAAGAATTAGGTTTAAGTCTCTGGCTGTAACACATAGAGCCAAAAAATACACAGAAATAAAATAAAGGTAGCAGAGTAGTTAAAAGGAGAGAAGGGAAATGTACCTAGCATTTATTGAGTGCATACTGCAGGCTGGGCACTGGGCATATGGTATTTTAGACCACCATCAGAATAACTCCACAACAGGGGCTTCCCTGGTGGTGCAGTGGTTAAGAATCCACCTGCCAATGCAGGGGACACGGGTTCAAGCCCTGGTCCGGGAAGATCCCACATGCTGCGGAGCAACTATGCCCATGCGCCACAGCTACCGAGCCTGCGCTCTAGAGCCGGCGAGCCACAGCAACTGAGCCCACGTGCCACAACTACTGAAGACCATGCGCCTACAGCCCGTGCTCCACAGCAAGAAAAGCCACTGCAACGAGAAGCCTGAGCATTGCAACGAAGGGTAGCCCCTGCATAGCCCCCCGCTCGCTGCAACTAGAGAAAGCCCGCACACAGCAACGAAGACCCAACGCAGCCAAAAATAAATAAAAATAAAATAAATCAATTAAATTAACTCTACAACAGCCTTAGACTGGCCCAAGATCATATTAGATGTCAGAGTGCCTTAAAGCCCTCTTCTGTTTTCACTCCATACTGTTTCCCTAGCATCACCCCATTAGCCATACCTCTAACAATAAGGACCTCTGAAAAATCTCCAGCCCAGTCTTCTCTAAGCTTCAAACCATTATATCAAACTCAGCTTAGATATCTCAAATGCACCTAATACTCTTCAAATCCAAAGCAGATGGTTTTAACCTCTTCCCCAAACCTGATCCTCTTCTGGCATTTCCTATACCAGTGATTCCTATTCCCAAACTCTCATAGCCATGTAGGTGTGCAAACCTGAAACCTAGGAGTCTTTCTGGACACCCCATCATCCTGCATCACTGCCCCATATCGAATCCACCCAAGTCCTATTTCTTTTACTTCCTCTCTCAAATGTATCCGCTCCCCGAACTTTCCATCTCCCTCTCCCTGCTCAGACCAAGCTATCGTCTTCTTTTGCCTTGACAAATGCTATAGCACTGGGTCTCCCCTATCCACTCTGGCCCGATCTAACTGGTTCTCCACAAAGAAGCCAAAAAGTCCTTTTCGAAATACAATTCTGATTATATCTCTACCTCCAGCCCACTCCAACCCCACCAGCTTTGAATAAACCATTTGAATGGATTCACATGGCTCTTCAGATAAAGACCAATATCCTTCACATGGCTTAAAAGGTCGGGCATGGTTTGACCTCCTGCCTCATCTTCACCTTTGTCTTCCTTGTCCTTCCGCCAAAAGACCTTTGCATGGACTGCTCCTTGGGTTTCCATTCCTCCACCTCTGAACGCCCGCTTATCCTCCAGAGAGTAGATCCCTTTCAATGGAAGCCTTCCCTGACATCTACATAGATCAGTTTCCCTAATAATGTCTCATTAGATTTTCTCTCTCTTCTTAAAATACTTTAAAAACTTTTCATTTTCCACTGATTCAGAGAATCATTTGCTTGATAACTGCTTTTCCTCACTAGTCTATGATCCCACGTGGGCAGAAATTGTGCGGTTTATCTCTGCCTTGTATCCCCACCACTCAGACGATGCTTGGCACAGAACATGTGTCGAATGGAATTTGCAGGAGGAAGGGAGGCAAGCAGGTGGGAAAGGAGATGGCCCTGGAGTGGCAGAGTCAGGATCCAAACCCAGACTCCCTCTTGGCACCAGGGTAGAGAGGGGAAAAGGATGAGAGATGACAGGGACTTCCCTGGCGGTCCAGTGGTTAAGACTCTGCACTTCCACTGCAGGGGGTACGAGGCACGGGTTCAATCCCTGGCTGCGGATCCCACATGCCACGCGGTGTGGCCAAAAAAAAAGAATGAGAGATGACATTATCTCCCCACCAACTGGTCCAGATGAAGAGAGGCTAGTCTCTGAAGGGAGTGCAGTCTACACCCGGCCATACTATCCTGAACCCGCCCGATCTCGTCCAAGGGGAAGCAGACTAGTGCCATGGTCAAGTCTGTCATCGGTCTTCCTTTCCGGTTACTTTTGACTCCCAGGCTCTGCCTCCTCAAATGAAATGGCTCCATGAGGCGCCAAGAATTATTTGGATTATGTCTTCAGTGTTCTCAGAATACAGTGAGAATAGTTTATGGGCCCTGCTTGGCTCTCCCTGATTCTCTTTCCAACCCCGTCTCCCGTCCCTGCTTCTTCTCATGTTAGATTCTAACCAAACATGCTATGTTCCTCCAAATCTAACTTGGGACATGTAGCTTCCTCCCCGTGATGCTCTCCCCCATCACCACCTCCTACTAGTCCTTTAAGACTCTCCCTGCCTCTCCCCAGCAGCCTCATCCATCTCTTTGATCCCTTCTGGTTCCTACCTTTAACCTTGAGCTGGGTTTGGGGTGAATAAATGAAGGTTTGATTTCTTCCAACCTGGTTGGTTGGTTTGTTTTACCACTACCTCTAACCTGTGAATATTATTATCAATCATTCACCCACGGCACTTCACTTCTCCAAACATTTCAATGCTATTTATTTGATCATGGATGAGACAGGATTTTCTAAGCATAAAAGCAATGGAAGAAATCACTAAGGGAAAGAAAATCAATACATTTGACTACACCAAATTTAAAATGTCTGGATGTCAGAAACCATTCTAAACAAAACTAAAAGGCAAATGACAAGGCTGGGGAAAGGCTGTGCAATAAATATGACAAAGGGTTGTTATCCTTAATATATAAAGAGCTCATATAGATCGATAAGAAAAATATTAAAATCCCAGAAGAAAAATGGGAAAAGGACATGAATAAGTACAAAGAGCTAATAAACCCACAAAAAATCTTTCACTCCACCAGTAGTCAGGGAAACACAAATTAACACAATGCTAACGACGGTTCATCTATCAAATTCGGATAACATTAAAGGCAGATAAAAATGAAGAGATTAAAAAAATTAATAAAAAGTGTGGAGACCATTTGATTGTTTTCCAAGAAAACGTAAGCACTTTTTCAACTTCAATAGTTCCCTACCACCTAGAGAAAAAAGTCCAGGTTCCCATCCTCACCTTCCTCTCCTGTCTCATCTCCCACCGCGCCCCGCCTCCCCTCTGACACTTGCAGCAATAATTCCCCGAGCCCAGCATGGGATGCCGGCTGCAAAGACTGCCCTTCTTCGATTCTCTGTCCTCCTCCACCTCCATCATCTACTATCCCACACAATCTTCTTCTCCCGGGTAACACCTACTCCGCCTTCACAATTCTTCTGAGACAGCGTCACCTTCGGGAAGCTCTCACAATCTGGGGTTGGTGCCCCTGCTCCATGCTCTCATTACACACACGTTCCCTTATCCAGTGCTTACTGAGTTACATTGAAAATGACTCTTTATGGGTTTCTTTCTACCTTAGAGTATATGCATCTCAAGAGAGGCATTATATTTTTATTCATTTCTGTGCCCCAGGGTTTAATCCGTGTAGATGCTCCACAGATGACTCCTGAACTAATATCAATCATGTAATAAATCCATTATTCCATTTTGCACCATGAATTTTTTTTCTTGCCACTATTCTGGTAAATGCACGTTTTACTTAAAAAGGATAAAACTAAGCCGTTTTGAATGGAGAGAGAATACCTCACCCATGCCCCAGCCCTCATTTTAGTGTCCATGTTCTATCAACTTGTGGGTTGTAACCGATTAGTGGGCCATGAAATTAATCTATGGGTCATGACCACCAATTTTTTAGTGAAAAATACTAGAACTAGAAAAGAATAACTCTGGGATCTGCTGTTTCTTTTGTATTGTGGATTTCCCCATCCACTGAACCCAGGCAGGCAGGAGTGGTGGTAAAGAACATCGGGTGGGAAGTTGAAGTTCCTGCTCTCATTCTTTTTTTTTTTTCCTGCCCTTGCCACGCAGCTTGTAGGATCTCATTTCCCCAGCCAGGGACTGAACCCAGGTCCTGGCAGTGAAAGTGCTGAAACTTAACCACTAGACCACCAGGGAACTCCCCCTGCTCTCATTCTTAATAACACCACGAAAGTTACTGGTCTCTCTAGGCTTTGGCTTCCTTATCTGTAAAATGGGGATGATAAAATACAGATAGAATGAGACAGCAAGGACCCAGTGATGTTGCAGATCCTCAAAACTGCTCATCAGCATTTCTGATACAAAGACACTGTAACTACCTACCAGGATCAGATGCAGCACTGCAGTATTATCCCGGCCCATTCTGTTCTAACGCCTAGCCTCTCTCTTCCTCCATTCCTAAATAGTTGCCCACCCTGCCTTTCTACCATGATTGAGTCATGAGCCTCTCAGACTCAGCGGGAAACACGTGCTCGGTGGCATCAGGCACATTTATGGGTCTTGACGTCTAACGTCATAGGGTATGAAGTAAATGACTCTATCTAAATTGCAAATCTGACCAAATCATTCCCCAGTTAAACCTTTTCCAGGGTCCCCATTATGCTCTGGATAAAGCTTCAACTCCCTAATATAACATCTTAAGACCCTCCATGATCTGCCAACCTGTCCAACTCCCCCCTCACAGCCCACCCTCCAGCCCTCCCCCATCACCTGCAATTCTCCAGTGAGTCATGCTCTCTTGGCCCTGGACCTTTCCCATGTGGTCCAGTCTGCCCGGAACACCTCGATAACACTCTGTCCAAAGTCTCCACTCAGGTATCAGCTCTTCCCAGGTTTCTTCCCTATCTCGATCCCGCCCTTTCCCTGTCCTGTGCCTGCTCAGGGGCCCCCGGCTAGGCATCCCTCCCTCATTGCCCTGGCCGCAGTCATGTTTCAATCAACTGCTCATTTGTCTCTGCTTCTTAAGGCCAGGGATCGTGGCTTTGGTTCCATATCCCCAGCACCTAGCACTATGCTTCCGCCTAAGTAAACAGTACTTGTTTGTGGGAGAGAAGGGTGGAGGGAGAGAGAAGAGGAGAAGGGAGGGAGAGGACGACAGAGGGAGGAGGAAATAGATGGAAATTCTTCATTTGACACTTTCCCAAAGTGTCCAAGGTCATAACGCAACTCAGGGACTTCGAACTATAAGTCATTTTCTAAAGATCAGGCTCATGTGGCCACACAGAGTAGAAAGGGTCTCTGAAGAGAAGGAACTCCTGGAATGTGGCGGTCAGAGTAAGCACCAGGGTAAGTCCGATGCCAGGAACACGTGTTCTGTCTGGGAGATTTCACAAGCTGGAGGAGACTCTGGGCTGCGCTCTGGAGGAATGCAAACTTGGGCAGTCAACCCTGGGAACACTGATAAGGGGCCAAGAGCTTTGATTGCCTTCCTGTTGTGAACATATTTGGGGTGGGGCGGGCACAAGGTTGGGCCAGTGATTCCAGAATTGGGGCTATTTGGTTCCAGAGCTCATGAACAGAGCTTAGACAGAGCCATAGTAACCGGGGTGACACCATCTCGATCAGCTGCATCAGGGCACGGGGCACTTTGGAGAGAGAAGCATTAACATTGGCTAATCAGTACCAGGCACACAATTGGACATTTCACATACACTGCTTCATGCGATTGACGTACCAACCCAATGAGGCAGTAGCCTTGATTTTACAGGTGAGAGAGCTAAGGACCAGAGAGGTTAAGAAACTTGTCCAAGCTCACACAGTCAATGACTGAGCCCAAATTTGAATCTAATTCTGTCTGACTTCAAAGACCTTGCTCTTTTCACCCTCAATTCCCATCCCTAATTCCTTCTTCATTCAGAATTTGAGTCTGATGCTCCTTCGCCAAGGTAAGAGGGGGTGGGGGTCATGGAAGAAAATCATGGAAGGAAAGAGCTATGACAATATACACAGACACTAGTGAACCAGGGCCTCAGGACGCGTCCATCGTCTGGGAAACCATACCTGGCTGGACCCCCAGTGCTTGCCAACCAGTCCCTCCCAAATGAGGAGGCAAGTTCAGCCAACTCCCAAAGGGCTAGAAGAGTCCCACCCCAAAGACAGTGATTCCACCTCAACCATCAGTCACCAACACCAACCTGAACCAGAAGCTTCTTATTTGTCCTGCACTGGAGACAAAAGAAAGGCTGCACAGCAGTGGAATCAGAGATCTTGCAGCCTAGCAGACACTTCCAAGGTCTTCAGCCACCTCTTCTCACTATTAAAAGGGCAGCATCTCAGAGCTTGAGGAAGTAGGTGGGCCAGGACTTGCCAGGGTTCAGAGATGCGAGGTGGTGCTGGGAAACTTCTCCACCTCTAACCCCACACCTTGTAGACAGTATCTGAGAGATTAAGGGCTCTCTCTGGCTTAGGGCTCTGGTCCAGGTTGAAATGCAGGGACACTGACAACCATGGCAGCCACTGCAACCTTAGCATGGTGGTTTCCAGTCTGCTTATGAAAGCAGGTATTGAAAGGGAGGGGAAAAGACAAAAACAGGAGGACTCTGGATATCTATTGGTGGAGGCCACAGATAGAAAAGTCACAGTGACTCTGTGGACACTGCCCATTCACAGCTCACCAGCAGGACAGGGAAGTTACCTAGCATGTGTTCAGGGCTGATGGGAGTGGACAATCCAGTAAGGTGTCTCCCCTGTCCTCAGGAATCCCTCTATCCTTCCATGAGAGTTGAGTCCCAGCTTCCCTCTCCTGACTCCACCTCCCCAAGTGGGAATTGGTGTGCACTGTGCTGGAGAGAAGCATCTTGCTTTTCAGGAGAGAATGAAATTGGATGGATGACACATCTCAATGACAAACAAGGCCCCAATCTTGGACTTGGGAACATGGGTTCCTGGTTCTCTAGAATCAGGCTGAGGGATTTGCTGACTTGAATTAGGACACAGAAAATGAAATGGGAACAGACATGGAGCTCCAAACATACTTAACAGCATAGGATATGAACCAAGGCAGCCCCCAAGCCAGGGCCCTCTCCCAAGAATGAGGTTGGCTCTGAGATCCTGGGAGGAAAAAAAGTATTTCAGGTGTTGCTATATGCTTGTGATGGAAATTAGAGAATTTGGATGCAGTCTGGATTATACAATTGTGATTCTGGGTCCCCCAGAGGTCTCAAGTCATAAAAATGCCCCTCATCTTTCAGTACTTGCCAAACAAGCAGATACCAAAAGAAAGGGGACCCATCTTTCATGGATGTCATTGGTAGTGTGGAAACAATACTTCATGGTGGTTATCTTCACCTCTGCCTGAACTCTGGAGGGTCTCTGAATATCTTATTTTGAGTCATACCCACAAGGCATCCTTGGGATTCTTAGCCTCTCTCCTTCCACCCTCAGTCCTCAGACAAATACGTCCCACCACACACCGTGCATCGGAATTTGACTACACAATCACACAATTGAGGGAAAGCTAAGTATACGTTTACTCTCCACCTAGTGGTAGCTAGGTAAAATTGCAGGCATAATGATAAAAAGGGAATGATCAACTCTACGTTGCTCACCTTCAAACCCAAACCTGTAAAGAGAAGGAGGGACCCAGATGCCGCAGGGACTGGGCAGATAATACAAATAAATGAAACAGGCCAGGTGAGAGAGTACAAGTATTGACAAGAGAGGCAACTCCTACGTAGTTCGAATTGATTGTCCTCTGTGGAAAATGCAAATGAGAGTTGCCTCAACTTCTGATTGTTCGAGAGAAACCAGACATTCTGATTTAATGTGAAACCTCCTGATTCTTAGATGGTGGCTGGATTTTCTTGAAAACACTAGGTGAGCTAAATAAAGCTTACAGTCCTCCAGTTTTCAAAGCTCTGCTGTACAGATGGTGACTGTCATCTCCCCTAACTGTGGAATTAGACTGCCACTCACCAGCCACCACTTGTAACTACAACAGAGGCATCGACTGCTTTACTACACACACACAGCTGGACTCCCCAGCCGTGGAGAACAACTAACTCTACAGGAAGAAGCAGAAGGCACAGCTGAGCCACCCAGCCATGGCAGCAGGCTGGCCCCATGACCAGCTGCTGGCTGGTAGGCACTAAATGGCCGACTGCTCCTGCAGGAAGCCTTCAGGGCCTGGGAGACCTTTATCCGGCTCTGAAGCCAGGGCTGCTTCTCGAAGGACTTCCAAGTGCTCCTCGGCAGCTGACAGCGACTGGTCAATCCAATCCAGGCCCCCGGTCAGGTGGCAGGCATTCCTGGTCACCAGCACCAGATGACTGACAGACAGGAGCAGGGCAGTTGTCCTAGAAAAAACAACAGGATCAGGTTCCAAAGGATCTAAGGGACTTTGCCCCAAAGCCCAAAGGGATAAGAGTCTAGACTGGTGTTCCCCAAGCTGGAGTCCCTTCCTTGGGAGGTTGCTGAGTATGTAATTTAAAGAGGGTTCGATGCTCAAAGAAAGCTGGGAACATCTGGGTTAAACAAAGGTAACTGAAGCCCTCCTCAGATGATGCACGTGATAAATCTCTAAGGGCAGAATGTAATACTCTGAGTCTCACTAACTTATTTAAGACCGGGAGCCCACTTTCTGCAACACATCCATCAACATCTCCCAGAAGAGGGTTTTGTGGGACAATTTGGATCTAGTCGATTGGATAAGCACATCCCCAGCTGCTGCCCCCTTGAAGACAGGATATTCGTACCCCACCTTGAGCATCACTTAATGATTCTGAATCAATGAGGCCCAGGGCTGGTTTACCACATCCTAAAACATTTAATTGCAAACTAAATTTAGGAGGAGGCTTTTTTTTTTTCAGTATTGAAAGATTCAGTGCAGAATATCTTCTATATAGCGAGTGTGCACAGCACATTTGGGAATGCATGACAGATGACTAGCCCATGAACACAGCTGGGCAGTAATAGGAGTGGGGTGGAGAGACCAACTGAGTTGCCGTGACCCACAGCCTGTCTGGCAATTATCACACAGTGGGCCTGTGAAACAGTCATATAAATCTGAGAGACAAAGGAAGATTTTTTTTTGTAAGTGGGTTTATAACTGGTAGAGGAACATAACAATCTCAAAAGCCTAAGTACACTCTGCGTATTAGGGGAGGATCATGAGAAAGGGGTTCCTGGGTACGTCCTGTGGAAGGTGAGCACAGCTTTAGCTGACCTGTCACTTGCATTCTCATTTCCTGCCCACCACCCGTACCAGCGACCCACTGGGCGGCACTCAAAGCTGAGGCATGTCTGCTTCCGGCACCCAAAGAGCAGAGAGAGCTATGGGGGAAGTGGGAGGGAGGGAAGGTGCCGATAGGACTTGGCCTGGGTGGACATTTAATCACAAAAATTCAAAATTTAAGACTGGCTCTTCCTCCTCTGGGGTTTCAGGAAGAGCCCTGGCGTCCAGCATCCAGCCAGGCTTCGTTCGCTGGTTGGCCGACCATTACCCAAAGCCCAGGCAGCCTTGGGAACCCACCAACACAGCTCTCTCCTCCACAACCCGAAGAGCCGACCTCACAGATCTGATAACACGGGGAGCCTCCAGCATGAAAAGACACTCGCCCACTCCACCCCTCTCACCGGGCATCCAGGAGCTTCGGGTCCAATGGAGGGTACATTGACTTCACAACATCGTCCACTCTGGGGGGGAGGCAAAAGGTTTTCAGTATTTTGCTCTTCTTATGGCCTTTTCTCCTTCCTTTCTTTCCTTACCCCTATGCTTCTCTTTTGATATTCCAGACCCAGTCTTTAGGGACTTTAACTGCATTCTCAGACAGGGACTTAAACAGAAAGACTTAAGATTCAGTTTAGAGAATATTTCTTCTGGTTTTGTTTAAGCTCCAATGGTCTAAAAAGTACAAGTTCCCACATCTGGAATGATATTCAAGATATACGACTACATTTGGACTTCCCTGGTGGCGCAGTGGTTAAGAATCCGCCTCCCAATGCAGGGGACACGGGTTCGAGCCGTGGTCCGGGAAGATCCGACGTGTCGCAGAGCAACTAAGCCCACGTGCCACAACTACTGAGCCCGCGTGCCACAGCTACTGAAGCCCGCACACCTAGAGTCCATGCTCCGCAACAAGAGAAGCCACCGCAATGAGAAGCCCTCGCACCACAACGAAGAGTAACCCCGGCTCACTGCAACTAGAGAAATCCCGCGCACAGCAACGAAGACCCAATGCAGTCAAAAATAAATAAATAAAATTTTTTTTAAAAAAGATATACTACTACATTAAAATAGCATATTGCCAAACAATATGTAAAGTCTGATTGACCTCATTTGCAGAAAAATGAATAAACAAAAGCTGTGAAATGCAGTGGGCAGGGGTAGTCTGGAGGAACACTCACCAGTCAACAGTGATTACCTCCAGGAATTAGGATGGGGTGGAATTCGGGGGTCCTTCACTTTTCAGATACTCTATTTCTGCAGTGTTTTCACTTTTACAAGTGTTTATTACTTTTACATTTAATTTTAAAAAAATGGTTAAAGGTAGTTATATAGAACACTAAAAAAAACCTCCAAGTTTAATTCGGGTTCAAACTACTCCATTGGATTTCTTTTAGCACACGGTACAGTTCATGGTTAATTTTCTTTTAATCAAATTCTAGAAGGAGCTACTACTCATTCTCATTTACATGGTTCCAGGTTTTCATCCAAATCCTTGCTCTTGGACCACCTGATAGTCAAGAAGCAAAAAATAACGATGTATTGTTTGATTCCCAAAGGCACTTGAAAACAGATGCCCTTGAAAGTCCTTGTCTTGGGACTGAGGGGCTGGTGCGGAAGTACAGAAGTGTGGTCACTCAGTGCCCATCTTAGCCGGCCCCTTTCTCTGCCCTGCAGCTGAAGCCACTCTTCTTGAAACTAACATGCTATCAACACACTATGTGAAACAGATGGAGCAAGAAAAACAGTGGAGGCAAAAAACGGCCCGAAAGTGTGAGGGCAAAAAGAGAAAGCAAGGCCCCTGATTGATTTATGGCAGGGATCATTCTGGAAGCAATCCAAGGTGCTCTGTAGGACGGGCCAGTGAGCACCAGGTGAGGTCTGCCCTCTGAGCGATGCCACACCCTGTCTCTAGCAGCACTGCTAATCCTGACCACCCAGGACTTCACTGGGACTCAGAAATCTCAATCTCTTTCCTCCTCCGAGCCCTCCTGGCGATGCTGCCTTGTAACCTGGGGTCATGTGAATTCGTCTGACCCCTGGGATGGCTCTCAGAAGTAACAAGAAGCATGAGGAAGGTCCAGCAGATATGAGCAATGCAGCCTCTACCAATCACGGGAGGCCAGAGGAAGGTCTGGTGCCTGCCTGCCCAGAGCCTGGGTCGGAGGGTCTTCAGGCCAAGGGCCCACCTAGGCTGATGCCACTCAAGTAGCCACACCCACCTGGGGCAGCTCCAGAGAAAGCCAAGAACTCTTCGGGATTATCTCCCTCCCACGTTCTCAACTCACTGAACTCCCTGGACAGAGTTCAAGTGTACCAACTCTTTCATGTTCCCTCCAAGGGCTGGTTCCTCGTGACCTACCCGAGGCCACGGCAACGTGGAAAGCGAGGACCCCTGGAACTTCCGAGGCTGATTAAAAAAACCCTCCTCAACTCGGAAAAACTCCCAACTCAGGCACATCCACGTGCCAGCCACCAGATGGCAGCACCAACTTAGTACCACCCTTCCCTCTAAGAGAAGGGCTTTATTTTCTTCACAAGATCGAGCCCAAATGAGGGGGTGGAGCTGTTGACTACAATCCTGCTGCTTGCCTCCCACGTGGTATTCTGCAGACAGCCTGGAATTTGGGAGATCTGAATGATCTCTTCACCTCCCACCCGGTCCTGGAGGCTGCTGGCTGGGCCCTGGATGGGGCCGGGGGTGACAGCACAGAGACAAGGAGCTGGTCTACAGTACAGACGCCAGCCAGGAGGTCACTGCACACAGGGGTGTGGGCACCAGTGGGAAATGTGCTTGCTGGCCCGGATCCCAGGAAAAAGGTGTGGCAAAAGGAAGGAAAGCAGCCCCGGCTGGCATGGGACCGAGGAAGAAGGAGCCAGTCAGCACTAGTCATATGCTGGCATTTCCCAAAAAGCCTACAGGCAGGGGCACTCTGGAGGGGAGGGGAGCCGTTTGACACCACCTTAGCCTGAAAGCCTCCCAGCGTCTAAACCCTCCTGGGTGCCCTGGGAATGTGTAAGGACATAAACCACTCAAGTTGCCCCTGGAGTGTCTCAGGAGAGCCTGGTCTTTCCCCCATCTCAGCTGCTGGCCCCTCCCCTCCCCCTCCCCCGAGGAGTATGGGGACCTCACCTGGGGCTGATCCGCTTGGCCACCACGATGATGTCACTGACACTGGCTGAGGTCTTCATCTTGGCCCCCGAGCCCATTGTCATGGCAACAAGTTTTTCCGTGAGAGTGTGACAGATCTACCACAGCAGGGAGGAGAGAGGTGATCAGGAGGGACCCAGCTCCCCCGAGGGCTTCTGCCAACCCCACAAAGCCAAACACGCCCCCCATCTCACAGCTGAGCCCCCTAACCTAACGGACAGATTGAAGAGAAAAGTACACAGAGATGAGAGGAAATGGGATGGAAGAGGCAAACCCCAGGACACGGCCGGGTGAGGAGGGAGGGGTGGGAACCTCAGATCAGGGTCAGGGTTTCGGCTTAGAGAAGTCTGAGCTGAAATAATCTAAGAAAAATCATGTGCTCTAATTTCACCTTCTCATTTAAGGGCAAAAACCTATTTTCTCTCTCGATTCCTTCACCTCCTGGCTTCGTCTTCCAAAGCGATAAAGATCGCCAGGGGCACCCTCAGAACTATGGACGGACAAAGGGCAACTGTTCCCTTTAAGCACATCCTCCAAAAGTGGAACTTATTTCAGCACTTTTCTAGGGTAACATTTTCCCAGGTTTGTCAAGATGATGATAAAAGGGCCTTGGAAAAAAAGCAGGAAAACAGCAAGACTAGGACACGTGGCCTCTTTCATCGTCCACCAACAATGCTGGCCGCCCCCAAAGCTTTGCTCCCCACTTTCGCACCTCCCCGATGTCGGAACCTGGATGTGCTTCAGGCCCTGGCAAAGAAGTTCCATCACTTGCCTTATACTTGGGGCTGGAAAAGAGAGGCAGAAAGAAGCCCAACAGCCCACCAAGGATCGGGATCCCAAGAGGAAGATGAGAGTCTCTCCTTTGATCTAAGGATCTCAGGATGGACCACTGAGTCCAATCCAATAAGACACCTTCTGGCTGATTTAACCCACACCTCAGCTGTCATTCATTCCCCCTCCTCCAATAGGCAAGGGCAGGGGACAAAAGCCAGAGCCAGGACACATCCTGGTTGGGAGAAGGGGGATGTAATATGGTGTCATTGTTCTAGACATTAGACCCATGTATCTCCATCTATAACCACATCTATACCCCCAAGAGATTCTTGGGATTCAATAATAAGCCTGGACTCTGGGACAACAATGTCCCACCAGGCTCTTCTTTGTCCCCCAAGAGAACAGCTGAAGGAGAGGCGGGATGAAAGACTTTTTAATATTTTGTACTGAATGACACTTAAAGCTGTCTTTTTTGAAATCTTGAATAATCGCTAGACAGAAAGAGAAATGTATGGTTCGCCAGGTTACTGAAATGAACGATATTTGCCATTGGCCAAACATTTCAATATTATTATTATCCTATTAAGTAGGAGAGCGTCAGGCAAGAATTGAAAACCAAATGCCAAAACTGTAAAAATCACCCCAAACTATAAAGATTTCCCCAAATGCAAATTGGATGCAACTCTCCACCCTGTCCTGGAGGCTGCAGGCATTAGAAGAAAAAAGTCTGCCTTCAAGTTCAAGTACTCACAGTTTGGCGCTTTTTTAACACTGACTGTCCCATTTGGCTGACTACTGTCACAGTCAAAGAGGGCTGGTGAACTTTCTAGTAACTGCAGAAGCCCCAATACAGAACTCAACTTGCTGTCGGGGGCTGAGCTCTCCGTTCATGAAAGAAAGTGCCCAGGAGAAGCTGAGAAGCCCCGCCTCCCCCTAAACACAGTCTCTATTCTGCACACAGCTTTCTCTACGGTCAGTGAAAATGTGGTTAGTGACTGCCTGTATGAGGACCAGGTGGAAAGGGCCTTGAGAATTTTAAAGCAGAACAGACCATCCAGGGGCAGCAGAAGTGAACAGTAGAAACTCCAACTGTCAGGCATGTTACAAAAGGGCCTCCTGCACAGGTCAGCGCTCTTCCCAAAGTTCCTTCCCCTCGGACAGTCTGTGGACACGGATGCTTTGGTGAGCACCCCTTATCCTCCTGGGGAAACCGCAGAGTATTACCTTCAAGATGGCAATGCAGTGGGACATGAGACCCCTGGGGAGACAAGAAGCATTTGTCAGTACAGGCCCACCTCCCTCCAGCCACCACCTCCGTGCTTCATCCAGTTCTGACCAGTGGGCACAGCTGGACACCACCTGAGAACAGGGGTGCCCCAGCGATTAAACGAACAAGCCCAGGAGCTAAACCAGGAGGCACCTTCTGTCCCGTCTTTCCCTTTCCTCTCCCGCACCCAACCATGCTGTTTTAGAGCCCTGAGCTTCTGAGACTGTTTCCTCCACCCAGGGAATCCTTCCCGGTATCCTCAGCCTGGGTGGTCCGGTGGTTAAGACTCCGCACTTCCACTGCAGGGGGCACGAGTTCGATCCCTGGTGGGGGAAGTTCCGCACGCCGCACGGCGCGGCCAGAAAAGGACCCAGGACAAAAGGCACCCACTCTGAGAAAGCCTTCACGAAATCCAGCCCCACCTCCGGCCAGGCAGCTCTAGACGCCACCTCCTCCGCGTGTCCGCTGCACCGTGCACAGAGACCCCCCCCTCCATCATTTCTGAAATACTGTATTTTAGTAGAATTCTGCCTCCACCGCCAGTTCCATAGCTGCAGCGCCTGGCCCAGAGCCCGCACATCGCACCTGTAAACATCTGCCCAGTGAATGAACGGCTGAGTGACAGGAAAGGGAGCGGCACACCCTTCTCAAGCTACAGCATCTCCTGGTGGGTGGAGGGATCTCCGAGGGAGACACCGGAGACAAAGGTAGCATCCCTGGAGCCTGAGGGTCAAATTCACAGGCACCCCAAGGATAACCCAAGCACATCAGGGCGACTTTAGAATAACTCTGCCTCACATCTATGGGCCTCAGTGTTCAGGTCTACGAAATGGGGAGAGCAAGGACAAACACTGTGGTGTCATAGTCTAAGTTCCCTCCACAGTGAAGGCAGGGGAAAGAGCGGCAAATGACACAGAGCTCCTCGGTGCAGTGACAGCGCTCCTGGGCACTCAGTCAAGGGCTCTGGAAAAGGCGGCCACGCGAGGGCACCCAGGAGCCTGGGTCGTCCTCCCCAGGCGGCTGCAGGAAAGCAAATGGTCCCCAAGGCCTTACGAGGCATCTTCAATCCAGTCTTCGTTCTCCAGAATGGCCTCGATGTGGGGGTTGGTGATGACGACATCGTCCAGTTCTAGCTCTGAGGGCTCAGACTGGGTCTCCATGGCGCCGATGAGGTCCACAATGGGCCTGGAAGGAAAGCCCAGCTAAGTGGCTTCAAGATGGACGACCGCTGCCGACTCTCCTCATCGAGGCCCACATATCCGCCCGAAAGGATAAAGGGAGGGAGTAAGTTAAAGCGGGGACTTGCCCTGGAGCCAAACCTGAGGCTAGTGGGACTGCACTGTGGGCAGGGCACATGGCTAGACAGTGAGTCAGGGAAGTAGGGGCACGAAAACACAAGAAAAGTGATACAGAACAAGATGCGCCATTAAGAGAAAGGCAGGGCTACGACCACAAGAATTACAGAGATGTACTCGACAGGGCTGCTCCTGTGGGACAAAATCATATCCGTTTGTAACTTATTCGCCCTTCACACCTACCTTTAATGGAAAAGCTAAAGTTCCTATTACTCAAATCGACCTGTTCTGCAGAATCAACTCCTGGGAGCGACCTTGGTCCACCGGCACGGCCCCATCCCCTCCAAGTTATACTAGAGAAGCGGGTGAAGTAAAAATACCTCCTACTTTACAACAGGGTTCTTGAAAACATGAGACGCCACAGCAGAGCTTTCTTGGGTCCTACAAATGGGCACTGACTAATTATTAACCACTCAACAGAGATGATGACAGGATTCAGATAGAGGGGTAAGAGAAACTAAGGGTTTAGTGGCCAGGGTCCCTTGGGATCTATCCATTAAACTATCCCTAAACTGAAAATGGCATCTTGCTTAAAAGTATGTTTCTCATGAAGAAATCCGAGCAGAGAGAGAAGCAATCCTATGCTGGGGTTTCGCAGCCCCAAGTGTCTGTTGCTTAGATGTGTGGCTGGAACGTGGGCATTGGATTTCTGTTCCTATGAGTTTGGCTGGAAAGGGATTTGGCCTGTCCAAATGCTAAGTGAGGTGGCCAGTTTGGGAGAGATTTGTGCTAGGTGAACATGTTCAGAGACAGAGTCCGAGGCGGCTCAGGATGTTGGGGGAGCTTGAGGACCATTATTAAGCTCTGAGGTCTTTACAGGGAAGGACAGCCTTTGGGTACCATTTTAGGGGTAAAAAGCTGAACGACAGTTGCCCAGCACCAAACTTCTTTTTCTTTTGTCGGGGCCCCAGGGCACAGCCCCTCTCTCCTCCTTCCCCTCCCTGGGCCACTCACTTGGAATCATAGCGCTGCAGGAGATCTCGAGGCCGGCAGTAGCGCTGCCTGCAAACCACCACCAAGGCTGCAAATGAGGCCAGAAAGATGGTGGCCAGCACACCTATGGCAACAATCACCACGGTCTCCATGCTTCCAGGTGGCTCCCTCAGTCCCGGTCAATCCCCCGCATGGGCTGAAGCTGGAAAGACACAAGGGCAGAGCAGCCTGGTAAAGAAGCAACGCTAAGTAGTGTGGTGGTGGGGTCCTCCCCGTTGGCGGGTTGACGGGGAGGGCAGCTAGGTCCCCCGAAGTCACCTGGAGAGACCTGAGGGCCTGAACAGAATCAAGACCCATGCCCCAAATTTGATCTTTTCCTTTACTAAAAGTGTTTGCTCCCCAATTAAACGGGGATGGCCTTTTCAACCTGGAACAAAAGGAAACATTGCCACTAGCACTGTTGTTTTCACATCTGCCCCAGGCGCATGAAAGAACACCCACCTAAGAAGAAGGGTGGGACTGTAGCTCCTGAGGGTCTACCCTGTGCCAGGCACTTGGTATGTGTTCACTCTTCTAACGATCCTATGAGATGGGTAGCAGTATCTCCATTTTACAGTTGAGAAAACTGAGGTCCAGAGAGGTTACGTAATTTGTCCAAGTTTACGTAGTCAGGAAGCAGAA
The DNA here is from genome assembly GCF_003031525.2 of Neophocaena asiaeorientalis asiaeorientalis. Classification (NCBI taxonomy): domain Eukaryota; kingdom Metazoa; phylum Chordata; class Mammalia; order Artiodactyla; family Phocoenidae; genus Neophocaena; species Neophocaena asiaeorientalis. The sequence continues at coordinate 1,195,551 of NW_020172446.1, forward strand.
AGCCATCCACTCAAACTGAGATGGACGTTCAGCTCCCTTGTCCTTTCTAAGGAGGAAAGAGGATTCTAAAAATTCTGGGGAAAGTTTCGATTGTGAGTTTCAGCGCTGGAAACTTACAACTGGTATTAAAGTGTTTGTTGCCTATTCACTGCCTGTTTTCATTTAGGTCTTTCTTTCACACCTATCTTAAACTCATAAGCTAGAGGAACAATGGCATCTCAGGGAAGCATGTATTCACAATGTTATTTCATTGCAGGTCTCCTACTTGTGTCCTTTTGAGCAAGTCTTCTCCCCTCTCTGGGCTTTTATTTTTCCACCTGCAAAAAAGGGTGCTTTGACCTAGAATTCTGACTCCAGGACAGTACATCTTCTCTGTTTGGATTTAATGCTATGTTCTATGTCTTGGAGGGTCCAAATGCTCCTGATCATCATTCAATAAGTATTTATTGTTCATTTACTATGCACCAAGCACTGGACTGGATTCTGGAGATTGGAGATAAGTAAGACATGGGCCCCAAAACCTGTGGAGCTGGGGGAAGAGGCAGACAGGCAGACAAACCATTTCAACTCCGTGTGCCTGTGTCACATGCAGAAGTACACAGAAAACAGAGTGCCAGTGCTTACATGCCACTGTCTAGGAAAGCTTTCCTCCCAGGGCAGGTGATGCTTGAGCTGGGTTTTGAAGGATGAGTAGGAGTTTTCCAGGGGGACTTCACTGGCACAAAGTGCCAAGGAAGCCTTCTCAGAGGACTCACAGAGCTGCTCTCCCACGTGATGTTCACTTGCCCACAAGGGTAAGAAGGCTGGGATCTACCTTTTTCATCTCTGCATCTCTGTGTTTGGCGCGGCGGGCGAGGGATCCTGCGTCATTTCTCTAGATGTGTTTCTCTATACTATCCCTCCTAAAGGACTACCTCCTTTAGCCCTTTGTCTTTCCTCCTTCGCTCACTTCTCACTCTCTTCATTTTTCCCTGTCTCAGCTTTCCTCTCCACCCCTCCTTCTCTCTTCCCCCTCCCCTCCTCTCTCGCTTTCTCGGTGTTTCCCTTCCCCTCCCCCTCCCTCTGCCCCAGGTCTCCAAGACCACCCGCTTTGTTTCCTGTCTTCCTGTGCGTTTCGGGTGTGTTTCCCTGAGTGTGTAGGAGCTTTTCTGTGAGTTGTTGCTGTCTCCCTCCGTGATCGGTCTGTACGAGTGTTTCTTCGTGTGTTTTCTTCTTTCTTTGTGTATTCTCCTCTGTGAGTTTCAGGATGAGTTTTTCTGTTTCCCTCTAGCGGGTTCTAAATCCGCAAGGATAAAACAGACCCAAGACCCCCCTCCTTCCCCCTGCGCGGCCACCCAGAACACCCACGCCATACCCAGGACCTAGGGAGGGACCCCCACGCGCCCCGGCTCACGCCACGCGGGGCTCGATGGCTCCGGGGCGCGCAGCTCCGCCTTTCCCCCTCGCGGGCGCAAAATGGGGAGCGCCAGGCGTCTCCAGAGGGTGGCTGGACCGGGAGCGAGTCTGCTGTGCTACCCGCTGTCTGGTTCAAATCCTGGCTCTGCCACTCACTAGCTTGTGGGCAACTTATTTCACTCCTCGGTACCTTGGTTTCTTCCTCTATGAAAGGGACTACGACTTGTAAGCATCGTGAGTTAGTTAAATGCCACGATGCATGCAATGCTGGGCCCAGGGTCAGTGGTAATCAGTGAGCCACGCTGGGCAGTGACAAGCAGGCCCACCCCTACCAACTGCCTAGCCAGGGACAAGAGTACGAATGCAGGACCCTGGTTGGCAGTCCTGCCCCTTCCGTTCAAACCCTACTCCATCCCATACCAAAGGGGGACTCACAGTGCATTCATAGGGACACAGCCTCCACCCTGCAATGAGCCATCCCTCAGGCCTGAAGATGCCCACGACAGGCGGTGCCAGCTGCCTTGGAAGGATGGAGGTCCACACAGCCCCTGGAAGCAGGCTGGGGGCCGTTTGAGCAGGGATTTCCAGTGTCCAGAGTACCAGGAGCATGGTCTAGAAGGATCATGGTCATTCTCCCTTGGCTCGAACTCCTAGCCCTGTGAGGAAGAGACAGGACCAGAGCAGGACCAACTAAAGCCTGGGGCCCAGGTAACCAGACTCAGGTCAGTACTGGTCATAAGTACCGAAGGATGCAGACCAGGTCCCAGGCGCTTAATGTAGGTTCTGCAATCTTGTAGCCCCTAGGCCACATGCAGCCCACAGAGGTATTGTTTTGGCTTACAGTTTTTAAAAACTCAAATTAGTTGCCAACATTTTTAAAAATCAGGAATTTTACTTATACCTCTAGATTTCTAGCTTCTCTGGAAAATGCATAAGCTCTCTCAAAATGCAGCCCATATTCCATTGGGTGCAACCGTCAGTAAGAGAGGGGAGGCTGAATTTCCAGGCCTGTTTTTCCGGCCTACCCCCTCTCCTGCTGGGTGCAACATACACTCTATGCACGTACACTTCGCATTCGTTTAAGGGCCTGGCCCTGTGGAGCTGAGGTTACCCACCATTGGCACTCAGGAACGAGAAGGTTGAGCAATGATTTTATTACCCTCCAAAGGGCTTTCATGGAGAAGTTACAATCGTGTAAGGAAAATGGGCTGACGGCAAAGCAGCAAACATCAGAATGGGTGACTGGGGACAGTAAATCTCCATGCCTTGGGGATACTGTGAGAAGAATGGAGTGCTGTTTTTGTCTTGGGTGGTTTAGACACCTGTGACTCTGTGGGAGAGATATAAAAGAAAGCCTTAACCTTGGCAGGGGGGTTGTAAGTGGAAAAGAATTACCAACACAAACAAAAACAGCCAAACGGAAAACTCTCAGCTGCTGCCTGGAGCTGACGGTGCCAATGCCCCAATTAACCACCCACTACCCAGCTGTAGGGAGGACAGGGTGGCACTAAGGTTGAGCCAGTGCCTTTCCTAGTCAGCTGCGTCCCATCATTCTAGTAACTCCTGCCATCCCAGTGCCCCTTGAAGTCCCCCCAGATGGACCTGGAAAGAACTTGGGAGTACTCAGTGTTCTGACTTGCAAGCAATAGAAATTGGTCGCTTGTCCCACATGGAAAGGGATCTTGTTGAAAGCACCTGGGGTGTTCACAGAATCCGCGGGAGACTGAAGACCTGGACTAGGACATGGGCAGGCACCACAGGGGCTCCAAGGGCTGGGTGCCACTGCCCTGAAATGATCATGACCCGCCCTTCAGCTTTACCTTCATTCCGGATTCAAAGTCCTGGGTAGGACCTCGCCCTGTCGGCTTGCGCCGTAGGAGGCGAGGCACAGGCAGTATCCTGCCTTCCAGTATCTCTGCATGCAAGGGAGGTCCCCCCAACAAAAGATAAGAGGGAGGGTTGCTGGGCTGCTCCCCACAATTCCAATACTCCTAAATACGGCCTCTCCCCACTTAATCTGAGCATCAAATGGTGTAGCGAGAGTTCCCAAATCAAGGACTGAACTCAATGGGTAGCAAGGAGAAGCCAGCAGGCGGGCAGTGGTGCTGACCGTGGTGAGGCTTGGTTCCTGGCCGGTGGGTGCAAGCTCGTGCTCCACCCAGGCAAGGAGTGAACATTTATTGAGCGCCAACTGTGTACCAGACACTGATCAGGGCATCCTACATACTTTATCTCATTGATCTTCCCACCAACCCTGAATAGATGGTATGATTATGTTTGCAAGGAAGGAAATAGACTCGGAGGGGTAAAGCGACTTCCCCAAGCTCTTTCAGCTTGTAAGTGGTAGAGCAGGAATGGAACTCAGGACTCCCTGGCATCAAAGCCCAGGCCACTCAAACCAGGAAACTACCAGCTCTTCCAGTGACCTGGGTGATCAGAACACAGCAGGTTGCCATGGCCCCAGCAACAGCTACAATAGCTAGAGCCACTCTATCCCAACCCCCATTCTCAAAAATACACTTCTGGTCCTGGAAGTGAGCCTGTCCCATTGTGATATCCTTTCGCTTTGTTTTGTCTTTTCCTTCTGCTGCCAGCTGCAGAGTTGTATCTGTGTCATTTGATCTTCCTGGGTGATTCCTTTTGCAGCACCTAATGCTGTGTTATGTCCTAGTAATAACAGATGGGGATAGTGCTGCTTGGCAGGCTGGACGCCAAGCACCTAAGACGCTCGTGCTCATCCACTCAGCGCAGCTGAGCATCCCCTGAAAGGCAGCTCCGAAGACCGAGGTGGGAAAGGAGTGAGGTAGACAGATGTCGATCACCTACCTTCCCCCCAGCGCCCAACCCATAGCTCTGGGCAGCAGCCCCTTCCTTCCAGACAGGCAGGACCAAAACCCCCTCCCGCCCCAGCAAGAAAAGCACCTCCCATGGCCTGTAACCCTCACTAAACCCTCCCGACCCATCTCCAGGCCGTCAGAGGGACAGCAGAGCGGCATCCTTCACCCCCACCAGGTAGGCGGTTAAGAGCGGGAGCTGCGCCAGGGAAACTGCGGTCTGAGGTCTGCCTCCTCTGCTTGGAAGCTGTGTGACCTTGGACAGTTTCCTCCAAGTGTCCCCATTGGAGAATGGGCATGACAGCAAAACCTATGGCCTCCAGTTGTTTTGAGGATTAAATGAGATGATGCATTTAAAATGCTCATCACAGAGAAAGTCGAGTGGTGGCTACCAGGGGCTGGAGGGAGAAAGGAATGGGTAGTTGTTGTTTAATGGGTACAGAGTTTCCATTTGGGAAGATGAAAACATGCTGGAGAGGAGTAGTGCTAACGGTTGCCCAACAGTGACAGTGTGCTTAATGCCGCTGCCATATACTTAAAAATGGTTAAAGTGGTCAAGTTTATGTCATGCATATTGTATCACAGGTTTTTAAAAAAGTGTTCATCACAGCATGACATACAAAAAAAATGGGGCGTCTTTGACATTCCTCAAATGTGCCCAGCTCACCCTACATCCTGGCTGGGCTTTGCTCAAAAGTCAGGGCGCAGGTTGCCATCAGGAGGGCAGGATCCACGCTTCGTTTCCGTCTCTCGATCTACATGCTGGTTAAATAGGTGGATCCACTTCTTTAAAATTCCCTATATTCCTGGACTCCCTGCTGCTGTTGTTCCCATGGCTCCCTCCCTCCCTTTGGTCAGGTGGCTGCTCAAGAGTCACCTCTACCGAGTAGTCTTCCCTGATCCCCCCATCTGAAGGAGCATCTCCCATCGTCCACACTCCCCTGGCCTGATGTGGCTTTTTGAATGGCACTTTTGCTACCGGACAGTGCACTAAATATTTGTTTATTGTTTCTCCCCTTTCAGAATGTAAGTTCCACAAGAGCAGGGACATGACTGTCTTATACTTTACTCTGCTGACCTCCAGTTCCTAGAACAATGCCTGGCATTTAGTAGGTGCTCAATAAACACTTGTGGAAGGAATGAACATAAAGCTTAACTATTGTCACTGTCATTCTGCAGTGGGGATACGAACTCTAGACCCATTCCCAGCACTCGGAAGCCCCCTGAGGTGTGGCCGCCAGGGGGAGGTTTAAGGCAGGAGGGTTAAGCCCATGGGAAGCACTCAGAGAGGATAAGGCAGCAAGCACTGGAAAGAAAGGAAGGTTGATCTGAATTTGAGTCGCAGTTTTGAATCCCTGATTTGATTCAGAGTTAATACTTGTTTGAAGTGTTCCGGCCCTTTTATGGGCTAGTGAACAGCTTTCCAAGGAGACAGAGGCCAGCAGGGAGGGGTTTGTGTACACGCACGTCAGGCCTCCTCTGAGCTATGGGCGTGGACAGACCACAGTGAAGCCAGTCTGCCTTGCAGGAGCAAAAGCCAGCAAACTCTCAGAAGGGCTGGGGCTGGCAGCAGCGGGGGAGCAGAACCAGAAAGCAGCGAGAGAGGAGAAGGCTGGAGGAGGGCAGGGCTGGGCCAGGATCCCCATTGGGAACAAAGGCCAGATTTGCATTTCCTCTACGTCAAGGCAACCGGACCGGTGGACATAGAGACCATTAATACAGATTTCCCCCAGGGGACATTAGGGCATGTGCACGTGGGCAATGGAGCGGGGGCGGGGTGGGGGGTTTTGGGGGGTGGAGCAAGGGAAATAATACTGTGTCAGTATAAGAAACACTTTCATGTACATTACTTGACTTTTACCACAACTGTGTGCAGGGGGCATTACCATCACTATTGTACGGATATGGAAACAGACATGGGCAAGTGACTACCTGACTGCAAGTTCAGTGCAGACTCTCGCCCCTACACCAGGCGGCCCCTAAGTTCAAAGTCAAGATCAAGCTGGCGACTGTGAGATAAGAGATGGGGAAGAGGATTAGAGGTGAGTCAGACAGTCTCCCTCCATTTCAATTTCTTGACCACCTTGGAAACCATCTTCCTCAACCTGCCCCACTCCAGGGTTCATGCCTCAGCGACACATCCTCATTTCACCCCCTTGTGCCTGGACTTAAAACCGGATTGGCTAACCTCTTAAAGTGAAAGATAAACAGCAGGTCTTAGTGAAAGGTAATTAGAATAATAAAAGTATCGATAACTTAGGTCACTGCACAGGGAGTTAGGTGTGCTACCTTGGTCCTCTTTGTATTTCCTGTGAATACAAAAACTAATTTGAAAAGATACAAGCACTCCTATGTTCATTGCAGCATTATTTACAATAGCCACGATATGAGAACCACCTAAGTGTCCATCAGTGGATGAATGGATAAGGAAGATGTGGAATATATATACAATGGAATACTACTCAGCCATAAAAAAGACGAAATCTTGCCGTTTGCAACAACATGGATGGACCTAGAGGGTATTATGTTAAGGGAAGTAAGTCAGACAGAGAGAAACAAATATCGTATGATTTCACTCATATGTGGAATACAAAAACCAACAACAAAAACATAAACAAAAGATAAAATAAACCAACCAGACAAAACAAACACATATATACAGAGAACAGAGTAGTGGTTATCAGAGGGGAAGAGGCAGGGGTGGGGGGAGGATGAAATGGTTAAAGAGGATCAGCTGTACGGTGATGGATGGTGAGACACTGCAGTGCATACAGAAATAAACATACAATGTTGTACGTGTGAAACTGACACAATGTTATAAACCAATGTTAGCTCAATAGAAAATAAGTTTTAAAAATAATAAAGAGGGGTAATAAAATACTAGAGCAAGAGAGGAAGGCTGTGAAATCTGTCTTTAGACGTCTTTCCAAAAAAAAACTGTTTTGACAATTTTAAGTGTTTTTGCCAAGAGTACAGAACAGCTCCTAACTGAGGTGCAACCAAATCCTTAGCCCAGAAGTCAAGCCTGGTACCTGTGATGGGTGACGGGATTTGGGGAGAAACTGTGTTTCCCTCTAGACTAAGTCAGACCCCAGTGCTTGGGGAAGGAGAATCTCGGGGGAGTTTGAGACATTAGGACCCTCTCAGCTCTTGAGTCAGCTGGGTTGACAATTCCCCAGGACAACCGTGGGCTGGAAGAGGTTTGTGTCACTACCGGGCATTTGTCTAAACCCTAAGGGTTTAGGCATTCCCAAAGCCATCCTAAGATGCTTGTTCTGGATCCCCAGGACGGCAGAAACCTAGCAGGGAAGCCCATGTCTGGGCTTATAGCCCGCAGGTTGCCTTCAATGCCTCCATTGTCCACGTCTAGTTACCCACCTGGGCAGCAGCATCTCTACCTCCTTAGAGAGCGCAGGGCCAGTGGTCCAACTATGGAGAGAATCGGGGAGGGCTTGAGTGCCTCCCAAGTGGAGCAGAACGCCCCCTGATCACTTCATACAAGCTGGCTTTGGGGTCTGCTGACAACATAAAACCAAGAAGGTGCACTTCAAGGAGTGGTCACTGGGTGTCACCCCTGCTTCTTAGGCAAGAGCCCTCATGGGGCTTCCTGCTAACACGAAACAGTGCTGGAGAGAGACAATTCCTTCTCTGAGATTCAATTTACAGGCCTGACATCTTCCGTGCCTTCTGTGAATCCCATGAGGTTCTTGCCCCTTTCTTCCCACTCCTCCCCGCCACATCCTGGCTGGCCTGGATTGGACGGTGCATCATGCAGTAGCTCCCTCGCTCCTCTCTCCCTAGTTCACTCTGCAGAACCCACACTCTGCATTCTGCAGCCAGGCACTGGAGCAGATACATGCGGTGCAGAATGTTTACACGGCAAGACTGGCTTTGCTTTCAATTCATGACCACAGACCTTAAGCAGGTGCTTAGTCCTGGGCAGTCATTTGTCCATAGATGTCCAAGCTTCACACTCTTAGTCCCTTAGACAACTTCATATCTTATCTGCAAGATATGTCCCTCCTCCACTTTCACTTGTTTCACTCGAAAAAAAAAAAAGTACTAATTTCCTCATTTTTTCATACCAAATCTCTAAACTTCCCATGTTTGTACACATTTTCTCCTCTTTCATTTCTACTCTGAATCCCATCCCCACCATCACCTTCTCAAGGTCCTTGGTCCTTTGCCTGTTTCTACATTCTTCTGAATCTCCCTCTACGCTGGAGAATTCCCATGAGCAAACAATGGCGTTCTAGTACCTATCATCTTCAAAATCTCTGTACCCAGTGACTCTCCAACTACCAGCCCAAGTCTCTGTTCCCTTTCAGTGCTACATTTCTCCCTTTGTCTCAACACCATCAGAAAAGCTGTCTCCACTGACTAGCTCCCATTCACTCTTCAACCTGCTCAAATCTGGCTGGTACCCTCCCTGCTCCAGTGGGCAGATTTCTCAATGCACCATGATCCCCTTGTCACCAAGTGCAACAGACACAAGCATCTCATTTTAACACTCTCCCCAGGATTGTGCACAGTGGACTGGACCCCTTTCTCCTCTCCTGGCTTCCATGACACTACCCTCTCCTGATTTCTCACATTTCCCGCCCTTTGTTTCCTTTGTCTGTTCTCCACTACCTGAATCTAAATATTAGAATTTCTTTGGTCTTGGTCTGAATTGTCTTCTCTTTTCCTTTTTATCCCATCTTCCTAGGTAATCACACCCATTCCTGCTGATGTATATGTTGCTATTTTATGCTGATTCCCAAATTTGTATCTTTGGTCCTTCCTACCTATTTGACATCTCCATTTGCATGTTTCACAGGTATTTAAGACTTAACCTGTCCGGAATGCAAATCTCAATTTACACCTCTCCCAAAACACCTGTCCTCCTTCCTAGAGTCGTGTTCATTTCTATAACCAGCCCCACTGTCCACCACACTGCTCAAGCCCTAAACTTAGAAACCATCACTTTTTCCTTCACTTCTCATATCCATTCCATTCGCAAATTCTATTGATTTGATCTCAAATTCTATTTCAAATCTCCTCACTTCTTTTCACTGCTACCCACCATCATCCCTCCACTAAACTCATGCAAAACATTTTGAACAAATCTTCCCATTTCCACATTCTCCTGAATCTATTCTTGACACGGCAGCAACAGTGAAGGAAATGTGCTGTGTCTTATTCTGAGTATATATAAACATATATATGTAAAACTTTGAGGTATGCTTAAGATTTATACACCTTACTGTGTGGTAAACTGCAACTAAAACCAACAAAAACCTAAACAAGATGTCAATTCCCTAGTTAAAATCCTTCAGCAGCTTCACACTGCCCTTGGAATAACAAACCAACCCTGCATGACTCGGCCCCAGGCTTCTTCTCCAACCTCATCTCCTAATGTACTTCTTTCTTGCTTGCTAGAACCCAGCTGCCCTGACTTTCATTTAGTTTCTCTAACAGGCTGAAAGCTTTCCTGCCGGCCTCAGGACCTTTGCTTATGCCGTTCCCTCAGCCCCAAATCCTTCCCCCCTTCTTTGCCTTCATGTCACATACCCAGGCCACAATGTCTAAAATATATCAGCCCAGACGCAAGAGGGAAGAGATATGGGAACATATGTATATGTATAACTGATTCACTTTGTTATAAAGCAGAAACTAACACACCATTGTAAAGCAATTATACTCCAATAAAGATGTAAAAAAATAAAATAAAAAATAAAATAAAAATAAATAAAATCTATCAGCCCATTTATTCTTTCTGCTCCTAAATTATTGTATTTTTATACTACTATTATAATTGGTTTTTCCATGGTTGGGACCAGCTTTTACATTTGACTGACACTTATTACATACATGCTATTATGCTAGGTGCTATATAGATAAACAACGTCATGGGTCTTATACTCAAAGAGCAAACAGACCCCTTTTCCCTTTATTTTTTAGTTTCTGTAAGTCAAGGTAGGGGTGCTTAAATTAAGAAAAAAAATCCTCAGTTCATATCAGTGCAGCATCCCCTACCTTGGGGCTGGAGTGGGGGGAGCGACGGTAAGTCCACAGTGTAACATGTTGAATTGTGTCCAAAAATACAATAGGTAAGCTCAAAACAGGGCAGATACGTGCTTAAGAAAAAATGTTAAAAACCATAAGCAAGCATCACACACAAGAGAAAGTGCCTTTCCTTTATTTATCTATTTTCACAAATTAAGTCAGAGGCTAAAAATGCAAGACCCAGAGAGACAAGGTGTGTCACACCGAGACCACCACTGCAGCGGGTTCTTCTCAGATACTTCATCTTCCAGCTCAGTCCTCCAACGGACCCAATTTTGTTTGACAAGTGTAATCATTTCAACAACAGGGCCATTCAGATTCACTTCATTTATTCCCAAGCTCTTCCGAGAGCATCTCTGCTTGACTGCCTCAAGGATCTCTCTGCTGGTGACGGTTCTTCTGTGGTTGTAGAGGGACAGTCTAACCGCTTCCAGGCTAACCCGTTCCAGCCACCAATCCTCCAGAGCTCCCAGTGCATCCAAGATCCAGGAGCACCCACTGAAGTCTGGGTGGGTCTGGGACAGAAACAGCATAAGGGTGAGACAGAGAAGTGAAGGCTCCCATAGTCAAGAACGTATGGTCCAACCCAGTACCCGAGTACCCATGGCTTCTGTGGATTCATGTGTCCATGGAAACATACGACCCACCCAAAGGGACAACAGTAGAGATGTGATGAAGGAAACTAGGCCACTGTACCTGTCAGCTCTCTCTGAGGAAGAGGCAGGGAAGGGAATTTGTAGGTATGTGAGAAAGATAACCTTTGGATAATACAAACTAACTCTGGTCACTTCAACTTTTGCGCCTTGGTTTTTCCTAATAGAAGCAGAGTTAACATCCGGCACCTTCTGAAGATGGAAAATATAGTTTTAGCTTCCAGTATACTTTCACACTCTATATTCATATTAGTGAGCATTTAACACTTTCTAATTTCCCGCCTTACCTCCTTGTGCCAACAGGATCTCCAGCCAAGCTGGGAATACATGCTCTTCCTCAGGTGTGTCCCTATGTTTTCCGGTCCCCATGCCACTGTGTATCTGTCACCTCTACCTCCCATGCCTGCACCCAGCTCCACCTTTCAAATCCCGTCCATCCTTTAAGGCTCTTCCCCAAGTGCCACCTCTGGCTTATCTGCATTCCACACAATCACCCCACTGAGGACCAGAGCACTTTTTGTTCTCAGAGCCTGTGTCACACACTGCCTATGTCATTAGTGTCCTTGTCTGAAGTTAGAGAGGCAGCAGAAACAGTCCAAGGAACGCTGCCCTGAGAATCACCCCTCCTGGGCTCTAATCCTAACTAGACACGAGACATCACGTTAGCGAGTCATAGACTCACACTGGGCCTCAGTTTCTTGAAAGGAAAGGTTTGAGGTGGGATTCTAAACATTCCTCGTGGTTTTCATAATTTACAGGTATTTGCTCAATGCGCCCCCCAACACACACACACACACACACACACACACACACACACACACACACACAGCAGGACCGTGAGCCCCTCTACAACAGAGCCCTCATCATTTTCATCTGAGCTCCCACAGCAGGTCTGGCTGGCACTTAGGCACTCAATACGTTTATCCAACCGACCTCTGGTTTTATCCTCGCAGCACCCTGAAAGGCTGACCCAAGGTCACGGACCTGACCCTTTGGAGGCTTGAAGAAGCAGGGCGGCCTGCTAGACCCACAAGGTTAAGGACAGGCCAAGGAAAAACTAATGCTCAGAAGAATTCTTGGTCCAAGTACTCGCACCGAAGGCCTTTCCAGCCAAATGCAGAATCTCCTGCAGGAGCTCACAACTGGGGGCTGATTTTGCCCTCCGGGGTACACTGGGCATTATTTGTGGACACTTTTGGTGGTCATGCTGGGAGGGAGGGTGCTACTGGCGTTTAGTGGGCAGAGGCCAGGGATTCTGGTCAACACCCCACAATGCACAGGACAGCCTCCCACACAAAGAACTACCCAGACCCCGTTGTCGACGGTGCTGTGGTTGAGAACCCTGTTCTGAATCACACACCTTCTCTCCTTCTCCTATCATTCCTTAATCCCATTTTCCCTTCTTCTCCCAGAATAAACAACAGATTCCAAACGATACTACTGGAATGCAGGGGGCTTCGGTACAATTACAGACATGAGCGCTCAACCTTGCTTTCATGGGCACGAAGAAATAAAATCCCATTAACATATGCACACTCTTGGATATAAAATAGATAATCAACACGGACCTGCTGTAGAGCACAGGGAACCCTGCTCAACACTCTGAAAAAGAATAGATACATGTATATGTATAACTGAATCACTTTGCTGTACACCTGATACTAACACAACACTGTAAATCGACTATACTCCAATATAAAATAAAAATTAAAAAAAAGAATATTCCAAATCAAGGCTTGACACATCTTTCAGAGAATCTCCTTCCTGTCTTCCCCATAGCTTCTCTTGAAGGGGAAGACTTTCCTGATTTTGTTTTCTACAATTTGTATGCCATGGGGTGAGGTGTTGGGTGGGCAGGAAAAAGGAACAAGTGCCTACCTACTGAAAGAAATTTCTAAGTATAATATAGATGACCATTTAATGAAAACCTGCTATTTGCAACTCTTCAAAGTGACAGAATAGATGAGGTGGTGAATCCCCTCTCTGCAGGAAAAGGGGAGGGCAATTAAGAATCACTTAACAGATTAGCTGTCAACAGATACAAGAAAGGGAGACACCAAGGGCTCAGGTGTTCAGAGTTGCTGCCAACAGAAAGAAAGGCAAGTAGGAGAAGATAGCAGCCATTCACAGATCCAGTTTATAGCAGCTGTTTTGCAACCAACTTTTCAGGAACTCAACGTGTGAGGAAGGACTCCTGCACCAGAAGTTGAAGTCAAGGTCACACCCAGGGCCACTAACATGATTGGCCATTCTCAGTTTGCATAAAGAGAGTCCCAACTCACTTGCTTTAGGACTTTCCCCACGTAACTAAAATATGCCTCCTTCTTCTTCCTCCTCTTCTTCCCAGAGGTGGAGCTGGCCCACCCATCCTTCTCTTTGGCTGGGATATAAATTGTGGGCGTCTTCTTAGGGAACCGTAGGCCATGTAAGCCAATGAAGTGCATGTGGAAGACTTGTCTTTACAATTCTAGCTCAGAGCACTGGCCGTAGGCAAGGGCAGCGCTGAAGAGGTTTTATAGGGAGTGCTGGAAGACACTCTTTCCTAAGAAAATGAGTCATTAGTGACTGCACTTGCAAGAAATGAAGGCTCTCAGAGTCCTCAAGAGACATTAGACATAGGGTCTAAAGCCAGTTTGTGTTACCCTCCCGAAGGAGCGTGAGGTGGGAAACGCACGTGTTCTTTGGCTCTTATCCCAGGTGAAAGGGAGCATCCATCTGATGTAACAGCCATCCGTTTACCAGGCAATGTTCATTTCAGAAGTTATTCTTTGTATGTGCCTAACTCCAGGTGTTCTTATGACAATCGTTCTTAGCCATGAAAATTTCAATTCAAAAGGACCAGAAGTGGGATCCTGGAAGCTGTATTTTCCGAAAGCATCCCAGGTGAATCTAATGACCAGCCAGATTTGGGATTCACGGGTCTATAAGACCTTCCTAAAGCAACGACCCCAGATTCGGGGCTGGGGTTGGAGAAGCTCCTCACAGATGTGGTGCTTAGGCCCCATGTATTTCTATCTGCCTTGAGAGAGAAATGTCTCTCTTGAAAGGCAAGTGTGTGCCTGGTTATTCAAATGCAATTAGGAACTCAGGAGACAAAGCTTGGATGGGAAAGCCAGCAAGTCACTGTACCTTCAAGACTGAAGGTTGAGAAACTGTAGATAGAGAGGCCGTGAACTCCCTGCAATTAGTATATCAGCTCAGCTACAAGGATGTGACCAGCCCGACACGAACCAACAGATAAGAGGACACCAGAGAACCAGGGTTCAAAAGATAAAAAGGACCAGAATGGAACACTCTTTCCTCTCCCACCTGGTTATGAGCCGTATCGAAGTCCCAGTGGAGGGACTGGTGAATAAGGAAGTACCATCAACTTACATTTATTGAGCCCTAACTATGTCTTGGACGCCATGCTAGGTGCTCAACATACTTTATCTCACTTAATTATCATAGCAATATTACGAGGTAAGATGTATGTACTTGAACTTTACAGAAGAGCAAACAGTCTCAGAGGGCTGACGTGACTTGCCTAACGTCACATCAGTGCATAAGTGTCAGAATCAGCCCCTGAGCCTTTGCTTCTAACCCCACACTCTATCACCTTCCAGACCTGAACACCAGAGCCCCATGACCCTTATAATTACCCGTGTGTGCTCTGTGCAGTCGCTATGTGTATCATTCATTGATGGAGCACTTGGAATGTAACTTATCCATAGTGTAGGCTCAATTCTTCTGAATTAATCATTTGATCACCACCACGGAAGCTAAACTGAACCCTTCTGTGAAAGGAAAAGGTGATTCCCTCTTACCTGGTTGTCAAAGCCGCATCCCGCCCACCACTCCAACTCCTCCGCCCATTTCACCAGCTTCCTCTCATTATTTCTCTGTTTAAAACATAATCTATGCCTAGAGCATATATTGTATGATGAAGTGAATTGGACGTTTTAATGCAAAGAAGTAAATGAAAACGGGCAGGTATCATCAAGGCATTGTGGGATGGCGCTGTTCACTGGAACCGGGCAGTGGGAAGGGTCGGGCCAGGAGGGAACTGAATCAGTGCCATAATGTCAAGATGCTGGAGAGCATTTGGGGGAAGCGTGAGAAGAAGAGATGTGGTGTTGCCATGGGAATGTAGCACAGAAGGCCTAGCCAGATGGCATTCTCTCGATGCAAAATATTTGGCGATTTTTGATCCCCTACTAAGTGTAAGGTCCATGGTTATGCATGGAAATGGTAATAAATTACCAATACGAATCACAAGACTCAGAGGAAAATGTGATCAGAAGACGTACCAACATCTATTAGAAATCTCAGTCTGCTGAAAAGGACATGAGATCAATGATTACCTGCTAATAATTTCCCTATCCTGAAGATAAAAGAAGAAATTACGCTAATAGGCATGCCAGCTCATATTCATTGAGTGCTTTCTACCTGCCTTGACTGATATGAAGCACCTTATAGACGTCACCTCATTTCATGGTTTTAACACTCAGAGATGGGTTTTATCATCTCTTTGACAAAGATGAGGAAACCGAGGTTTATCAAGATGACGTAAGATGTTCAAGGTCACACAGGTAGTAAGTTGCAGAACTAGGAATTGAGCTGCAATATGTCTGACATCAAAATTCCCATCAATATTTCTCTAAATTAGGCCCCCTGCCCACTGGCAGCAGAATCCCTTGGGCTGCTCATTAAAATGAAGACCCCCCCAACCCATAACCTACACCACCGGTACAGGTATCTAAAGTTTGGGTACCACTGTAACTACCTCCGCCTCTTGAGGATGGGAAAAATGCTACTCTGAACTGAAGGGCTATTCTGTACAGAAGGGCTAAATAGATAGCAGTCAGACACAGAACTTAACGTTGAGAAGACAGAGCTCAAAGAGATCAGAGAAAATAGTGTTAGGGTTCTATGGATAGAAACTCTAAAAGGCAGGTCAGCTCAAGAAAAACAGGAGGCCCTTCCTTGACTGGCTATGACCCCGGCTCCTCTCCTTGGTTCCAATTCACTTCAATCTGGTCCTCTCTTGGTGGAACAGCAGATGCAAAGGGCAAACCAGGTTCATACATATTATGAGAAACAGGAGCAGAGGATGGGAGTGTTGGGAGCTGGCTGACGTACAGGGCACGGAGTGAGTTTGAGCAGTGATTCAGGAGTAAGACGGAGCGAAAGGGTGTCGAGCCCGCTTTTGTGTGGAGACATCGGCATGGCATGGAGGAGGCCTAATGAGTCAAACGCCTGGTGGATCCGGGCATTGTATTCAATAGCATATAGTGGAGGGGATTCAGGCATTGGGTGGGATACTTGATCACGTGGCCTCTGAGGTCTCCTAAGTTTTGTGCATTCTACTTTTAAATCATTAAAAATTTTCCCTGTGTCATTTCTTTAGAGTTCAGGTTGTCAGAATTTGGATAGAAGTACTGCTCATCATATTCTACCTCTAGGTAGTCTGAAGAATGAATCCAGTTGACTGGATAAAGTCAGAGGGTCACACTGTGCGTTTTAACATCATCTTATTTCATGATCTTAACTCTAGGAGATGAATACAGCTGCAGCTCACCAGTTGAGAAACTTCTCATGAACGGCAGGAGGAGATGGGGTCTGGGAGGCAGATTAGAAGGTGTCACCCTGAGTATGATGTCACACTCTTCCTGCAATGTCAGTTCTCTGGATACTAATCAAATATTAATGGTGGATGTTATCTGTACTAACCACTTGCTATTCTGTCAGGTGGAGGGAAGAAAGGAATTGGACTTTTCCTGACCCCAGCAATATTTTCTCTAGCCTCTACTCCAAGCTTTTAGAAGAGAACAAGGGGAATGGGGAAAAGGAGGACATCAGCTTCCCACTTAGAAATGGGGTAGGGAGGTCCTGGGGTTACTCAGGGGAGATCTAGGGTGCCGCTCTCCCTTTTCCTTACTACACACACACACACACACACACACACACACACACACACTGTCTTACAAGTGAGTATTCATGTTGGATAGTGGAAGCAATCCACTACCCAGGTCGGAAGTTGTAAGGTCTGGTCTCAGCTCTACCAACCTAGTCAAAGTCAGAAGCTCTTCCTGGGGCTCACTTTCCTCATCTGTAAAGGGGTACATATGTTTGATTACATGGCCATTAGGATTCCTTAGAATCCTGCTACTCAAGGTCTGGTCTACAATCTGGCTGCAGCAGTATCACTAGGGGATCCTGTTAAAATGCAGATTGCAATTCAGTGAGTTAAGATCTACTCAGGTGGGACCTGAGACTGCATTTCTAGCAAGATCCCAAGTGATTCTTATACACCTTAAAATCTGAAACATCCTGCCTTAAGATGCAAGATTCAATCCATGAACTGATTGTGGATGTGTTTTCCCTCTCATGGGATCCTATCACACTCCCAAATTTTCTAGCTCTAGGACCCCTTCCAATGGCCAGAATAGCTTGAGTTATTGATTTTCTGGCATAGGGCACAGAGAAATGCCACATGTTCCCTGAAATATAACCCTACCTCTACACACCCCCATTTACAAATAAATTAACTCACCTACTCGATTCAAGAAATATCTAAGGGGCATCAGGCACAGACGGAGGGCTGGAGATAAAAGGATGAGTAGGGCGTGGCCTCTGTCCTAGCGAGTCGAGGCACTTGCCTGGACAGCCAGCTCCAACTCAGTGTGATAAGCACTGTTCCTCTACCATCTGACCCTGTCTTTCCTGAGGCCTTAAACAATGTGGCTCCAGTGCCAACTCCGGGGGACGTGCTCTTGGGACAGCCCTTTTCTGGTGACTCAGGGGATACTGACAGGGATGGCTTGCTTAAGTTCTTCTCCATTCCCCAATGATTAGGACCTGTGGTGTGATCCCCCTCTTAGCTCAGGGGTTCTTTTATTTTAATGTATTTTTTGGCTGCACCTCGCAGCTTGCGGGATCTTAATTCCCAGACCAGGGATCAAATCTGGGCCACAGCAGTGAAAGCACCAAGTCCTAACCACTGGTCCACCAGGGAATTCCCAGGGGTTCTTTTTTTTTTTTTAACATCTTTATTGGAGTATAGTTGCTTTACAATGGTGTGTTAGTTTCCGCCCAGGGGTTCTTAACTTGGGATCCACAGACAGGTTATTCTGGGCCTGGATCAGGGGAGTCCACGTGCAAACTGTTTTGCATGTGTGCTTAAGACATTTGTCCTGGGAGAGAAAGTTCCCGTGTTTTCATCAAGGGAAAATGAAACCTAAAAATTGGAAACCAGTGTCTTGTTACTATCCACCTGCTGCCCTGAGACCCTGGCATCTGCAGCCCCTTTCCTTCTCTTCTTTCTCCTCCCCCTCCTCCCCTTCCTCAGCTGCTATCTCCCAGCTTCCTCTGCGCTTAGGTTGATTATGTTAAAAGTAGCTCTGTCGGGCTTCTCTGGTGGCGCAGTGGTTGAGCGTCCGCCTGCCGATGCAGGGGACACAGGTTCGTGCCCTGGTCCGGGAAGATCCCACATGCCCTGGAGCGGCTGGGCCCGTGAGCCATGGCCGCTGAGCCTGCGCGTCCGGAGCCCGTGCTCCGCAACGGGAGAGGCCACAACAGTGAGAGGCCCGCGTACCGCAAAAAAAAAAAAAAAAAAAAAGTAGCTCTGTCTGTAGTATCAGCCATTTCAAAGAGCTAAGGGAAGATCCTTGTCCCCAACTCAGCATCGTCACAGGTAAGCACAGCTGAACCACAGGCACAGCGGGCAAGAAATTCCTAGAACCCGGAGCCAGGTCTTGAGCAATTGGTCCACCGTCCCTTTGTCTTTAATAGCTAGAGGTGAGAAGGTGAGCTTCTTAAGTCACTTTCTGGGCTTTCAGGCTAGTTTATAACAGTGACCTCTGCTATGAAAATTCCCTTTCCTTTGTGCTGTGAGATGTCTAAAGAGTGAAAGGCAGGGGTGAAGGAGTTGGGGGTGGGTGGGGGGAGGGGTCCACAGGTGGGTAAGTCATCAGTGACACCAGGGAGACAACTGTTGGGTCTGTTTTTACTCTAAAAAGTGTAGGCTTCAGAAACCATAGAGAACATATACGCTGTCTTTGATGTATCATTCTTAGTTCAAATCCAACCTTAGGCATGAAAGAGGAGGATGTATGTTTTGGATAATATCTAAGGCAGAGGGTTCCATATCATTTCCATATGGTTGTGAGTGCATTATGAAGTTATTTTGCAACATAAATTCGCCTTTCTACTTCTGCTCTAGAATAATTGGGGCTTATACAATAAATTTATAAAATGCCCTTTGAATATGCTTTGTGACTATGTCCTTCCTGGCCTTCCTGCTTCTGTCTTGTGGGACTTATGCTGAGCCATCTTCCCAGATACAATGCACCTGGTAAAGAGAGGGAGGATGGGGCAGCCCAGAAACATTCTGGGAAAGTAGAAGAATGGGAGCAAATATTTGCTGTGGAAAATTCAGAGTTGATTTTTTAGGGAGAACCCAGCACAGATCCTCTGCAGCTGGAGTCAACAGCAGATGGGTTTTTTCGGACAACAGCTTTTGTTCAGTGTGAACATGTAGCATGCAGGCCTGGCCCCAAGAGAGAAGTGAACACAGCCCTGAGACCTGCCTGCAGGGGCAGGAGATGAGAATGAGATAAACGCTGCACAATGAATGGCTTTTAATGCAGAAAATCTACCAACAAGGGTGGATTTACAAACTCACATTACATAACCCATAGAGTCACAGATCATTCCCTATTCCTTCATCAAGCAAGCGTCTATTAAGAGTTTCACACGCTAAGCCCTGTGCTACTAGGGGCCAGAGCTACATCCAAGAACAGGACAGACACAGCTTCCAGTACTCATGGCCCTGACACTCTAATGTGATAGATGGACAATAGGTTTGTTAAAGTGCATTCAGCCTGTAACGAGGATGACACTTCCAGGGTGCTGTGGGGGCACAGTGCAGGGACTTAGCCAACCCTGACTTAGGAGATCATGGAAGCCTTCCTGGAGGAAGTGATGTTGAGGCTAAGAGCAGAGGGATGAGCAGAAATTAGCTAGGCCACAGGGATGAGAGGCAGGACAAGAGGGAAGAGAATTTCAGGCATGGAACAGGTTGTACTCTCTCTGGGACGTATTTGACAACTAAGGTAAACATGAAATTCTTTCATCTAAATTATAAAAACATATTTAAACTAGAAATTGTTGAAATTATGTTTGGTTTTAGAATTATTTTTGGTTTTAGTGTTTATAATCTCCTAGCATATGTATGACAACCAGAGTGAATAGATAGTCTGTACCAGAGCTTTCAAGGTGTGTGCTGGTTTTCCAGTTCTGGAATGTCTGCAAACTTCCGATGTGACTTTCATTTCTAAGTGTTACATGATTGCTTTCTCTCTCTCTCTTTTTTTTTTTTCCTTTTAAGTATAGTAGATTTGTAATGTATTAGTTTCAGGTGTACAGCAAAGTGATTCAGATGTGTGTGTGTATTCTTTTTCAGATTTTCTTCCAAAATAGGAAAAAAATTATTACAATGTGATTCTTAAAAATAAACCTTTTAAAATTTTAGAAGTTTTAGATTATTTGATTTTTAACTTTATATTTCGAAATAATTTCAAACTTACAGAAAAGTTGCAAGAAGACTGGAAAAAACAGGCTTCCATATATTCTTTATACACCAATAGTTAATATTTTCCTACAGCCCCACTGGACAGATTTGGGTTCAGCAAAAGAGCCTCATTGGTCTCAATGCCTGATTTTATACTAATTTGCACTTTAAATTGATAAACTACCCTTTGCATATGTTGTGTATATGTTTTACACATTGGGCTCCTGTACAAGACACTGATTAACACAGGAGTCTCCTTGCTTTGCCCATGTGAAAACCACAGCTGCATCCCACCATAGATCCTACCCACTGTACAACTGCTTCTGCCCTAACAACCCAGGGGATATACCTACCTCCATCTTCCAATAATCGTTTCCAATGAGTGTGGTCCCTGGTTGCTCCAAATTGCACAGAATTTGAGATTTCTTCCTTTTCTTTTTGAAACTCAGTTTTGTTGTATACTAAAACATACCAATGCAAACATTTTAGGAATGTACCACACTCTACGCAATCACCCACTTAGCCACTGACCCACCCACACAAATGACCCAAGCAAAGGATGGTCCTACCTTGGAAAGTATCTAAACCAGAGTTCTTATTCCACAAACGAGGACACTGAGATTCAGAGAGGTGTCTTCTGAAGAACGAGAGCTGCTAATGGTAGTCAGACTGCAACTCATCTCTGCCTGTGACAGAGATTGGGGTGGCTTTCTCATGGCAGATGTACTCATGCAGGAGGTGATCAAGCTGTCTTACCCTCTCTCTTGGCCAGGGTGGGTTGTTGGAAGCTGAAGCAAACGTGAGCAAGGTCCTTAGGTCTGGCTTAACGCATCTCACAGTCAGCCATAGTGTAGAAGTCCAGCCAGGTCTTTGGGGGCTTCTAGATTTCCTGGTAGGTTTTGAAATAGAAGATGGTCCTAATAGAAACACAGGACTGAAGAGGTGCAGCTGCCTTAGAAAGCCATTTATAATAGATTTTCACTGAGAAAATGCAGTCTAGGTTCCAAAAGAATTTTCTAAGATCAACCAATGTATCTATAAATTGGAGACCACTTAAAACCCATTCTATTCCATTGAACCATTGTGCATTTCATATGTACATGTGCAAGGCACTACACCAAGCTCCTTGGTGTGTGTCAAGGGGGATATGGAGAAGTTCAGGACATGGTCCCATGCTCAAGAAGCCTACAGTTATCCCAGGGAGATGATACATAGATAGATGAAAAACTTAATAACAATATAAGGTAATGTTTGATGACAAGCTCAGGTGAGTGGAAGAGAAAAATGGATCACGGAACACTGGAGAAGGAAAGCAGTGTGCCATGTGGCTAAACGCTGGGGCTCATAAGTCAAATGACCTGGATGAAATTGCAGCTTCCCCACTACTTAGGTAGCCGTGCGCAAGTTACTTAAGTTCTCTAAGGCTCTTATAAAAGCTCTGGGCACTTTTGGTACCCACAACGTGTTAATTATTATTACTCTCTCTCAGTCTGAGTGTGAACCATCATTTTAAGAACGGAGAGGATGTGAGCAGAAGAGCAGGAGAGGGCTTCGCAGCAGGGTGACGGAATCGTAATGAATTATCCACGCGAGAAGCTCCACAAGACACTTTCGTAACTTTGTTGGCATATACCAAGCCCGGGCGGAGGCGGCAATCCTGGAAACTTGATTCCACCCACCTCCTACGTTCGCACGCCTCGGCACCGCCCCCCTGAGCTCCCAGCGCCTGTCCCCAGAGGGCGCTGCCACCCCTCCCATGAGGGAGCAGGAGAGCCTGGAGTTCGGGAAGGCGGACTTCGTGCTGATGGACACCGTCTCCATGCCCGAGTTCATGGCCAACCTTCGGCTCAGGTGAGGGCGGAGCGGCCGTGCGCAATGCCGCGAGCCTGCGCTTTCCCGAGAGGGGGCGCCCTTGCGGTGCGGCCGGATTGGGGGTGTAGGGGGTGCACCGAGCGCGAGGGATGGAGTGTGGCCGGATTGGGGGTGTCCGGGGTCCTCTGAGCTCGATGGTTGAGCTTTCCCGAGAGGGGACGCCCTGGGGTGCGGCCGCATTGGAGTGGAAGGGGCGTGCCGAGCTCCAGGACTGCGCCTTCTAGAGAGGGGGTGTCCTTGGGTGCTGTCCGGACGGGGGAGGGGGGTGTCGGGGGGAGGCAGCGCTTGGGGCCAGGCAGCTAGTGCGCTGCCCCAGGTAAGTACTGTGGGCGGGCCGGGTGACCTAATGGAAACAAGAGTAGAGGGAAATAAAAACTTTCGGGAGAGTCGTGGCGGCCGCAAGGCTCAGGGAAGACTGGAGGGTTGTTTTGGAGAGAGGCTAGGGTCTCATCGCGGTTTCACACTTGGTTCTTTTCTTTTTTCGCTTTCGTCTTCTTTTTTTAGTTTTTCCTGGCGTGGTTCCATCGCGTCATTCAGGACGCTATGGAGTGATCCCTGAGCTGTCTGTTCCGGGACACTGGCTATTTTTTAGTTACTCTCTGAACGTAATTAGACGCGTTTCCAGACATCGAAGAGACTGCTCTGCTCGCCAGTGCCAAGATAAACTGTCTGAATTTGACAAGGCATTCATGGTTTCAGTTTTTTCAAGGAGTTGTGGATGGAACCCTTGTGTTACTGACATCCTTGAGAATGTAGTCACAGCTCAACGCCCCGGGATGGGCTTCCAGGACGAGTTTGTTTTAGAAAGGCTTCTACATGGGATTATTTCACTCCTGATAGAGTAATATGTAAGCAGAGCTTTAAAGTAGTTTGACTTTTTTTTAAAGAAAACATTACAGTAAATGGAGTTTCAAAATAACTGAGTTGGGGGGGGGAGGTGTTTCCTGGAAGTTCTGACTCCATTTCTTGTAGGTTTTAAATATCGCTCCATAAATTTAAAAGTGAAAATCTTAATCTCGGTTTGGGTGCTTAACTAATCCCACTTCTCAGTATGAATTCCCCTGTTAACTTTTTTTTTTTTTTTACGCGGGCCTCTCACTGTTGCGGCCTCTCCCGTTGAGGAGCACAGGCTCCGGACGCACAGGCTCAGCGGCCATGGCGCACGGGCCCAGCGGCTCCAGGGCATGTGGGATCTTCCCGGACTGGGGCACGAACCCGCGTCTGCTGCATCGGCAGGCGGACTCTCAACCACTGGGCCACCAGGGAAGCCCTCCCCTGTTAACTTTAAGAATTTTAAAAACTTTTTTAATCTTCAAAATTACAGTCCCCATAGGCTGCATCTGCTCTTAGCCAGGCTTCATTATGTCCCAGAGTAAGGAGCAGAGGCACAGACCGGAGTTCTACACCCACCTACCACAAAGGACTTTGAGCCAGTCCGTGTGTCTGAGTTTCCTAATTTGTAAAATAATGATCTCCAAGATTTTTCTGCCCTTACATTCTTTTTTTGCTTTCACATATCATTGATTGCAAAGTCTTGTGAGGCTTGACTCTTAAGAAAGATTATTAATGTGAGCCTAACTTAGCTCAGAAGAGAACTTTGCACAGGAGAGAATTTTGCAATTCTGCATTATGCAGGGTACTTTAGGAGGTAAGGTGGGAGGGTCCAAAGAACCATCAGATGTGTCCTTACCTCTCAAAGACATGGCATGTTTATGAAGACAGGGAGCAAGGTGAAAATTTTTATCCACTTAAATAATAGGTCAGGAAAACAACAGAAAAGTTAAGCTTTATAGAGCTTAGATGATTCTTTGCCAAGTAATTGTACAACCTAATTGTTCTGGAAGTTTAGCAGAGGGAGGGATGCCTTAGGGTGGCTCAGAAACACCATCTAGAGGAGAGGAGGGGTTGAGAGGAGTTGCAGAGGATGGGTAGGATCTGTGTAGGTGGAGAACGTTCCAGGTGGATAAAGTGGCCAAGCAG
The DNA here is from genome assembly GCF_003031525.2 of Neophocaena asiaeorientalis asiaeorientalis. Taxonomy (NCBI): domain Eukaryota; kingdom Metazoa; phylum Chordata; class Mammalia; order Artiodactyla; family Phocoenidae; genus Neophocaena; species Neophocaena asiaeorientalis. Next base: position 1,219,886 of record NW_020172446.1, read on the forward strand.
AGGAGTGGAGCTTAAAAGCCGACTCTTGGGTGTTCGTGAATAAGTTGTCCGGAGGGGAAGGAGTGGGTGTTGGGGAGTTGTGGAAAGAATCGCTGGCTCTCATCAGTATGACGCTTGGCTAATGCCCAGGTTTCTAGGTCTACCTTTATTCCCAGTCACCTGGTCCATCAAGATTCGGATGTTGTATGTGTCTCACCTGTGTGTGTACTCGACCACTCTGCGAACTGGCTGCAAGTCTCAGCGCACGGGTTCAGTGATTGTTCATGGTTTATTTATAAGTTGGGAGGGGTTGGTTCCCAGGAGCCGTAAAGGGTAGCAGTGCCCTTGCCTCCTCCCCAGCTGTAAATCCTGATGACCCAGGTGGAAAGCAGGAATTTCCTATCAGCCTGTTGTTCCTCCAGACTGTTCCAGTGTTTTAGCTGTATGAGCCTTACTGTAAGGCTCGTGTGGACCCTTGGATATCTGTGTCCCTCTGCAGAAGGTGCTATTATGTCACTGTAGATCCAGGTGCTATTATGTCATGTAATGTTTTCATCCCTCGGAATATGGGTGGTTGGTCCATATGGGGTGTATATTTATGGTTGTATAGAGGCGAAATTTGAGTGTATTTCATCTCACAGTGGGTATGTGCGCACGTGCTCCATCATTCCTGCCTTCCCCAAGCTGCGGCTTCTCCTCTCGCTCCCGTCTGGAATGTCCTGTCCCCTGCTGTCTATCTGGCTCTTCTGCAAGGCCCCTTTCCTTCATTAATGGTCTGTGACATGCATTTAGGCACTTATAGCTACAGTTTCATGGGTCTGTGTCATCCAAACCGAATTTTAATTTTCCCTACAGTAGCACCCACTGTGACATTGTTTATAGAGAGAGAAAAAAAGGAATGTTTTGGTTACTTTTTTTTTTTTTAAGCTTTTGTGTCATTTTCCATTTAGAATTATCTTCTTATTTTGCTACTAGTCTGGCTTTCTTTTCCTCTCTTGGATAAAAGCTTTATTTTTAGACATCTGCTACAATCAATGTCACTTTCCCCTTACTGTTATTATTTTTTAAAATTGATGTAGGCATGTGTCTGTGCCTGAGGGTCTGGATGGGGCAAGACTCAATGATGTGCATTAGTGTGAGTTAGCATATCTGAGAAGGAGTCTCAGTTTGTATTTTACGCTTATACCAGAAACTGCTGGTATCTTGAGGGCCGCCTTTTCTCCCTCCTAGGAGTCTCTTGCTAAGGGAGATTTGTTCTATTTATTTGCTTTTCCTTTTGGTGGAGGCACAGGTGTCGGTGGTTGTGGTGATGGTGGTAAGCTCCGCACTCCACTTCCAAGCGTCCGATCCAGGAGTCAGATGCCTGCACGAGCACCTCCAGCCTTCGTGGTCAGGCCTGGTTCCCGCCAAACCCCCGCATGGCCACTTGAAGGCCCGACCTCGGCATCCCCACCACGGTCTGCTTTCTTCCTAGCCGCTTCCCTTTTAGAGCCTTTGGTTCCTTTTCTCGTGCCTTGGGCCATTCCTGGACTTGAGTTCTAACAAAATTCACATCAGCTCTGCTGCACCCTGTCTCGCAGTGAGAGACCCGCCTGGTGCAGCCACGCGGAACATCTGGTCCTCACTGTGCCCTCACTCGCCACTTAGCCATCCTCGAGGAAGGAGGAATGCGGGCTGCTCTTCCTGAGGACAGTGGCCTGAGACATGTGCTTTTCATGTCACAGGTCGAGGAAACCCACTTTAGGCTTCCAGTTTCTAATTTTGTTGGTGGTGGTTCCTGTTTTGAGAATAAGGCATCTGCTCAGCCTGGTGTCTTGGTTCTTTGGAAATTTAATTTGTCCTCTTTTCGTACCGGTTTTTCTCTTCCATAAAAGCAGTGATTTGAAGCACTGTGTTTACCGAAGCTCCAGGCAACTTCTCACCTTTAACCTAACACAGTGTTCCTTTTGTACCTTTGCTTAGACCAGGCTTTCCTCAATCTTGGTGCTGTTGAAAGTGGGACTGGGTCATGCTTTGCTGGGGGGCGCGGGGGGGTGGGCTGCCCTGTGTGTTGTCAGATGTTTAGCAGCATCCCTGGCCTCTACCCACCAGATGCCAGGAGCACCACTCCCCTCCCATATGACAACCAAAAATATTTCCAGATGTTGCCAAATGTCCCCTGGGGGAGGGGCAAAATTGTCCCCAGTTGAGAACCACTGGCCTCAGCTGTTCTCACTCCCTGGAATGCCCTGGAATGTCCTCCCCCTACTCTCTGCCCTCATCCCTGCCTGTCAGACTCTTCCTTGTCCTGCGAGACCAGTTCTGAAAAGTCTTTCCCAAACCTCCAAGGCAAGGGTTAACCATACCCTCACCTGTGCTCCCAAGATATATGGGCACTTGATCATAACTGTTAGGATTTATCATGCTATGTTGTTTTCTCTGCGTGTCTGCATTCCCACCAAATTGTGAGATTCCCCAAAGCCAGAGAGCCTGTCCAGAGGTGGATCCAGGTTGTGTGGTCCTTTGAAATTCATTACAATTGGGGAGGGGGGAACCACCTCTGAGAAAAAGAGTACAAATTATGAATGTCAGATTAGATACACGGCTTTGGAAGGGCAAGCACAAGTGAGTGGCTGTGAAGCAAACCCACCGCTAGCCCTTCTGCATTTTCTGTCATGCTCCAGAATTGGGCAGCTATGTGTTCAATACATCTTAAAGTGAATGAACTGGGACTCCCCTGGTGGTCCAGTGGTTAGGACTCCGCGATTTTGCTGCCGCGGGCCTGGGTTCAATCCCTGGTCAGGGAACTAAGATCCCACAAGGCACGCGGCGTGGCCAAAAACTAAAAAAAAAATTAGAATAAAAAACTACAATGAGTGAACTAAGCTGTCAAATGTGGGCTGACTGTTCTTCAGCCCATGGGATTCTTAACTTAAAAAAAGCATACAATCACCTCAAAATATTGTACTTAATTTAATACAACTTCAGTGTGTGTGGGGGGCGGGCAGGAGCCATGAGCTGCAGAATTCGTAGAAAAGCAGTGAACAGGCGCTCGCTCGCTCTCGCTCTCTTACTCGCCACACAACCTCTGTACTCTTTCTGCAGCTCTTTGATCATCTGGAAAATTCGATAGGACAGAGGGTCCCTCTTGCTTCCTGGGGCAAAAACCTTAGGTACCCTGGTGGTCCTCAGGCACGTGTCAATCTGTGATTGGTTCAGGGCTCTCCTTCAAAGGAGCTGTAGTTAGATTCATAGGAGAGGTGAATGGCACACTAAATCTTTTTGGCTTGCATGTGAAATTCTTTGGCAACCACTTTTAGAGGCCTTCGGAAAAGGACAGTTTGCTCTGGGCCTGTTTTGCACATTGGCTTCATATTGGGACAAAAAAATGAGAGTTGGGGTTTCGGAGCTGCCATTTGGAGTGAATCGCCCAGCCGTCTTGTTTCCTTTCCTACTCCGTGACAGATTTCCAAGACTATTTTTATTCGGGGTCATTTGTTGACCCTGGAGACTTCTGCTGAATTTAGCTCCCAAACAGAGCCAGATGTGGGTGGAATCAAGCGCTCAGAAGCTGCTACTGGTGTGTTTCATCACAGGTTCTGAAGGGTTCTTCTTCTTCCTTAAAGAGAGCAGCTTTGACTTTTTGCTCAACTTGGAGACGAAAGTGGTGGATCTGGTGTAGATAGAAGTGTGTTTGTTTAATGGCTGGCGCAAGCTGTCAGTGTCGTGAATTATCCTGACGTGGAGAGCCGTTTGCTGACGTTTTCACCTCAGTCTGAGCCACCTCAGCAAAAAGGACTGGATCTCAAGGACCGGCCTCATTCTATGATAACTCTCTGGCATCCCTTGCTGTGTTGCCGTTGGGACTGGATTGGGTCGTGTGGCACTGCCAAGCCTATCTGGTGGGATCTGCTGTGAACAGTGGCTCCAGCCCCACTGGTGATGAGCCTCACTGACGTGGCCTATCAAAACGTCAGCTAGACTCAGGAATGGGTTCAGAGGGTAACAGCGCTTTTAAATATACATTGCAAGCCTCTGTCTTTTTGTCTCTTCAGTTCCTTGGTTGAGATAACAGTTTTATTTCCTCTGGGATGGAGGCTCCCTTCAGTTTACCTGCTATGTAATAACTGGGCAGATCTCTTAGTAGGCGGTGTTTCCCAAACTTTAGTTTTTGTCATTTATGGGAAGAAGAAAGGGGAGCACACGCTTGCATCGGAAAGCAGTGAAAAGAGCACAGGCTTCGAGTCCTGACCGGCCAAGTTCAAATCCCAGCTTCACTTTCACTCTTTTTAGCATGATACCTTAGGGTAAGCTAACTTACCTAAGCCTCATTTTCCTTATATATGTAAAATGATTGCCTCTTAGGGTTATTGGGATGAAACCACATGAAGTGTAAAAAGTGCCTGGTCGGTGCTTGGTACATAATTCCCTCCCAGCTAATGTTAACTCTGTTTCTGAATCCTTCCCAAATGGCCTCACCTCCCTGCCCTGACCCTGAAGGGCTTGCTAATCTCACCTCTTCCTTCCTCACAAAGACAGAATCATTCGTTTTGGCTTCATTTGGGGGGCAGGAATGAAAAGTGTTCTAGAAGGGGTTGGGGTTACCTAGTGGAGAAAGCAAAAACACTGGAGATAAATAGATCTGGACCTTAATCCTGTCTCTGTCCACTACTACCACCCACGTGGGCTTAGACACGTTGCTTAGCCTCCCTGAGTCTTGGTTTCTTCCTCTGTAAAGATGAAGTGTTACCGCAAAGATTAAATTCTACTACCTGTAAAACACTTAGCGTGGTACCCATAGCATAGTATAGTAGATGCTCAGCAGACAGACGGTCCTCTGTCTCTCCTCTCCATCCCCTCTCAGTGCAGCCCTGTGGATCAAGTGCCCTTGTTGGTCCCACCTGTCTCCGTGACTGTCACACTCATAACCCTGTTCCCTCCAGGGTGTTCTCTGCTTTCATGAAGGTTGGCGGCATTGGTGCCTGAGATCTCCAGGCACTATAGATGGGTGATTAACTTTAAATATAGTCTTTAAAAAAAAAACCCTCTAACTTATTTCCTTATTTAACTGTAGACCTTATGTCTTTGTAATATAACCTCCTAGCTTTAAAGCTAGCAATTACTTGAATTCCTGCTGTGTGCTCATCACTACACTGGGCACCTTGGTGGGGGTTACTTTATAAAAAGTCATTCTTTGCGGGATAGCTTAATTGGGAGTAAAAGATACCTTAATAAATAGATCAAGCTCAAGTAGAATATGATTGAACCAAAATGAATATTGCAGACAATCAGTTATTTTTAGGGCTTCCTAGAGAGAAGGAACCAGTGAAGGAGATTTTTTAAAGACAGAACTGATGACAAGGTGATTAAGAGTTGTATATGTTACGTACTAGAGTTCTCAGGGAATTCAGAAAAAGAGAAAATGGGATTGGGAGTAGGTAGACAGTGCTCTGTGGAAGAGGCAGAATGTGAGCAGACCCTTGTTGGAAGGAGAGAGAGTTTCTCATCGGGAGACACCCCTTTCCCCTGGGCCCTGATGTCCTAGCCCTTTGCTTTCTCGCCATCCACTTTCAGTGCCAGTGGGCTGGCCATGCTGCCCGCCAGCTTACACTGCTCGAAAATATCCGCCACTACCCCCCGCCCCCCCCGCATTGTCGGCACTTTGTTCATTCCTGTCTTATGCTACCCCCAGATTCTCCCAACTAGAGACTGAGTCAGGCTGATATGAATCCTCTTCCAAAGTCAAATACTTCTAATGCAGCCCAGGTACATGAGGGTAAATTTGCTGGGTCCTGTCTGTCTCACGCTTTGATGAGGCCAGTTAGAAGGAGGGACTGAGAATTTCATTTCTGAGTAATAATTTTGCAGCCTGTCACTGCAGACCTGGGATGGAGAACTGAACTCTGGCGGGAAGGATGGGCCAAAGATAGTATGAGCCCAGTTTATTCTTGGGGAGGCAGGCTCTGAGGACAGAGAGGGAGGGTGCCAGAGAAAAACTTGGCTCAATTAAAAAATTAGTCTGTGGCTTATCTTTGGGCCTAGAAGAGGAAATGGAAAAAAAATTTTTTTTTCTTCCTTTATTTTATGCCTAATTACAGAACTTTTAAGACTCAGCACCCAGACTGCGTGGTGAATACTATGGTCATTCCGTTGTGGGTTAGAGACATATGTGAGCCAGCCTGTGACTCTAATCATGGCTTTCAACATTTCTTGGTGAAATAGAATGGTCCACTGTTGGAAAGTAGGCCATTTTAAAGTAAGGGTTTCTGATAAGTGACTTTAATTGATGGAGAAGGGATTTGAGAGCCTCAGCTGGTTCCTTTTTGATACTTTGCCCACCTTCCCGTCTCCTCCTTGTCTCAGCCTCACCCCTGAGGATACCCCAGTTTGCATTCCAGACACAGCTGCTCATGGGGGAGTAGTTACTTTATGTCTCAGTGAGACAGTCTTCATTCTCCCCACGTTTCTGCCCCTTGGTGCACACAGTATGGAAATGGATTTCGCTTTAGTGAGATTAAAGCATTAATTCTAGTAAAGCTATTTTGCTTTAATAAAAAGATTGTTTAGTGCTGAACATAGCTTTTTTCCAAAAAGTACACAGGCCAATTCAAGGTTCTATTAAAACAAAACAGAACAAAACCTTCTGGAATAGATGGGGAAATGCATCAAGAGACAAACCCAACTTTGCTTTCATTCCTCCTCTCCATTTATGACCCACAGTCATATTACTAAGACTTGGGGGAAAAAATTACCACTTACATACACCAGGGTCCCATAAGCGCTAGAAGCCAATGAATTAGTCAAAAAATGGCTTCATCTAAAACAATGAAGCAAACACCAAGAGCAATTCAAACAATTTTTTCCCCTCTGATCACAAAGTCTGCTTTGAGTAACTTGTACAATAGAGGATCATCCATAGCCGGGTCAGGGCGATCCCGAAGGGCTTTGTCTCAGACCACTGCTTAGTGTTCGGTATAAAGTCGAGAAAAATTTCATAGTCAATTTAGATTAAAAAGTCAAACTGCATTAAAAAAAAAAAGAACCTTACACTTACTTTGGATCACCCTAAAATCAGTTATGTTTCAGTTTGGGCTTTCATGGACATCTCAGTCATTTAAAGTTTATTATAAGAATAGCCTTTGATCATGAGGCTGAGTTATTTAGCCTGATTCTGCCATCCTAGCCTATGTTACTTGTCATTAAGAAGAAAACCTTTTAAAAATAATCCTCAAAAGAACATCTCTAGAGTAGTTCAGATGTCAGGAAGTACCACTGTGAGGAGTTTTTTTTTTTTTTTTATTGCATTCAGCCCGTGCTGTCAACTCATACGTGTGTCCTACCTGTAGTCTCTAAGTCCCAAGGGCAACTTTATCTTCTTTATCTCTGAAGGCTTCTTTCCAGGCATTAAGAACAAAATGTTTTCCCTTCTATCAGTGAATGAGTAAATGAATGCATAATATTCCCACATCTTTGATTCCTGCCTGAACTATGTATTTTCCGGGTTTTATGTATTGTATTTTGTATATTTAAATAATCTGATTTTTCTGTTGTAACTCTAGTCTTTGGGGAGATAGGAAAATAAAGCTACTCTTGGGAGAGGAAAAAAGCACTAAAATATATTTGGGATCCTTGTGAAATGATAGACATCTTTTTTCTCTTCAGAGACTTGTAGAACTCAGACAGGTGGAGCTTGTCATCCATACAACAAGGGGGAAACCTACTCGAGTGGTTCTGTAATCTCGTGTTGTTGCTTACCTTAGCAAGTAGATTACATTTTTACCAGCATCGGGAGGCCTTTATATAACTTGGTATCATTTGTTGAATGTCTCTAAAGGGACACTCTTTCATACAGCAAATCCAGTGACTCAGATCACATGATTGGTGCTCTTTCAGTCTGCATTCTGTGGTGTCCCGGGCCATGAGAAGCCGTCTTGGATGCCAGGTAGGAGTGGAGTAGGGCTTCAGCCCCTCTCCTTTCAACAGAGCAGCTCTGCATCTACATATTGGGGTTCCAAGGAATTTTTTTCTTGATGAGCTAATTTATTTTTAATTTATTTTTTCAATGAAGTATAGTTGATTTACAATATTATACTAGTTTCAGGTATACTACATAGTGATTCAATATTTTTATAGATTATACTCCACTTAACGTTATTACAAAATAATGGCTATATTTCCCTGTGCTGTACAATATATCCTTGTTGCTTATTTACTTTATACAGAGTGGTTAGTTTCTCTTAATCCCTACCACTATCATGCCCTTCGCCTTTTCCCTAACCACTGGTTTGTTCTCTATATCTATGACCGAGGAATTTTTTTGTTTGAGAAGAAATGCTATCACATTGAAAAACCAGTTTGAAAACCACTGTTCTAGGTGCTTGTTTTCCAGATGGCTTTTAGTCTTGCAACTACACACACACACACACACACACACACACACACACACAAAATTAGAAATATTTCTAACCAAAATGATTTAAAAAGTGGCAGTGCGGTATGATATAATGAGCAAAGGAAATATTTCAGTTATCCGAACTGAAGCGTGGCTCTACTGTATGTACCCTATGACGTAAACAATGTACTTCAGTTCTCTGAGCCTCTACTGCCTGGTTTTAAAATGGGACTGATTGCTTTGGTGTGTGAAGCCAAGGCTGAGTTCTGAGCCGTAGGCAAAGTGCTAGTCCAAAACTGAGTCCTGCCCTTGGTATTTGAATTATTTGTGTGGTTGAACAAACCAGCGCATGCCGCATGGGTTTTTCCACACTGCATGCACTTTATGATTGCTTGTTGATTTGTGGGAGGCGGCAGCTGTTGGCAGAATCTGTTACCATTTGCATCTCTGCCTCCTAGGTTCCTGGTTTATCTGAAACCGTAACTGAAAAGAAACCTGTTCTTTAACTTCATTTATCCTCGGCTGGTGGTTCTCCAGTTTGGCTTGGTATCAGAATCACCCAGCTCTTAAAATATCCAGATTCCCAGGGCCCTACTTCCCAGAGACTCTGATTTATTAAGCCTCACGAATGCCCAGTGATTCTCCTGTGCAGCCGGGTTAGGGACCACAATCCTAGGCTACTGGTTTGTCATCCACAGCTGTGTTCTGTTGAAGCGATATGGGATGTGAACTGACCGGTATAGTAACAAATGTATCATGACTTATCCAGATAATCAGTGTTCTTAGTTCTGTTGTGATTACTAAATCAATTTAATTATTTGATAGTCACCCTTTTGTTTGGCTGCTCTGCATCGCATGTGGGATCTTAGTTCCCCGACCAGGGATCAAACTTGTGCACCCTGCAGTGGAAACACAGAGTCTTAACCCCGGGACCGACAGGGAAGTCCCGAGAGTCACATTTTACTCTTCATCCGTACAACACCTTTTCCTTCACCCTGTGGTTATGGTTGTCTGCTTTTAGCATACCGTATATTACTTTTCTGTCACCAGATTTCCCATACCAAAAAAAAAAAAACCAAGTGTAATCATACCATCCTTATTAATACCTTGATACGTTTCCTTATAATATTTTGTACATATATAAATGTATATATTTAAAAATTTGGAATCTTCCTGCTTAAACAAGATATACTTTTGTAAACAGTTTTCTGATATGATGATGTAGTGTCCTCAGCATTCTTTTCGTGTCCTTAAGTTGTCGTTGAAAGTATGATGGCAGCCACAACGTCCTCATTCTTTTCTGGGTCTGCAGGGGCAACCCAGACAGACATGGTTTCTTCTCCCATAGAACCGAGGGAGACATGTATGGGGAGACATACAAAACTGGTAAACAACAAAAGAATAATTACAGGTAGTAATAAGTGCTAGGAAGGAATGAGCAGGGTTCCCTCCCAGGGGAAGTGGCAGTGGTGTGTGTTCATGCCACAGAGAAGGCGTTTTATGAGGAAGTTGACTTTAAGAGAGATCAGAAGGTCGAGGAATCTGCGTGGGGGTGGGGCGTGGAGGCAGGTGTGGGGAAGGGAAATCAGATAGGGAAGGTTGGTTGAGGCCAGGCAGAATGAGTCACTAGAGGGGGAGGGAGGGAGCTACTGATGGAGCATTAGTCAGGACCACACTTTGCAAAGGGCCTTGGGAACGAAGGGCTCAGGCTTCAAGTGCACTGGAAAGCATCGAAGGGCTTTCCACATCCTGCAGTCGCTTCAGGTTGACAGCGTGCTTTTAAGTAAGTGTCTGGGTTCAGCTGCCCAAACTCCCCAGGTCTGGTGGCTGTTCTGAATGTTTGTTTCCGTCAACTTGGTGAGTGGAGTGAGGAGTCGGCAGTTGCTTTCTACACTTGCCGTTCAGCGATAGTAAACACACATACAGTTCCGTCTTGATCTGTCGTATAACAGAGCTGTTTCTTGGAAGAGGCAGCCCCAAAACAGTGTTCTGTTGATTTGAAGTCAATCTCAATTAATGACTAATAGGCTACAGCTGATTTTGGGGAGCTGCTTTTTCTGATTTTATGCTTCAAGCAATAGGAGAAGGATTCTGAGCCATGAGTTCCCTGATGAAATCTCTGAGTTGTAGAACTTTAATGCCGGAAGGGAACCTGGAGGTTATCTCCCTGATGTACAGATACATGAAGTTAGGAACACAGAAATTATGTGACTTTTTCCCCCAGGATTCTTCAGTAGTCTAGTGGCACAGTTATAACTGGAGCAAAAATCTCTGGTGTCCTAGCTCTGTATATGTTCTTTTGCTTCTGTCTTCGTTACTCTGAATTGCTTTGCAATCAACTAGCAATTCTTTAACTTCCTTTTTCATCCCCCCTCCCGCCCCCCCCTTAAAACAAACTTACTTAAAAAGATCTGAGCAGGTTAAAACAACGAAGAAGCTAACAATGTAAATATGAAGTAAATCTCTAGTTCTCTTACTGAAGGGCAACAGTACAAATACAAAATAACATTTTAGGAGCCAAAGATGAGGGTTTTAGGAGCCTGTGTTATGTGTCAACATCCACCTGGGCTCTATCAAGAAAAAAGGGGACTTGGAAGTTCTACCCTGGCTCATCCCACCTGCCCTGGAGGGGTGTGCAGTTCTCACTGCTTTATCAGTTAAAATGCCCCATTGGCTGCAGTGAAAAGAAAACCTGACCAAACTGGCTTACACAAAAAGGAAGCACATTATCTCACACAACCAGAAGTCGGTGATAAGAGAGGCTCTGGCCAGAGTCCTTAAGGGCTCTGGCTCCACTAGTCTGTGATTATCTCAGTTTTGTCCTTCTAGGGCTGGTTTCACCGTCACACTGGCTGACGATAGTTACAGCAGTCCTGTGCATCTCATCCAGACACGGTACCCTCCAAAGCAAGAAGAGGGACCCATCTGCTTGTCTTTGCTTCTTATTTAGGAAGTCCCTAGAAGACTTCCTTGTGTTTCATTGGTCCACATTTGCTCACATGCAAATTACTAAACCCATCACTGGTTCTGAGGAATGCGGTTATCATGATTGATTGAGAACGCACACAGTTATGTGGAAGGGAGTAGATACTGGAACAAAATCAGCTTCTTTTACGGAGGAATGGATTTTAGGGGAGAGAATAGGACATTGAATAGGCAACCAAGAGTGCCTACTCTGTACACTTTTATAAGCTGTGTAGACAGAATGATGTTAATTCAGAAAAGAATGCTCAGTGCGATGAGGGCACATGAAACTATGTCATTATGAAACTATGTCATTTTTAAATGACTGAAGGAGCCGTGGAAGCCACCTAAATGTCCGTTGATAAGATGAATGGAAAAGGAGATGTGGTACATACATACAATGGAATATTAGCCATAAAAAAGAACGAAGTAATGCCATTTGTAGTGATATGGATGGACCTAGAGATTGTCATACTGAGTAAAGTAAGTCAGAGAGAAAGACAAATATCATATGATATCGCTTATATGTGGAATCTAAAAAACTATGGTACAAATGAACTTATTTACAAAACAGAAATAGTGTCACAGATGTAGAAAACAAACTTATGGTCACCAAGGGGGAAGGGGGAGATAAATTAGGAGATTGGGATTGACATATATAAACTACTATATATAAAATAGATAACTAATAAGAACCTATTGTATAGCACAGGAAACTCTACTCAATATTCTGTAATGACCTATACGGGAAAAGAATCTTAAAAAGAGTGATATATGTATGTATAACTGATTAACTTTGCTGTACAGCAGAAACTAACACAGCATTGTAAATCAACTATACTCCAATAAAAATTAATTAAAAAGTAAAATAAAATGACTGAAGGAACAAGACAGAGGATGGGATAACTTTGGTGTGTTTTCCAGCATCACCAAGCAGTTCTCCACTTCTCAGTGGACACCAGCTGGGTGTCTAACAGACTTAATGTGCACAGTTCAGGTATTTTCTACAGATCCTACAGGCTAAGAGCTCAGTCCCACAAGACTGCCGCCACTTCAGACAGTAAGTCCAGGCTGCCACTTGTGCTTCGGATCAACCAACTGTAAATTGGAGGTTCCCATGACCCCTTCCTCAGATTTGATTTAATTTGCTAGAGTGGCTCGCAGAACCCAGGGAAACATTTGCTTATGTTTACCAGCTGATTATAAAGGATGCAGGTGAGCAGCCAGGTGAAGAGGTACAAAGGCTGAGGTCTGGAAGCATCCTGGGCACAGGAGCGCCTGCCCATCCACATGCTGCAATATTATAGACCAAACTAAAAGAAGAAGGCTGTGTATGTATTGGCCTGAACATACGCCACGATGTGTGATATTGGGTTGGCCAAAAAGTTCCTTCAGTTTTTAAAGAAAAATAAAAGACACGTTTTTCATTTTCACCAAGAACTTTATTGAACAACATATTCACCCTTTTGTTCCACTACCTTCTGCCATTTTTCGGGCAACTTCATAATTCCATCTTCCCAAAACTTTTTATCTTTTTAAGCAAAGAACTGTTCCAGGTAGCTTTTACAGTCTTCCAGGGAATTGCAATTTTTTCCATTAAGAGAATTTTGTAAAGGCCTAAATAAATGGAAATCCTAAGGTGCCGTGTCTGGTGAATACGGCGGATGAATCAGAACTTCCCAGCCAAGCTGTAGCCGTTTTTTACCTGGTCATCAAAGAAACAGGCAGTCTTGCGTTATCCTGTTGGAAGAGTATGCATTTTCTGTTGACTAATTCCAGACACTTTTTGTCGAGTCCTGCTTTCAGTTGGTCTTAATTGGGAGCACTGCTTGTTGGAATTAATCGTTTGGTTTTCCAGGAGGAGCTCATAACAGAGGACTCCGTTCCAATCCCACCATATACACAACATCACCTTCTTTGGATGAAGACTGGCCTTTGGTGTGGTTAGGGGTGGTTCATTTCGCTTGCCCCCTGATCTCTTCTGTTCCACATTGTGGTACAGTATCCACTTTTCATTGCCCATCACAATTTGTCTTAAAAATGGAACGTTTTCGTGACGTTGCAGTAGAGAATCGCATGCGGAAATACAGTCAAGAAGGTTTTCTTCGCTTAACTTACGTGGAACCGAAACATCAAAGCGACGAACATAACTGGTGCAAATGATTTTCAGTGCTTGGTTTGGATATTCTGAATATGTCGGCTGTCTCCCGCATGGTATAACGTCGATTGTTCGCAATTACTGTCTCGATTTGATCGCTGTCAACTTCAGCTGGTCTACCCAGCTGGAGCACCGTCCAGCGAGAAATCTCCAGCACGAAACCTCACAAACCACTTTTGACACGTTGGACCAGTCACAGCACCTTCTCCATACGCTGCACAAATCTTTTTTTGTGTTTCAGTTACATTTTTACCTTTCTTGAAATAGTAAAGCATAATATGACAAAAATGTTGCTTTTTTTCTTCATCTTCAGTATTAAAATGGCTACACAAAAATTCACCAATTTTGATAAGTTTTTTTTTAACTGCACGCTGATATGACAGCTGTCACAATACAGTCTAACAAAATTGTTTCAAATGAAGTTAGACGACTAAGTGCTACTGGAGCCATCTTACGGAAAAAAACGAACGAACTTTTGGGGCAACCCAATATGTTTAATGAAATAGGTGGTGTAATTCCATTTTTATAAATAAAGAGGTGAATGGTATCCCTTCCTGTTTTAAAACAAACAAAAAACAAAAAGCAAGAAGAGCCTGGGGCATCTTGCTGTGCTAGAAACAAAAGAAGTCCTCAAGGAATGATGGACAATGTAAAGAAGATATAAAAACCAGCTTGAAGGAGCTCCCTCTGGCTAAATCTGGATCGGCTTGAGCATCCAATTGAAATAGGAAACCACGAGTCCATACTTACATAAACTAATCGGCTAATATCTTGAAATTTGTTGAGGAATGAGATCTAAGTATCTCGTTCTTAGTATCTCACTTAGTATCTCCCTGCAAAATACTCATTAATTAATATCAAAGAAAAACTAGAATATTGTTGCAGTAGAGAAGCCTGGTAGACACCCCCTAAGTAAGTGAGCATAAGGGACTGCATCAGTAATGGAACGAGTCAGATCACATACTACGGGCACAGATGCAGTGAGAGCAGAGTATCGCATCTTCTGAGACATTCTTGCTAAAGATGCATAACCTGGCTCTAATCAGAGGAAACATCTGGCAAATTCAAATCAAAGGACCAAATAACTGTAATCTTTAAAAATGTCACATTCATAAAAATCAAGGAAAGACTGGGGAGCTATTCTAGAATGATATAACAACTGAAGGTAAAGCAAGATTCTGAACTGGATTCTTTTGCTATAAAGGACATTATTGAGACACTTGGTGGAATTGGAATGGAGTTTGAGAATTCGTTGTTGGTAAATGTATCACATATTTCCTGATTTTGATGATTGTGTTGTGGTTACATAGGAGAATGTCACTGTGGGAAGCACATATGAATGGGTGGTAGGGCATCAGGTCAGCGCGTTACTCTCAAGTAGCTCAGGAAGAAAGAGGTAGTTGCAACTTTTTTGGTTGCACGTTTGAGATTAAAAAAAAAAAAAGTAACTGCTACCTAGCCATCAAATGGGTTCCCAAAGGCAGTAGTGAGCCTCTGGTTGTAGGGATTCATTGAAACAGAAGTTGGAAGTTCACCCGCTGAGGCCATTGCAAAGGGATGTTGTACACCTGGAAGGCTGGTCTACGTGGCCTCTGAGGTCCCAGATGCTAAGATTCTGGGTGTCTACATATTTTAAAGTAATAGTTGAATTTATTAAATGATGTTTATGCCTTCAGTTATTGCAAATCAAAGGAGCTTGACCTCATACCAATCAGCAGGTGTTATTTAAAACACTTTGCTAGAGGGCTTCCCTGGTGGCACAGTGGATAAGAATCCGCCTGCCAATGCAGGGGACATGGGTTCGATACCTGGTCCAGGAAGATCCCACATGCCGTGGAGCAGCTAAGCCTGTGCACCACAACTACTGAGCCTGCGCTCTAGAGCCCGCGAGCCACAACTGCTGAAGCCCGCGCGCCTAGAGCCCGTGCTCCGCAACAAGAGAAGCCACCGCAATGAGAAGCCCGCGCACCACGACGAAGAGTAGCCCCCTCTCGCCACAACTAGAGAAAGCCCGCACGAAGCAACGAAGACCCAACGCAGCCAAAAATAAATAACAAAATTTTCAAAAATTGAAAAAAACCCAAAAATACTCTTTGCTAGAGACTTAGTATGCTAAGGACTGTGTATGACTCCCTACAGGAAACGTTCATGATGTCATTGGGTAAAAAGGGCATTGACATAAAAAAGAACCTGACCCCCATACAGTAGTATATAATAAATACCAGATCAGTGGGACCGATATTCTACAGTTCAGACTGGGGGATGTTTCCGTGAAGGCCTTTAAAGAGCTGTGGGATGGGGCTGGGTGCTGGTGCATGAGTAAGACTTAGGTATGCATGGAGTAAGAGTGGAAGGGGGACATTCCATGCAGAGGTGCCTCTGTGAAGGGGCACAACGTGTTCAGGGACAATGAGAGGACCAGTCTGACAGGTTTGGAGGGTGCCTATAGGAGAGCCCTGCTTAAATACAGTGTAGTCAGGGAGACAGGACTAGCTTCCAGAAAAGGGAAGATGGGGAGGAAATCAGGCACTGAGTTAGATGGTTTTTTAATTTGTGAAATTCATTCATTCACTTCTCTCTTAATGCATTCAGTCCTACAAGATAGGTGTTGCACTCATTATACGAATGTGAAACATTGCGTTCAGAGAGAGGAAATGACTCTCTGAAAGTCACAGAGCTGATTTAAGAGGCAGTTTGAATCGGAAGCCAGATCAGCATGACTTCAAAGCCCGTAACCCTTCCTCTACCCCATCTGCTTCTTACACATGGGAAAGGAATAGAGGGCAGTGCTGTAGACTGGGCTTGCTGACTGTGTGTGTAGAATATTGGAAGGAGTATTGGGAAAAGGAGAATGTCTCTCAATACCTCCTGTCACGTTGAGATTGAGGTGCCCGTGGGACATGCCGTGAGATTATTGGAAAAGAGCATGAAGTGTGAGAAAAGGGCCAAGGACTGAATCCTGAGGAACATCTATGCTTAAGGGACGGTCAGAAGAACCTCCTCACAGGATCCCGCAGAGGAGCATCCAGGGAGGTTGGAAGTAAACAGGAGAGTGTGCTGTCACAGGAGTCCAGAGGAGAGGGTGTGGTTGGCAGAGCTGAGCACTGCCTGGAAGTCAGGGCAAACGCAGGTGGAGAAGCGTCCATTAGAGCCAGCACCAAGGAGGGCATTGGGGACCTTAATATGAGAGTGGCCTCAGTTGCGGGCAGAGGTGGAAAACAGTCACGGTGGGTTGAACGTTGAAGGGGGAGGGGAAGGGAACTAGCAATCGTGAAAGGTGAGAAGGCTTTCAGGAAGTTTTCTCTGAAGGGAAGGAGAGCAGGCCGTAGCTACAGGAGGTGGTGGATGGAGTTTTGCTTTTCTCTTACTTTTAAGCCTGGAAAGTTGAATAGGAGTAAATGATGATGGGAAGGAGACAGGAGAGAGAGAGAGAGAGAGAGAGAGAGAGGTTTGAGAGAAGAGAAGGGTCTGATGCAAAAGGTGAGACTGCTGAGGAGATGGGCAGGATGGGGGGAGGGGAACGGAGGCACCTTTCACATTGTCTACACTGCCTGCTTCCCCCCACCCCCATGCACCAGAAGTCTCCGTGTGCCCATGCAAGGTGGCCTTACTGACCGTAGCTTCCTGCTCCCCGCCATTTCCAGAACACATCATCCACAAAGAGCATCTGCTGCACATTTGGAACAAGGGCAGCGAAGGAATATTCTGTTTAAAGTGGCTCAATTCAGTGCTGTCTGTTTGTGCTCAGTTCAGTGCTCAGTTCAATGCTGTTTGTTCCGAAATAGCTTCCTTAAAAAAAAATAGGTGTCCAAGGAGAATGAGGGAATGAGAATGAATACACTCAGGCCAAGAAAGCCAGTCCCACCGAGAGCACGGCCTGGGCCAGCGTGGTCTTGGATGGGCCTCAGCCTCATCCAAGGGAGTCTAGGCCACGCTTCTCAGGGCTGAATGTGTTTTGAAACACATGGTGTCTACTCTGTCATGGCCTCATTTACCACCATTTAATTGGGCATCTGAAGAACTATTTTGATCTGTGATAGCTGACAAAAACTGTTTTGAATAAATGAAGAGCAAAAAAAAAAAGTGCTAGAACTGTATGCTAAGATGTTAAAATGCAAGACGGAGTGAGAGCCCAAACTTGGGAAGAACACAAGTTTCCATCAGGAGTGGGATGGAAAAATAAATTGTGGTGTTCATACAGTAGAGGAACTAGATAACAACAGAAAGGAATGGACAACAGCTCCGTGCGTCAGCACGAATGAATCTCACAGTCATAACACTGAGCAGAAGAAGTTGGACACAAAACAAGTCCCTACGCTGTACCTTCATCAATATAAAATTCAAACCCAAGCAACACTGATCTGTGGTGCTGGAAGTCAGGGTAATGGGAGTTTGGGGAGAGGAGAGGGAGCAGTGATTGGGAGGAGGCTAAAACGGGGCTTCCGGGCTGCTGGGCATAGTCGTCTTAACACAGCAGTGTCGCCCAGGTGTGTTCACTTCGGTAATTCATCACAGTGTGCTCTCATGATTTGTGCACTTTTTTTTTGTTTCTTTTTTTGCGGTACGCAGGCCTCTCACTGCTGTGGCCTCTCCCGTTGCGGAGCACAGGCTCCGGACGCGCAGGCTCAGCGGCCATGGCTCATGGGCCCAGCCGCTCCGCGGCATGTGGGATCCTCCCGGACGGGGCACGAACCCGCGTCCCCTGCATCGGCAGGCGGACTCTCAACCACTGCGCCACCAGGGAAGCCCGATTTGTGCACTTTTATGTATGTGTATTATGTTTCAGTAAAATGTGTTTTTTAGAAGAGACAATAAGGAAATGGTTGAGGAAACAATATAAAAATCAGCAAGCAATTCAGAGTTGGTGGAAGTCCTTTGACCTTATGCACGGCACCATAAATCTCATTGCAGCCAGTGAGGATTAACTGTTTATCAGTGCCAGCTGAAGGGTGGCATGACTGCAGTGGATTTGCAGAGACTGGAAGAGCAGCTACCAGGTACGGCATCTGTGCATATGTGTGAGGTGACATTCACACACGATGTGTACACACTTGTATACCAGGCGTCGGTGTCTCAGAGAGACCAGAGTGCAGATACTCGGTATAGGGTGTGGATTCAGCTAGTGTGCTCACACCCAGCAGTGTCCCAACTCCCTATCTGCAATTTGTGTGTGCTATGGGCATAGTTACAGGTTTTACTGGGCTTCTTCAAACCTTTGCTCTATGTTTATTGCTTCCCTTCAGATTACTTTCTGATTTCGTTTTGAGTCTCGGATGCCTTCAAGAATTGCACACTTCTGAGATGTTTTGAATCCCCAGCTCTGCTTCACTGGCTCAGTGGGTTTGTGTGCAGAAAGTACAAACTGATTCTAATATTAGTTTGTCAAATAAAATTAAATCTCTAACCACTGCATAAAGTGTATAGCGTATCCCAAAGTGAGGCAGAATTATTTTTGGATTATTTGTTGTTGGCAGCTGGCTTCATCAATGATTTCCTGCCTTAGGCCAGAGAAAAAGCTAAAGTTGTTTTGCTTGGATGTGCAAGCTCATTCACTTGCAGGTTTATTTCAGGTGGAACTTTGCTTTTTTGGAGGAGGGTGACTCACTTGTGAGGAATTTTGAGTAGTTAAGCAAGGAAGAGATCTGTTTTTCAGGGTTTCATAAATTGTCAATAGTCTCTACTTTGCCAGGATCCATGTTTATTTCTTCATAACTCCTTATGAGTTCGATCTTCATGAAAATTCTGGTTAATAAATTTAAATCCCCAAGGGTTACCTATTGCACGTGTTTGGAATGAATGGAGAAGAAACTCTCCATGAAGTGAAATGGAGATTTTATTTTTCTTTAGTTCAGACTGATTCCAGTATGATTCCAGTTGTTGACATTGCTGGTAAAAAGAGTATTTGACTTTTTCTGTTTTTAGGAAACTAAGACAATTTTTACCTATATTTGAAATCAGTAGCTCTGAAAGGTGACTTTCAAACATGTGCCTCAGAGAGAAAAAAAAAGTTAGGGAAAGATTCTTATGAATTAATTTAAAAACGTGTACACTTCCAAAGTGACTACAGGATAGCTATGTAAACTTAGGCCGATACCACACTTCATAATGTTCAACTTATTACAGTTATTTATTTAGTAAATTTTCCACCTTGCATATGTTGATTCTTAGAGCACTAGTTAAGTTGTGTGGAAAAAAAAAATCCATAATTTGTTGATGCATCCTGTACTTACCTTATTACCCAAAGTAGGAATATGGGGACGGTGTGGCTGTTTACCGAGACTAGAGGGAAGAAGATTTGGAGTGTGGGAAGGAGGCTAAGACAACAGGTAGAGGCCAGGGTTCTTGTGAGTCATCACAGGGAATTGTCTAGAAGCCACATGGAAGCACAGTTCTGAAGCTTAGAAGAGTGACCTGCGCTAGGGACATAGGTGTCAGTCATCTGTAGATGGTGACATTTGGTGCTTCTGGAGTACATGAGATTACCTGCTGGAGAATGGGCAGGGTGAGAAGTGAAGGCAGACATCACCTTTCAGGAAAAAAGTTTGGGCCCTCCTATTGAATTTGTTTTTCATACCTGGGTTTTTTCCTCTCAAAATACAAATGATCCCTGTCAAAAACTTGGAAGGTGCAAAAATATATAAAGACAATAAGATTGACCAATAATGCAATTCTCATTTCCCAAGAAAATCACTGTTAACATTTGGAATATTTCTTTCCAGACTTTTTCCTGTGCACATGCTTTCCACACAGTTGAGATACCGCTGTGTAGACAATTTTGCATCGTATTTTTTTCCACTTAACATTAGTTCAAGCGTAGTGTCGTCTTGTTAAAATCATAAGTAACATTGCATTTAATATTTCTGTGCAGGAATTATTTCTCCTTTCATTATTTAGGATTGTCTTCTTAGCACAGATTCCTAGAGGTAGGATAACTGGGTTAAAAGATATGAACAATGTAAAGTTTTACATTTTATTAAGTGTTTTTCAAAATTTTTTTATCAATTTCTACTATGAGCCATTCTACAGATGGCTCTAATGAACATTTAAGGGTTTCACTGGAGGAAGAGTTAATAAAAGAAATAGATGAACCAGAAAGTAATGGTATGAGAGAAACTAATAAAAGAGAGCATTCCTAGAAAGAAACAGCAGCAGCAGTAAATGCTGTAGAGAGGCCACATAAGCAAAGGATAGACGGATCCATTGGGTTTGGTGCCTGGAGGCATCGGTGTAATGGTAGGGTGCTCGCCAGGTTTACAGTGAGCTGACAGATGGATGAAGTAGATATGGTTTATTCCAGAATCATAGCTGTGAAGAGCAGGAGAGAGAGCGTTATTAGGTAGAGGGGCTGCGGAATTGATAGAAGGTGTTATGTTGTTTGTTTTTAAAGACGGGTGAGACGTAGGCCTGTGTGCAGGAATTGATGCTGGAGGACGGGAGAGAGGACGAGGTCCAGAGCCCTAGGGCCACCTCTTTTTCAGAGACAGGAGGAAGGGTGGTCAGGATGGGAGTGGATACAGGTAAACTGGTAGGAAGTTGGAGGAGTTTCTGTCTAATAGATTTATTTTTCTCTGTGAAACAGAAGGCAAAGACACTGGCCGAGAGTGAAGGGAGTGGTAGGAACATGAGCTCAGTGATGAGGTGGGGGCGAACAAGTTTACGTTCTGATGCAGGTGACAGTCCAGGGAGCTGTCTGAGGACAACCGTGGGGATCACCAAGTTGAACCTTCACCAGCGCCGGAGGTTTTCCTGAGGTTGAAAACCACATATCTGTAGCGTTTCCCATCTGTCAATCTGGGGGATTTCTCTGGCAGTACTTAACAGCCCAGGTGCAGGGGAGAAGCAAAGTAATCAGTTGGTCCTCTGAAAAAAATTTTCCTTGCAAGTATATTTAAATAACTTTAAAGTAAGTACAGGGAGGTTTATTCTCTCATAAACAAGAAAAAAGAGATGGATCGACTCCCATGGTAAGCTGGTCATCGAGCTCCATCCAGACCTTGATAACTACTCTGTTCCCTTTGAATTCACTAACGCTTGTAGTTAGGTTTTAGAAAAAAAAAAATTTTTTTTTAAGTGCTGGTAAAAGAAAAGTTGGCGTATCCTTGTATGCTAGATCGTAGAAAAGTAAACAACAGGGCACACAGTTTAAATGAGGAGAAAGAAAAAGAAAAAGAAAAGAAGGCATCATTACTATGCTATTCCTGTTCAAAACTGCTGAATGTTACTGGAGGGGCAGTAATTATTTAGTCATTGGAAGTTTTAGAGAAGCAATGAAAGAGAAGGCGGTAGAGCGTTCACAGAAGCCACTTAGTTTTTGTACTGCCCAGACATTTGACGTGAAGGATACTTTTTAAAAATTATCTTCAAATACAATTTCATTTCAAAGTAAAATGGCTGTGTTCTATGGTAGTATTGCTGTACAGAAGGTGAAAGGGCAGTACGACAGTTCGGGGCCAATGGTGCGATGTGTTAGAGGATGGGCAATTGTCCATCTAAACGTTAGTGGGTAATTAGCATTATGTTTATGAGAAAGGTTCACAGAGTTTGATTCACTCTTCAAGTATTATAAAGAAACAATAATTTTTTTATCCAACTACCTTTTTTCTCTCTTACATGGTTTTGAGTGAATCAGTTTTCAATGGATGCAAACAACCATTCTCTGGAACAGTAGCTATTAAAATTGGTTTGAAAGCTGCTTGACAATGATGAAAAAAAAATTATTTCCCAAAGGACTGCAGTAAGACTGATGATTTTTATGCTAGTGGAAGGCCAGTTTTTACCACAAAAATTTCCCTGTAACCTTTCATGATTGAAAACATATTACTTGCTGTTCAAAAACACAGGCAAATTAGTGAGGAGAGTTTCTAAAATAAGTTCAAGGGTTAGACATATACTTTGCGGATGACATGTCATGATAGTAAAGTGTATTTCCTTCTGTGTTTTGTTTTAAACTGTAGAAAGTATATGAAACACCACAATCAGGCTTCAGACATGTTTTTACAGCTGTAAAACGAGCACACCTAATTTTTTTTTTTTTTTTTTTTTGCGTTATGTGGTCTTCTCACTGTCGTGGCCTTTCCCGTTGCGGAGCACAGGCTCCGGACACGCAGGCTCAGCGGCCATGGCTCACGGGCCCAGCTGCTCCGCGGCATGTGGGATCTTCCCGGACCGGGGCACGAGCCCGTGTCCCCTGCATCAGCAGGCGGACTCCCAACCACTATGCCACCAGGGAGGCCCACACCTAATTTTTAAGGGACTGTTTGTTTCAAGTGTCTATGTCTTACTCCAGAATGTTTATTTCTCACAGTGTATTTCTTCTCTTATTTTATAATATTTGTTTATCTGACTTTGCATGGGTCCATAGGAATGTCAGGGAACTTGGCATTTCCTTTGAAATGTTCATCTAGGAGCCTCTTCATTACAGGGCTGTTCTCTTAAAACATATATTTTAAGGAGCAAATGTGAGATTTGGGGCTACTGGGGTGAGTGAGCCCAACTACAGACTGTGACAATAAGGGTGCAGCAGACAGTAGCTAGATACTAACTGCCCCAAGGATTCACGCTTTAAGTAGTCATTGAATGACCCCACAGTAAACAGTCATGTGCTCTGCTATCAGGAGTGAGTCAGTTCTGGATCCGGCATGACCATCAGAGCTAGCAACAGAATACAGTGGCCCTTCAAGCCAACTGAAGGCCTCTGGAGCATCCAGAACCTTCCATTTCCTTGATCACTCTGAGACCGGACCACCACAGAACCACTTGTTTTCTGAAGGAAATGTCAAGAAAAAGATGAATGAACTCTCTGGTAACTTTTTAGTTTGGCATAATTTTAAATTTCTGAAAAGTGACAGGACCTCCCTCGTACTTTTCACCCAGCCTCACTGATTGTTTGGCATTCGCTTTGCTGCTGCCCCCACCAATAATGTGAGAGTAAATTGCAGGCATCATGCCCTGTATCCCTAACACTTGAGTGTGCATTTCCTAAGAACAAGGAGAGCCTCTTACCTAACCCCAGTGCAGATACTGGAAGCAGGAAATTTTACTTTGGATTAGATAATTGTCTCGTATCAAAGTCCATGTTGAGATTTTGTGAGTTGCCCCCAATAATGTCCTTTATAGCGATTTTTTTTCCTGGTCTAGGATTCATACCATATCTCTTTGAGCTGGATTAATCTTAAATGAATTAACTATTTTGAGTGAGACGGAGAGGGGGGCACGTTTTCATTGCGTGCTTTTGTTGCACGCATGTCCATTTCAACATCTTTTCTGAAGCAGAGCGACAGGAGATTTTATAGAGCAGCTGTCATGTAGTAAATACTTGGACTTCATGGCTCATGAGCCTAGCACCTTTTTCAGCAGGTGAACTGCTTTCTGTACAAGCGACCACTGGTTCTTATGAAGTCCTGCTGTATACGCATTAATGTTTGCTGAGTATACTACTAACCTTTCTCTTGTTCAAGGCTGTCTTTTTAACATGTGAGAGCTGCTATTTCGTCCCATTGAACATTTTGTATAACTTCTGAGCAAGTTGTATAAGTTCAGCTTATCTGCAGCTTGTCTTTCGCTGAGGAAGGATGACAGGTAGCCATCGTTTTTCTGCCTAAGGCAGGCAGTTGGGCTGTAATTATTCTCTGGGGCATGTGAACAAAGCAGCATATGCTGTTACTCAAAATCACTCATAACCTCTACCGCGTTTGTTCCGTTGAAAATTGCACGACAGTTTTCTGTTCCTGATGTTTCATTCTATGAGGTGTGGCAGAGCTCTACTTTCAATTCATTCTCACAAGATACAAAGAATTCCCAAAATGAGATTTTTCGTAAAAGACTCGTGGCCTAAATGGAATCACATAACTAAGAAATTCAGTACAGTTTTTAAAGGGTTATTTTGTCTAATGTTATGATTCTACAGAGATGAGAATTTATGCTATCATCTCACCTCTGTATCCTGTCTTGATTATTTAAATTGTTATAAATGTTTGGCTACAAAAGGATATAATGTTCTTCCCTAAGTTGACCTAGGAATGTGCTCTTAATGTTTATACTGTCAACCTGTATTCCCCTGTTGATTTAATGATTTGAAATTTTGGGATAGTTTTTCTACATAAAATTATCAGGTTTCTTAACTACCACCAATTACTGTAATTTACTTTTTTGCAAGACTGTATTTCTATTTCAGATGATAGAATTGCAACACGTAAAGTACAAAATTAGATTTTTTTCCCCAAGATACATCTAGATACTTACCTATAGATGGACCTGTATTAGTAAGTCTGATGACACACTTTGTCCATATTGCTGACTCTGTAATGCTGATCAGGTATAACTTTAACAGTCGTGTGTGTGATCACATGATGTACGTGCACGTTTTGGGTAATACCTGAGATGATGTTTAAGTAGGCATTCTGCTATTTGACCTTTCAGAGGTCAAGACTAAAGCCACAAGAGGGTGTTACCCTGTCAGCTTTCTTCTCGTCTTGTTTCATTAAGCCCAAGTTGCATTGCAGACCAACTCTGAGGCACAAAGGCTGTGTGGGGCAGGGGTAGACACCTAAACAAAATCTTAGGTCCATTACAAAGGAAGAGGAGGGTGACTAGGTGCTAGGTAGGCAGCCCCCCGAGTTCACTGTACCACCTTTCAGGTTCTTCTGGTGCCCCTCTATTGCTATTCACCGTTCCCAAGCTATTCCAGCCACCTTTCAGTTATCCTAATTAAGCACAGGGGTTTTTTTCCTATAATTTTTCAGGGATTCATATCTTGTAGGGAAAGATCATCAAATAATATCTTCCTTTTTTTCAAGAGGGCAAAGCAAGGGTGTAGAAAGCCACCACATGAGTGGAAAATGTTATTGGCATGGACATCGCATCATTTCTGTGGTGATGGAAATATCTGTACCTGCCACAGTCCAGCGCAGTAGCCACTAAACACACGTGGCTACTGAGCCCTTGAAATGTGACTAGTGCAACTAAGGAACTGAATTTTAAATTCTATATCATTTTAATCGACTTAAATTTAAATAGC
The DNA here is from genome assembly GCF_003031525.2 of Neophocaena asiaeorientalis asiaeorientalis. Classification (NCBI taxonomy): domain Eukaryota; kingdom Metazoa; phylum Chordata; class Mammalia; order Artiodactyla; family Phocoenidae; genus Neophocaena; species Neophocaena asiaeorientalis. The sequence goes on from NW_020172446.1 coordinate 1,245,374, forward strand.
CACGTGTGGTTAGCGGCTACCATCTTGGATGGTGCAAGCTAGCGCCATTATTTACCAATCTGAGACCCAGGGCTCATCCTTCCACCTCTCCTGACTCAGGCTACTTATCTTAAAAGCGAGGATTATGCTTCCCTTGCCTTTTACATAGACTTGAGTACCAAATAACATTGTGGATATAAAAGCTCTTTAAAAATTGTAATTGAAAATGTAAAATGACATTATCAATATTAAGGCACCCCTGTCTTTCTTCCATAGCAAACCTGGAAACAACCACCTTTTATTGGTTATCTCAGTCCTATTATTTCTCCTGTTCTACTGCTGATTATTTCTTTTAGCAAGGATAAACTTAGAGTCTATTGTATAAATAGGGAAAGGAAACAAAATTAAAATAATTCATTATTTGATAATTTTTGAACCTCATTCGCTCTTAAAAAGGTTTGAAAGTGAATTGAAGATAGATTTGTTAAGATGAAAACTTTATGTATAAAAATAATATACAGTCCTTATCTTTTTTTTTAACGGGGTCAAGACAGAGTTACAAAGAGGAGAGTAAAAATCACTGCAAGTCTCACCTCCAGAAAAGCCATTGTCAATGTTTTGGTGTATCCTTCCAGATTTCTTTTCTTGTATATGTATAACGTTTTATAAAGTGCAAATATGGGAACATGCTGCTTTAGCCTGCATTTTCCACTTAAAACGTATTATTGATATATTTACATGTCAATACATATACATCTACTTTGAAATAGCTATAGGTCTCCAATTACAAACATAATACAAAGTTCTACAAAATTAAAACTTCAAGCATTGTATAGATATAAAATAAACAAAGAGAAATTCCCAGAATTCACATCCCCCATGACATTATTGTCTGGTGCATGTTTCTCCTATCTTTTATACACATATTGAATATGTATATACATGTCTACATACACATTAACATTATTTAAATTTTTATTTTTATAAAAACTAGATGATACTATATATACTCTTTTTAAACTTGCTTTTTTCACATAGCAACATATGTTTAATACATTTATCTTATATACAGTAAGTCCCCTACATACGAACGGGTTGCGTTCCGAGAGCGTGTTCGTTAGGTCCAATTTGTTCATAAGTCCAACAAAGTTAGCCTAGGTACCCAACTAACACAATCGGCTATATAGTACTGTACTGTAATAGGTTTCTAATACTTTTCACACAAATAATACATAAAAAACAAACAAAAAATAAAGAAAACAATTTAATTGTACAGTACCTTGAAAAGTACAGTAGTCCAGTACAACAGCTGGTATTCAGGGGCTGGCGTCGAGTGAACAGGCAAGAAGAGTTACCAGTTGGAGGAAGGAGAGGAGGTGGGAGATGGTAGAGCCGAAATATCGCCAGCAGTAGGAGACAGAGGGCGAGCTGCAGTTTCACTCACGTCTGACATTCATGGAACGCACGTTTGTATCTTTGAAAGTTCGCAACTTGAAGGTTCGTATGTAGGGGGCTTACTGTATTATTTATTGTATTCTATACAGTAGAATATTTAATCAATTTAGTGGTGAGCTGATTTCAGTTTTTTGCTAATAAACATATAATTATGCTAACGAATATCTTTGTGTGTGTGTATAAAAAACTGTGTCTTTTTTCCTTAGTATAGATTCCCAGAAGTAAAATAAGGGGTCAAAATGTATGTACCTTTAACATTTTTATATTTATTGCTAGACTGCTCTATAATTAAAGTGATGTTAATTCAATAGAACATGAGAGTGTCTTCAAAATGGGTATTACCATATTCATTTGGGGCAAAAAAAAGAGTTTTATTATTGTTAATGAATTTTGTTTGTGTTACTCCTCGGTTGAAGTTGAGCTGGATGAGTTTGTGTGTACGTGTCCTTCGGGGGCTGTAGAGCACTGCCCCCCGCCCCATTTTGCCTGCAGTACCTTGATGAAGCCCACTGCCTTTCCTTCAGTCCTGGTTCCTGGATCTGTAAGCTACTTCTTCCTCCCTTATTTCTGTCTTTGCATACCACCGAGAAAATACTTGGTGACTAAGAAACGTGAGGCCAGTGGTCATTACGAAGCACTCCATTTGATTCATTCAACATTCCATCACTGATGTGGCACGTTACTGTACCGCTTTGAATACATTTTATATAAACACACTTCCCATTTTCTCCTTAGTCACAGGAGTTTGTTCTTCATAGATACTCAGCGTGGTGTATGAGCTTTAGAATAAGAAGACAGTTGTCTACTTCTTGGGCTGCCTCAGTCCTTTCAATCGAGAGTATTTCATAGTCTCCAACTACACACATACATCTTGGCTTAAAAATTGAATTTAAGAAGAATTCCTGTCCTTAAGGAGAATGAGAAGTAAAACAAATGACAGTATAATTATGTGGAATAAAAAAAAAAATCTCTGTATTGGAAGAAATCGTGATTTGTGTTAGGAAAAATCTTGGAGCGCTTCCTTGAAGAAATTGGGTGCTTACCCAGGTTTTGCAAGTTGGTGAGATTTTGCGGTCTGGGCACATGGAATGGGAAGTGTATTCTGAATGAGAGTGGAGAGAAGGCGTGTAAAACGCCGTGGGTGGAAGGTTGAGTCCCACAGCATCTTGGAAATAACATGCTGCTTTCTTCGGATTGGAATAGATAACCCGACCTGAGAAAGGATGCAAGTAGCTTATCAAGTGGGGGGGGTGGGGAAAGAGAGAGAGAGAGAGAGATGGGGGCACCGCCCTTTAGTGTGTACTGTATATAAAGGCTTGAGGAATAATTGAATATTTCTGACTAAGCAGAGTAGCAGAGAACCCATCAATCCAGTGTGCATCTAACTCATAAGGGGCCTACGTGATCCCTGCTCTTTGGGGCCCTGCTGGGATTAACTGTCTCAGAAGCCTTGCAGCTGACTAAACCGGTCATGCGTCACGTCCCTGTGCTCTTGGTCATCTCCCAAGATGTCATCTGTCTTCCCGTTCTCATACTTCTTTCGTCCTTCTTCCTTCTGACCCGGGATTTTCAACCCAAGCTCCATAGCATCTGTCTTCTCAACCTGAGACTGCACTGTCCCACTGTCCTTCAGGGGCCCTTACCTGCCAAAGTCCAGCCCCGGACCTATCAAGTTGCTCTTTTTTATTTGCCTCTATAGATTCTATATTAGGGCGGCTGAGACTTGCAGGAGAAAATTATACTACTGTACAGATAGGTATCAATAAATTTAGAGTTGCTACCCTCACTCAGGTGGTAAAACGGGTGGGCATTCCTCCTGTGCTCTCCTAGGCTGCTCGCCGTCATTTCACATAGCATCTATTTCATATTCTTTCCACTAACCTCATGTTTCTATCCCGCCCCCTCCCTCCTGCATCACTTTCCTGCTTCTCAGAGAGATACTTCTTCAGACCTGAACTATACCAATTCTGCCGGCACATCTAAACCCTGTGCCTCTACTCACTCTTTCCTCCTTCCTTCCTGTCTACTCCTCCTCTGCAAGGCCAGTCCCACCTGCCCTACCATGGACCCTATCTCTTCTCACCCTCGCAGGGACACTGACCTCTCTGTTATCATTTTGCTCTTTTGAATCTTCATCCTTGCCCTCTCTCCCAGATTCTTCCCTTTGGCATTCAAATCTTGTAGTGAACACCTATTGTTCTTCTGACCAGCATCCCTCCCTGCAGTCTACTCAAATAGTAACTCTGGGACCTGCAATTTAAATACAAGATACTCTTCCCTTTTTTGGCCACTGTTGATTGGTCCAGGAGTGGACACCTGACTCAAGCTGGACCAATCATAGTTCTTCCCAGAATTCTATATTTGAAACGAAATCGTTTTTCTCTCTCTTTTGGTGGCTGGGAATTCAGAATGTGTATATTTTGGAACTGTTTGGAATTGAATTCTGCTTGAGTACTGAAGAGTAGAAAAAAATAATAGAGAAGAATGAGGTAACGGAGACAGAGAGAATATGAATGAATGAATTTGAAAGGATTACAGCAGAGGGGCCAAAACAGCATTTCATGAGTTCTTTACAAGCAGTGATTGCCAGCCTTTTCCATGTCATGACCCACATACAATAGGATAATATCAGTACTGCCCATTGAGGGCCATGAATCAGGCTGTGCTTATGGCTGGTGGGTACACCTGTGATCTGAGCACAGGTTAGGAAGCTGTATTCTACAGTGTTCTGGGAGAGCATACCTTTAACCCACACCCAGGTGGGGTTACCCTGTTCCAGTGTCTGGTTCCAGGTCTTAGCTTGGGTCCCAGCCTGTGGGTCCTCTGGGACACCCACATAACCTTCCCATAGATTCATTTCCTCCAGGCCGCCTTCCTGAACTCCCCACAGGCCTCCCCCATGTGCTCCAGTCCCCCATGGGACCTTGCACACTGTACTCTAATTATCAGTGATTTTTCTCTGTACCCCCTTGTACTTTGAGCCCCAGGAGGACAGGAAGCACATCTCCCTTTTCATCCTGAGAGCCCCAGTGCCTTGAGTGTAGTAAACATCTCTGGAATGAAGAAATTATGCTCTGCCCAGATAAAAAGATTAGGGAGAAGACTGTAATTGGAGCAGAGTCTTAGATGTAAGATTCTTTTTTTCTAACAGAGACAACTTTGGGAGCCCTGGAAAGGAAAGTGCATGAGAACTGTGTCTTTTTGTCATTATCAGTCTAGCAGTTTTGTCAGACTGAAATCTTTTCAGTTTCCCATATTTCGACTTAAGTCACATATCTCAGCGTTCAAAGTGGAAAATAAGACTCAAACCATTTTCAGAATAACCAATCTCTTGTGAAAAAAATGCCCTTAAAAACCCTAAGAAATAGTGTCCATCGACAGATGAATGGATAAAGAAGATGTGGCACATATATACAATGGAATATTACTCAGCCATAAAAAGAAAGGAAATTGAGTTATTTGTAGTGAGGTGGATGGACCGCGAGTCTGTCATACAGAGTGAAGCAAGTCAGAAAGAGAAAAACAAATACCGTATGCTAACACATATATATGGAATCTAAAAAAAAAAAATGGTTCTGATGAACCTAGGGACAGGGCAGGAATAAAGACGCAGACATAGAGAATGGACTTGAGGACACGGGGAGTGGGAAGGGAAAGCTGGGACGAAGTGAGAGCAGCATTGACATATATATATATATATACTACCAAATGTAAAATAGATAGCTAGTGGGAAGCAGCTGCGCAGCACAGGGAGATCACCTCGGTGCTTTGTGACTCCCTGGAGGGGTGGGATAGGGAGGGTGAGAGGGAGATGCAAGAGGGAGGGGATACGGGGATGCATGTATACGTATAGCTGATTCACTTTGTTATACAGCAGAAACTAACACACCATTGTAAAGCAATTATACTCCAATAAAGATGCTTAAAAAATAAAAAACCCTAAGGATAAATATAGACATAACAAATATGGGCAGTTTTGTCCATCGGCAGAGTGATGTGTCCATTCTTGTTTATCAGTACTGAAGAGTGCTCCGAGGCATAGTTTCTTTCTTATAGGATGGACCTCCTTCCCTGGGTTTCCCTCCTTCTCTCTCTCTCTCTGGAGGAAGCCTTTTAGCCCCAGTTGGCTGTCTATCACAGAATTTCCACGTTCACCGCTCCACTTTGCTTTGGTGTGAGAGAATCCAGACCAGAACTGATTAGTTGAAGCGATACACAGATACGGTTTTGAAGCACCTGAGGTCTGCTTTGAGGATCGTTTTCACTCCTTTGGTTCTTCGCCCCCAGTAGTATGGCTTATAATTATTTCGGTAAAACTCCAGCATGCTTTGAATTCTGGTCAAAGTTTTTTTCTTTATTCACTTCTTGGCTTTTGGAAAAATAAGGTTCTTTCTTCATTGGGACCTAGGCATACCTGTATTTAATGCTGGAGTTTAAGACGTCCATCTGGCTCTCTCCAAACAGCTTGGTCTGCCTACTTGGCTTAGACCTTAGTCCTTTTTGTTTTTGCTTCCCTTTGGCTTTTGGCATTTCCTGTGTTTTTGGTCGAGGTTAAGACTCTCCTGTCCCGCCTTTCCCCCTTCATTTTTGTTTTGCTAACAACCATGCATAACCACATAACCTTCCCATAGAGACAGTTCTTCCAAGCTGCCTTCCTGAACCCCCCCAGATGCCTCTCCCCTGTGCTCCAGCAGCACCTTGCACCCTGTACTCTAATTATTTTTCTCTACTCCCTGTTGTATCTTGAGCCCCACGAGGATAGGAAGCACATCTCCCTTTTCATCCTGAGAGCCCCAGTGCCTTGAGTGAAGTAAACATCTTTGGAATGAAGTAATTACACTCTGCCCAGATAAAAAGATTAAGGAAGTCTTATGTTCCAAAAATATATGATGAAAGGAGATACATGGTTTAGCGGCAGTTATTTAAAAACCATAGGGAAAATGATACATAGAGTTGGCATTCTTCGTAAGTTCATTTAAACATTTCATATCATTTCAAATAGTCACAGCTGGATTGGAATGGAGTCAGGTGTACAGGAGGGAACTTGGCTAAATAATTTCAATATTAATCTGGAGAAATAAATATGTCATAGTAGCACAGAAAGTTTGAAAAAGAAGTACTGAGTCAGGACTTAATTCTACTACTGGTACCCTAGGTAGGCTCCTTGGCTGTTCTCTTGACTTCTAGTAAATGATTTTTTCATCCTCTTATAGCCAAAGTGGTCTTTCTAAACTACATATCCAAAGTGGTCTTTCTAAAATGCATATCTGAACACTTTGCTCCATGATTAAACCCTTGAGTGGCTTCCCTTGCCCTCAGGATAAAGTACAAAATCATTTTTAAAGTCTTGCGTAATCTTGCTTTTGATACTTCTTCAGCCTCAGCTCTCACCACACTCCTCTTCCCACCCCATGCTCCACTTCCAGTGACCTTTTCTCTTTCACTTCCCGATCTTTTCAACAGGCTTTCTGCTCGGCCATAATACATCACCTCCTCCAGGAACCATGTCCTCATTCCCCATGTCCAGCTTAGGGGCCCCTCAGCTCCCTGTGCGTCTCCTATCATATGCATCGCACTCTGTTGTCACCACCTGTTGACTTGTCACCACCTGTTGACTTGTCTCCGTCCTCCCACTAGTCTGTACATGCCATAAGGACAGGAACCAGGTGTGTGCCTTCACCATTTTAACCTTAGGATCTAACACAGTGCGGGGGCTGAATGAATATCAGTCAGATGAAATAATTATAAGGCTACAAGAATGGAAACAGTAAAATTGTATTGTAAGAATTGACAGACAAATCGGTGGAACTGAAAAGAGCCCAGAAAGAGATGATCACCTGTATAAAAAATTTAATAAGCGATAATGTATGCATCATAAATCCAAAGAAGGAAGGAATATTTGTTTGATAAATGGTACTTCCACAGCTGGTTATCAGTTTAAGAAAAGATAAGATTTAGAGATAAGTCTACTACAGTACTGCCCAAAAGGTTGCTAAGGGACTAAAGAGTTAAATACTTTTAAAAATAGAAGAAAATGGATGGGAGTATTTATAGAGAAATACTCATATTTATAGGGAATACTTAATAGGGAATATTTCTAAGCTTGGATATGATCAGAGATTTGACTACATAAAACTTTTAGAAGCACAAAGCACATTACATCTTGGGGAATGATTGCAGTAAATAAAATAAAATAAAATAAAATAAAATAATATTAAAATAGTATGGGAAAGGAAAAGCAAAGCAAAACTTAATACCTTGAGTGAATGAGAAAAACTCTGAAGACCCCAGTAGATAAATGCACACACACAAAATGAACAGACCATTTGCAAAAGTGAAAAATAAATGGCTAAACAAAAATATTTTCAATTTCACTGGTAGTCATAGAACCAAATATTAAAACAATAAAATACTAAATTTTTTTCTATCAAACTGGAAAAGATTTTTTTTTTTTAAAGCCAGAGTCAGTGAGGACATGATGAGCAGGTATTCTCACGCACTGTTGAGTATCAATGTCAATTGATAAAATTCTTTCTGAAGCAGTTGGGCTCTGTCTGTATCAATGCCAAATGGTCATATGCATTGATTCAGTAATTCTACTTCTGTGAATCTAGGTTAAGGAACAATTTTTAGATACAGATAAAGCTTTAAAAGTTGGTAATCAACAAGTTTGATTACAGCAAAAATTAGAAATAATCTAAATATCCAGCAATAAGAAAATAGTTAAATGATGACATATCTAATTGATAGAATAATACATAACTATTAAAAGTGAACATGAGCCACATTTGGAAAAAGATTTTTGCAATACATATATCTGACAAAAGACTCATAGCCAGAACATGTAAAGAACTCCTACAAAAAAAATAAATAAAAATTAAAAATAACCAAATGATCAATAAACACTTGAAAAGTCCGCAGTCTCGTACATCAGGGAAGTGCAAGCTAAAAACCGCAAAATAGCATTACGTGTTCATCAGAGTGTTCACATTTAAAAGACGTGACAAAAATCAAACGTTGGTGAGGGCATGAAGCAGCTGGAACTGTTACCTATTGCTATGAAGACTATAAATTAATTCAGTCACTTTGGAAAACTCTTTGGCAATGTCTCCTCAGGTTAGATATATACCTGTCCTATGACCCAGCAGTTCGACTCCCAGGTAGATAAATGCACACACACAAAATGAACAGACCATTTGCAAAAGTGAGAAATAAATTCATTCAGGAGAATGAGTTCATATGTCTACCAGAAGACATACGCATGGTTGTTCAAAGCAGCTTTATTCAAACTAGCCCCAAACTGGAAACAACCCACGTGATCATAAGAACAGGAGCATGGATTAATAAACTGGTATGTTCCTAAATAGAATACTGTGTAGCTCTAACAAAAGCACGAATTAGTCACGCCCATGACAACATGAGTGAATCTTACCGACGTTATCTTGAACAGAAGAAGACAGACTGAAGGAGTGCATACTAAATGATTCCAGTTATATGATGCAAGAACAGGTAAATTAACGGATGGTGAAAGAAGTCAGAACAGTGGTTACACCTGGGTGGGAGAACTGACTGGGAACGGACGCAAGAGAACCTGCTGGGGTGATGAAAGTTTTCTAAATGTTAATCTGTATGAGGGTTACATAAGTCTATACATATGTCCAAATTCATCAGACTGTACGTTTTATATGTATGCACTCCTTTACGTTTCTCACTGATTTAAAAAAAAAATCAGGAAATAAAGGCCACGTGGCCTTGGACCAGTCACTTCATTTTCCGAAGCTTCAGTATTTTCATCTGTAAGTCATAAGGATGCTTAACTTGCATGTTCGTTGTTAGAATAGCACGTGGTCAGTGTGTAATGTATGACAGTTTCTGAGCAACAAGAAATATTTTTAAATGTTTATGACGTGTGAAATATATATAAATTGAATATATAGTATGGTTGGAGAAATAGAAAGCAAAACTCCCTTATATGTTAAAAAAATTAATTCATAAGATACACTCAATGAATTAGATGTCGTTGGTGGGGTTTTCTTTTCCTATTTTTAGTTTACAAAAATGTTTAATGACTGTTGGTTTCATGATGGAAACCTATTAACCTTACTTTAAACATTAAAAATTTTTCAGGCAATAGTAATAAGCTCAACAAGAACCAACAATTAGTGTGAACCCGCACATATTAATTCTGTTTTAGGTGAGGTTAATTGAAGAGTGGTAACTACGACAAAGGAAGCGATAGTCATTTGGTTTTAGGGGCCACCATTCTAAAGGGATATAAATAACCTAGAACCTATTCAGAAGAAGCACAGCCAGGAAGGTAGAGAGAAGCCAGGTTGTGATATATGAAAGAAGGCTGAAAGAACTGGTCATGGTTCTCTGGGAGAAGAAATACCCAGGAGGATCTGACGTCTGTTTTCAAATTAGAAAGGCATTCGTGTGACAAAGAGTGTGTTGTCGGGGGTGAGAAGGGTAAGCTGGGACGAAGTGAGAGAGTGGCGTGGACATATATACGGTACCAGACGTAAAATAGATAGCTAGTGGGAAGCGGCCGCCTAGCACAGGGAGATCAGCTCGGTGCTTTGTGACCACCTAGAGGGGTGGGATAGGGAGGGTGGGAGGGAGGGAGACGCAAGAGGGAGGGGATATGGGGATATATATATATACACGTATAGCTGATTCACTTTGTTATACAGCAGGAACCAACAGGACATTGTAAAGCAATTATGCTCCAATAAAGCTGTTTAAAAAAAAAAAAGTGTGTTGTGTTCTCTGTGGTTTCGAGCAGAAGCAGTATCAGCAGGTAACGGCCATTCCAGGGAACCAGTCTCAGGGCTGTGTAAGAAAACTCTGTGGCGATTGTACTCGTTCATTTATTCAAGACATGATCGAGTGCTTTTCTGTTGTAGGTGTTCTGCTTAGCCTAGAGTTTGGAGAATAAGTTAACATGTGGTCCCTTCAGTGAGCTTGTGTAGTGACAAAGGAAACTCTGCAAACAATAACAGATAATGTCCTCAGTGCTGCGATAGAAGTAGGAACAGAGTGTTAGGAGAGCATAGAGGAGAGAAGCATTCTCTTCTGCTGGAGGAGGTAACCTTTTAGTGGAGCATCGAATGATGGGTTAATCAGTGTTTGCTAAGGAGCCAGGCAGGGAATGGTATCTGAGGCAAAAAAACCACAGCTGTGTTGGATGAACCTACCAAGGTATGTTTGGGACTAGATTGTTCAGGACTTTGTAAGCAATGAGAAGTGATTAAAGAAATTTAGGAAAGGGAATGCAGTGGTGTTTTTGTGGGGGGCAGTAACTCCAGCCACACTGTGTGAGACAGACCGGATGGGGGGAGACTGGTAGCAAGATGCTAGTTGGGGTAATAATACTGCACTTCTCAGGGAGCAGACTGAAGGCTGGGGAATTGAGTGATGGAGGAGCTAGAGGCTTTGACTGTGTATGACACATTCCTGAGGTAGACTAGAGAGGTCTTGATGACAGATTGGTTCATTGGTTTAGAAGGTAAGGGAGAAAAAAAATTGTGGGTGATTCACAGGTTGCCAGCTTGGGAAAAGGGGCCTGCTGACCCCGACCTTATCTACAGGCACCTTTTGAACATGGTTGCAGGGACAGGGGAGTAGGTACCTTCATTTGACTGTCACCTTCATGAGGGCAGGAACTGATCTGCTATTTTCCCAGTGACAGTGACCCTGAATGAGTGAACAGGTTGCCTCCCAAAGGGTCCTACTAAATTGGCGGCAATTCTTGGACTTCTGTCTTTTGTACCTAATTACTATTGATCAGGTTAAACATGATATCAAATATTATTAAAGTTTGGAAAGCGGACTTGTTTGTTTATTCAACAAATGCTGACTGAGTGCCTACTGTATGCCAGACACCATTCTTGGCTCCGGAGGAGACAAAAAAGACAAAATCCATGCTTTCGTGGAGTTTTTATTCCATGAGGGGGAGTAGAAGGAGATGTAGTCAGAGCTGGGGGTGGCTTGGAGTCAGAAGGCTGATGGAAAGATGTGGCACTTTTCTGAGCTGAGAAGCCTTGGAGGGTTTGAGCAGACAAAGGACATGACCTGACTTACATGGTAACAGAATCACTCGAGCTGCTGTAAACTGACCAAACGGAAGAGGAAGCAAGGGCAGAGGCAGGGAAGCCGTGCAGGGGGCCGTGCGGTAATCCAGGTGAGAGGGATGATGGTGGCGTGGACCAGGATGGCAGCAGCAGAGGTGGGGAGAAGTTGGATTCTGGATGTTGTTGGAAGGTAGGTGTTGACGACGGATCGGGTGTGGGATGTAGAGAGAAAATGGGGCAGGCTCAGGACACCAGGAGCTCAGTTTGAACATGTTATGTTTGAAATGCCCAACGCACATCCAAGTAGAGATGCCAAGTAGGCCGTTAGATAGACTATTCTAGGTTCAGGGGAGAAGCCAGGCTGGAGAGAGAAATACCGTGAGTGTAGTTTATGATTTGAACACCCACGACTCAGGGGAGTGCCATACACGGCACTACTTTGGAATCATGTAAAGGTCCCTTGGGAAGATTTCAGATTATGTTTTGTAGGCACAAAAACATTTTATATTGATAGATCAGGTAAATTAAGCTGCTACCTTGTAGCCAAGTTAAAAGTTATTTGCATTTTAAAAACAGTGCCTTCTGAAATCACGTATAACTTCTTTACATTTGCTTTTTTTTTTTTTTTTTTTTTTTTTTTTTTTGGCGGTACGCGGGCCTCTCACTGCTGTGGCCTCTCCTGTTGCGGAGCACAGGCTCCGGACGTGCAGGCTCAGCGGCCATGGCTCACGGGCCCCGCGCGGCATGTGGGATCTTCCCGGACCGGGACACGAACCCGTGTCCCCCGCATCGGCAGGCGGACTCTCAACCACTGCACCACCAGGGAAGCCCTACATTTGCTTTTTAGTTTTACTTTATTTTTTAAATAAACATGCCTTTTAAGTCAGTAAAATCGGTGACATTAACAATTTTTTGTGTGCGCAGCCACCTTTACTCTAAACATCCATTCCTTTCTTTTTGTTTTTTTTTTTTTTTCTTTTTGGCCACGGCGTGCAGGATCTTAGTTCCCTGACCAGGAATCGAAGTGGAAGTGTGGAGTTCTAACCACTGGGCCGCCAAGGAATTCCCCCATTCCTTTCCTGTCTTGCTTTGCCCTTCTCATTAATGTGTGTTCACAGACCACAAGTTAATTTTAACAAATGTATAATATAATTAGGAAATAATGCAGAGTATACCAGACATAATTCCCTAATTTATGAATGATAGCTAGAAGCAGATTGGGAGCTATAAGTCATATCTAAGCATTTTTTATAGCGAAACACTTTATAATATATAAACACTGATATTCTATTTACTGTAGCATTACTTTGAGGACCCTGAATAGTACTTACTTTAGTAAGGAATTATGAAAAATAGCCATCTTGTTACAGTGGTATAAAATGAGGATTTGTTTGTTAGTGAAATCTTTCCCCTTTCTTTTAATATTTAGTGTCACACACAATTAATTAGCATTTATTAAGTGTGGAAAGCATTTGGCCCCATCTGGGGTTGGGGTAGTTGCCTCAGACACCACCTCAAAAGGTAAATAGATTGAATTGGTGAAAGCGTGGAACTTTATTCATTCTTTCTTCTAAGCCTACTATGTTTCAGGCATTTCATTTAATCTAATAGGTGTTAGATGTAGAGAAACTAAAGATATTCTGGAAGCAGAACACAGTACAATAGAAGTACTCTGATAGGGGAAAACAGAATCGAAAAGCAAAGGATCCTCCTCAGCTTCACATCAGTGATGTAATGACAGGAGCTGACAGTCACGTAACAGTGTGTGTCACGCACAGTGTAAACCCATTACATGTTTCAGCTCTGAACAGCAGCCCTACTGAGGTTGGTGCTCTGTCTCCATTTGCACTTGTGGAAACTGAGACAGAGATGTAACTTGCTCAAGTTCACAGCAAAGTGGTAGAGCCAGGATTTGACTAGGCAGGTGTCACTCTCGAGTACTTCCTTCCTGCCAGGCGCTGTGCTGAATGCCTTATATACATTCATCTAATGAATCTTATACCCCACGTAGAAGATTGTAACCCCCATTTTTATACCTGAGGCTGCAGAAGCTTAGAGAGGCAACTACCCAGAAATCACACAGCTAGACTAGGGCTCAAGTCCGGCTCAGAATCTGTGCCACTGCATTGCCACAGCTAGAAAAAGTCAAGAGCTGGTGAAAGATGCCTTGCATTTATGTGTAGTGACAGTAGCATGCCTAGTTACCTGACCAAGCAATTCAAATCCCAGGAAAAGAAAGCAGCAGGTCAACATGAAATTATGTCAATATTTGTTTAAGAATAATACATAAACCTAAGTACAAATACCCCAACATAAGTTAGTTTAAGTGTGTAAAAAAAAAGTAATCAAATTCTCTGGGGCACAAATTGAGTTAATAAATGCAATACAGTTTTCTTTTTTTTAACTGCACACAATTCTGAGAATTATTTTGCATCGTGTCAGTAATTATTGTTTTTTCCTTATTTACTTAGAATTGAGCATAGGTTACATTGTAATTGATCCTAAGCCTTCATTTTAAAAACAAATTAGTAGAAGCCTGATGATCACATTCCTCTTTAAACAGATATTTTAATGGAATTACGAAGTGTTTCATTATCTGAAAGCACTTAATTCTCTATCAGCATGGGTTCTCCTAAGCAGTGTTCACACGTTAGTTCGAAAGAGAGTGAAAGAAATTCCATCTGTGAAGATTTCCCTGGGTGTCATTAGTAGAGAGTACCCTTTATAGATTTCCTGCAGTCAAAATTCAGCATACTCTAACACAGAAAAAAGAAGCAAAAAGCAATTTCTTTGTTCTCCCAGTGAATATTATGTGCTTTGAAAAAATGTTACTCTCTTTCTCAGCAGAATTTGGAAGCATTTTCTGATTCGATTAACACTATCAAAATTGCTGCTCACAACTGTGCCAAATTCTATTTTCTTTTTAATTTGTGACACTGTTTCTTCTCTCTGTATATTGATCACAAGTCAATAATATATTTAGTAAAACCTCGTCTTTCCCTGCCTTTTGCTCTCACATTAGTATCTTTTAAAACCTTTTTGTTGTTGTTGTAGAAAATAGAAATTAGGAAAAAGAAAAAAAAAAACCCTGTAATTCTTCCATTTAGTGATAACCAGTCTTAATATTTTGTGTTTATCTGCCCAGACTTTTTCCTGCATATAGATACAGATATACAGGTAAGAGAAATGCCTATGTGATTTTTAAAAATAAAAATGGATTCCTACCATAAATAGGTATAAGACTGTATCTTTCATTTATTGCTTTTTAAAACTTTTTCCTTTGTCAGTAGATAATGTCTCTTCAGCATTATCTCTGTCAGCTTCATACTCTGTTTCAAAGCCTTGCCTCTGCCTACCCTGCTTTTAGTCATCCCCACTTGAATCCAATGATAGCAGTTCCTGGGGGTACTCGGCTGTTATGCATTTTTAGTATTATATTAAATGATAATTAAGTTGTGATAATGCCATTTTCATTGGATGGAGAATTTTGCTTTAATGATGAATATCTTGATTTAAATGTTACCATTTTCTTTATTTACCACAGTTATTTAGAACACAGTTGAGGTCAGAGTAAAATTTATTTCATGCAAGCTAAAATAGATACTGTAATCAATTCACTTCATTCCTAGGAGACCGTCCCAGGCCTTTATTTGGAGCCTTTTTTCTCTCTAACTTTACATATGACTCTAGAGCTAAATACCCTAGAAATTAGGGGCTTCAATTACCCGGAAAATTTGATGACATTGTAATTAAAGTAACTACACCTATTAAGTCAACTCCTTTATCCTTAGAAGAAATGTTTGTTTGATTGATGGTAAGGAGGATGCATTGACCTTTTGATGGCGAGTCCTGTGCTCACCTTTTCATTACCCCTTTGCAAATTCCCCAAGGCAGGTAGGTATTCCATCGTCTGTGTCTCTGTCTCTCTCTTCCTTTCCTCATTTGTTTAAAAAAAGAAACCATGAGATCATGTTCCTGCTCCTACCAAGTGATAGAATAAAGGTCCAACCTCAGGAATGATGGCAACGCCCATGGTTTTAGGATTCATGCAGAGTGTACCTATATGTATAATTCAAAGTGGCAAAAAAACCTTTTGATTTGGGATAAATACAGTTTTACCATTGGTTTGAAAAATAGGTATGTCTGATGTTCTGATAAACACCAGCCCTCCCTCCCACAAAAAAAAAGGGCATAAAAGTGCCCCAAGAAGACCTTTCTCAAAGATGCCCTTGAGAGATCGAGTTTCCCTGTTCAGTGTCTGCCCAGCTCCTTCCTCCCTGTGAGTCGACTCTCTTTTGCAACCATTTCAAGATCTCATCTTAAAAGTAAATGTTTTGTAGTTTATTTTGGCATCCACCAGAGCATATTTTCCTCCTGTCATTTCCATTTTCACTCCTGCTTTACTGTGTCCTGCCTGTGAGGAACTGAGGCTGCGCAGCTCAGGAAGCCCTGAGCCCTGGAGTCAGACCTGGGCTTGCCTCCCACCTCCGTTATTTACTATGAGAGTGCGGCTTCAAGCAAGTCTACCCAACTTGCATGTGCCTCCGTTTTCACGGCAGTCAAATTGGAATATAATAATGTGGAATCAACAGAACGCATAATACAGGATACAACCCCAGAGAGTCACTGTGACCTTCAAATGAGAAAAACGCGTAGAAAGTAGCAACTTGCCTCTCAGCGCAAAGCAAGGACTCAAAGCTTAGCTCTTATTATCCCCGTTGTGCTCCTTTAAGTAATAGGAAGTCATTGATCTTGCTCTGGGGCTTACACTGCCCATTCCCCCGTCCCCCTGCCTCCATCCCCATCCTGCCCTTGAGTACAGAATTAAAGAGAACACTGGAATGTGGCATACCACTGCCAAGGGTCTACTCATGCTCTGATGGACTCGTCCACATATGCACCTGTTTCCTGTCTTCTCATCTGAATAACACACAAGAATGAAAACAGTCTGATTTACTTACACAAAACAATTACCTCTTAGCCAGAGCCTTTCTGGTAAATGACACCTGCCATTTGTATTACTGGCTTCCACGTCCGCTGGATCACTGGAGGCCTGAACTTGAAGTGTTTTCCAGTGTGCCTTTAGCCTCTCCCAAGTTCAGTGTTTTGTCCTTTGTCCAGTATTTAACGGTTAGTGATCGTGTGCTTTCGCCAGTGGTATGGTTCTGACTTGGTGAGAGTTATCTTTTTGATGCTTTACAATGACATCCCTTTTTCCCCTTGTTGAAAATGTAGTTAATAAGTGAGGATAGGCATCATCTTTTGCCTGCAAAACAGACTTCTGAAAATATTTTGCAGCTATTTGCCTAAATGAGAGTTTCATTTTAAGCTCACTTTTTCCTCATTGCCTTGGCATGAAAGACAATTCCTTGTGTACATAGTCACTGACTGCCTCTTTTGTGGGCTGTAGATTCTAGAGAGGATCTAGAATCTACTAAAGTTTAGTCTCTAAACTTAATGATTTTTTTTCTACTTTGTGTGTGTTTGTGTGTGTGTGTACACACATTAGTTGACTAGATTGGAGGTTGGAAATATAGAGAAGTAAGGAAAAGCTTTTGTTTTTCAAAAACAATGAAATGCTTCCTACTCATTTTTTTTTTTTTTTTTGCGGTACGCGGGCCTCTCACCGCCGTGGCCTTTCCCGGCCTGGAGCACAGGCTCCGGACGCGCAGGCCCAGCGGCCACGGCTCACTGGCCCTGCTGCTCCGCGGCACGTGGGATCCTCCCTGACCGGGGCACGAACCCGCGTTCCCTGCATCGGCAGGCGGACTCCCAACCACTGTGCCACCAGGAAAGCCCCCTACTCAGTTTTTATTGTGGTAACATAAAGTATCATCTTTACCCTTTTGAATGTATATTTCAGTGGCATTAAGTACATTCACATTATGTATAGCCCTCCCCACTATCCATCTCTGGACCTTTTTCATCACCCCAAACTGAAACTCTGTATCCATTTGACACTGACTCCCCTCAGCCCCAACTCATCCCACCCTACCCCCATCCCTTAACCACTCTACTTTCTGGCTCTAGGAATTTGACTATTCTAGGGAGCTCATGTAAGTGGAATTTGACAATATTTATCCTTCTGTGATTGGCTTATTTCACTCAGCATAATATTTTCAGGGTTCATCCATGTTGTAGCGTGTGTCAGAATTTCATCTCTTTTTGTAATTAATTTATTATTATTATTATTTATTTTTGGCTGCGTTGGGTCTTCATTGCTGCACACGGGCTTTCTCTAGTTGCGGGCAAGTGGGGGCTACTCTTGGTTGTGGTGCACGGGCTTCTCATTGCGGTGGCTTCTCTTGCTGTGGAGCACGGGCGCTAGGTGCGCCAGCTCAGTAGTTGTGGCGCACGGGCTTAGTTGCTTCGTGGTATGTGAGATCTTCCCAGACCAGGGCTCGAACCCGTGTCCCCTGCATTAGCAGGTGGTTTCTTAACCACTGGACCACCAGGGAGGTCCCTCGTTCCTAAGGTTGAATAATACTCCATTGTATATACACCACATTTTGTTTCTGCATTCGTTTGGGTTATTTCCACCTTTTGGCTGTTATGAATAATGCTGCTATGAACACTGGTGTGCAAATATCTGAGTTGCTGCTTTCAGTTCTTTTGGGTGTGTACCTAGAGATGGAATTGCTGGATCATATGGTAATTCTGTGTTTAATCGTTTGAGAAACTACCATACTGTCTTCCATAACTGACTGGACCACTTTACATTCCCTTGGTTCCTAATAAAATTATATAGACTTAAAAAAAATTTTTTTAATAAATAATACATAGCTTTCCAACAATGGTCCTATCAGAATTGAGCAGGAAATCATAGAACGGCATGAGAAATGCATAACTAAATATTGCACTTTTTCGGGGCTTCCCTGGTGGCACAGTGGTTGAGAGTCCACCTGCCGATGCAGGGGACATGGGTTCGTACCCCGGTCCGGGAAGATCCCACGTGCCACGGAGCGGCTAGGCCCGTGAGCCATGGCTGCTGAGCCTGTGCTCCGCAACGGGAGAGGCCACAACAGTAAGAGGCCCGCGTACCGCCAAAAATAAATAAATAAATAAAATTGCACTTTTTCATGTTTCCTCAAGATAATTTTATGTCCATCAAATTAGTTTACTGTTTGGTATGAATTGTCTTCTGTTCAAATAGAAATTTTCTACTATCGCAATAGTGTGGAAGATCTAGTGCCCACTGTGTTCTAACTTAGCCCAGGATTTTCGGTATCCTAGGTGGTATCACCTAGGTAGATTACATTGTGTCCAGTTTTATTAAATATCAAGTTTCGATAGATTTCACATTTTAATGGTAGCAAAAAACAATTACTGAAGGAATGCACATTTTTCTACAGGTAACTTTTCAAGCCATAGATTTACTCATTTGCCACTAAATATTTAAGTTTCTATTCTTTCCCAGGTAGTAAGATGGTGTTAAAGAAAAAAATATTCAAGGGCACTTGTTATAGCACAGTAAGGAAGACTGTATTCAAGTGGGGTGCACACGATCTCATAGGGACCACCCCTGCAGTGGGATTTCACAGTGGGTGGAGAGATTGGGCTCAAGCCTAAAAACAGCATGGGAACGTAGGAATTTTTAGCCAAGGAGCAGGGTGGGTGTCAGTGGATGGAAAATTACTAAGAGGAAACATTAGGAGTAAGGGGGTTCTGGCTAAACCTCGTAACAGAATTCTTGCTGGAAACAGGCCAGGGTGATCAGACATCAGTGAGGGGGCTGGCGGGGCGTGGAGGGTGAGGAACCTGATCAGATATGGAGAGTGATCAGATATTGAGGGTGGGGCGTTCTGGTTAAACTGACTTAGAAGGGTTCTCGCTAAAGCTAGATTTTGCGAGGAAGTGCACAGATGCTGCCTAGGAAAGGCTCTAGGAGCCTGATTAGTTTGGTCAAGCAGAGGCTCTTTGTCATTGGCTACTGTAACTGAAGTATCCCTAAACATTTTCCCACGTATGTCTAAAAGCATTTATGTCAACCAACTTTTATTGACTTGCTGTGTGCCAGGCTCTGTGCTCATGGGTTGGGATGGGGATGCTGATTACAGACAAGCAAACAGACAAGTCCTTATGGTAAGTTCCGTGAAAGGGGAAGTACAGAGTATTTGGGGAGTGGATGGGAGTAAGCAAGCTACCTAAGATTTGGACATGAGAGGAGAACGTATCACCAAGATCCCTAAAAGACCTCAAAATTCTTCAGGAAATATATTCTCCTTGAGTAGTCGACTCCCAGGATAAAGTAATAATAAACATTTTCATAGCATTTTAACGTAATCTCTTGTTTGTAAAATGAGTACTCTGTTAAGAAAGCAGCAATTATGCTCAGGCTATCAAAATACCAATAGAGTTTCAAAACTCTAATATGAGCATGTTACTGTACTTAAAGAAAATTCACCCTGAAATAAGGAATAACCTGCATTATAAAGTAGTGTATTATGGAAAAATTTCCCCGGTTTTACTGAGATATAATTGACATATAACATTGTATTAGTTTGAAGTATACAGCATAATGATTTGATACATGTAATACTGTCAAATGATTACCATAGTAAGTTTAGTTAACAACTGTTACCTCATGCAGTTAGTTTTTTTCTCTTGATGACAGCTTTTAAGATCTATTCTCTCAGTAACTTTCAAATATATAATACAGTATTGTTAACTATAGTCACTCTGCTGTACTTTACATCTTCAGAGTGTATTTATCTTATAACTGGAAGTTTGTACCTTTTGACCATCTTCACCCATTTCTCCCACCACCTACCCCCTGCCTCTGGCAGCTACTAATCTGTTTCCTGTTTCTATGAGTTTAGGATTTTTTTTGAGATTCCACATGTAAGTGGGGTCATACAATATTCGTCCTTTTCTGTCTGACTTATTTCACTTAGCACAGTGCCTTCAAGGTGTGTGTGTGTGGTGTGTGTGTGTGTGTGTATACACACACACACACCACACATACACACATACCACATTTTCTTTATCCGTTCATCCACTGATGGATACTTGGTTATTTTCATATCTTGGCTCTTATAAGTAATGATTCAATGAACACAGGGGTGCAGATAGCTCTTCAAGAGGGTGATTTTGTTTCCTTTGAAATTGCTGGGTCATATGTTAGTTTTTAACTTTTTGAGGCACCTCCATACTTTTCTCCATAGTGGCTGCACCAGTTTACATTCCCATCAACAGTGCACAAGGCCTCCCTTTCTCCATATCCTTGCCAGCACTTATTACCTCTTGTCTTTTTAATGATAGCCATTCTAACAGATGTGAGGTGATAGCCCATTGTAGTTTTGTTGAGCACCTTTCCATATACCTGTTAGCCATTTGTATGTCTTCTTGGGAAATAACTATTCAGTTTCCCAGCCCATTTTTAAGTTGGATTACTTGGTTCTTTGCTATGGAATTGAACGCGTTACTTATATATTTTGGATGTTAGCCCCTTATCAGACATATGACCTGCAAATATTTTCTCCTATTCCATACATTGCCTTTTCATTCTGTTGATGGTTTTCTTTGCTGTGCAGAAGCTTTTTAGTTTGATGTAATCTCACTTATTTATTTTTGCTTTAGTTGTCTTTGCTTTTGGTGTCAAATCCAAAAAAGTCATTGCCAAGACCAGCGTCGAGTGAAAACCCACTGTGTTTTCTTCTAGGAGTTTTATGGTTTCAGATCTTACATTCGAGTTGATTTTTGTGTATGTTGTAAGGTGTAGGGATCCACGTTCATTATTTTGCATGTGGCTGTCCAGTTTTCCCAATCACCATTTATTAAAGAGACTGTCCTTTGCTCATTCTATATTTTTGGCTCTTTGGTTTTAAATTAATTGACCATATATGCATGGGTTTATTTCTGGGCTCTATATCCTGTTCCATTGATCTGTGTGTCTGTTTCTATGCCAACATCATACGATTTTGATTACTGTAGCTTTGTAATATAGTAATATTCTGTTAAGGAAGCAGCAATTAACTTCCATCATGCTCAGGCAATTAAAAATATCGATAGAGTTTCAAAACTCTGTGAATATGAGTATGTTAGCTTAATTAAAATTCATCCTGAGATAAGAAATAAACTGTTACAGAGTAATGTAATACGGATATTTTTGTTTTAATAGTATTCAGTACTTCATTTGGGTGTGAAAGTGTTCCACACAAAGCTCAACAAGTATTTCTAATGTCACAGTTTTCAAGTAAGCCACAGCTGAGATGTAACAGAGATAATGCTGTTCTCTGGATAAACGTTCTCTTCGAATTAATTTGTTTTACATCTTAGTTACTTTTAATTTGGCTTACTTTTTTATCCTTATTGTCTTTTTAATTATTAAAGGAAAACATCTTTCCAACAAGCCAAAGTAAATGAAGTAAAATGTGAAATTTCCCCCCTTCCCACTCCTCCCCCAATGCTACTCCCCCAGAGTAAACACTGCAAGTTTGGTGTATCTCTTTCCGGAGCATGCAAACATTTGGACAACTAGCTAGTTACATATATAAGAGGTGGGAGAGAGTAAGGGAGGAAGAAGAGAGGGAGAGAGATTGTGTGAGTGTGTTTGTGTGTGTGTGCACAGGCGTGTATACACACATGTATAGTTTCAACTTGAAAAGTAATATAATGTTGTATGGAATTCAATCTACATAAGAACAAACAAATAAAATTTAACAGGGACCATGCCATAATAATGTTCTATAGTGTGGCTCTTTTTCCATTTAATACAATGTGTCCTTAACCTCTTTCTGTGTTAAGTGTATTGGATTCTGCCTCACTCTTTCCACTAGCCACATCATATGTCATTGTTTGGATGTAATCATCTTCCTAGTCATGATTGTTTGTGAAGTGTTGGCATTACAGGCATACTGCAGTGAGTATCCTGTGTGAAAGGATACAGATCTCTTTATTGTTCTTTACTTTTCCAAAGCTGAACTTTAAAGCCAGCTTTTCAAGTTCCAAAATGAAGGTTCATTAAGATTTCAAGTGTGATTGCGTTAAGTTTGTAAATTCAATTTTGGGAGAATTGGTACCAGTTTTCAGAGTTGCTTTGTTCCAACGAGTCACTTGTGTTCAGCCTATAGTTTGCTTTCACTTTGTGATCATTCTGAGTCTTGCTTTAGATGATTTTATATGATCCTTTATTGATATGACGGATACGTTTGGTCTTAGTTCTATCTTAATTTGTGTAATTTGTTGTTGTTGCTTTTAATACTTCTTAAAAGTTTTTACCCCACATCCCATGTTTGCCTTGCTTTGTGTTGTGTGTTATTTTCCTTCTGATAGTTTGTACATTTATAATTAGTTTTTAGTGGTCTTTTTTTCCTGTAGTTATCTTTGTGACTACAACTTTACATTGCCCCTCTCCCGTTCATCACCCAGTTTTTGATTAGTTATATTACAATTAGTCATTTCTCTAGTGATAGTTCAGTTAGGATTGTGTTTGGTTTTTATGGAGTGGAACTCCCACATCAGTGGGCTCACCAAGTAGGGGTTTATTTTCCTCATAAAGTGAACAGTGCAGAGGTCAGCGGTCAGGCTGGTTTCATAGCTACCCGGTGTCATCAGCATCCCTGGCCCTTGGTGCCCGCCCCCACTAGCCTCCGCTTTTGCGCCCATGCTTGCCTTAGAGTGGAATGCTGGTTGCTCGACCTCCAACCTCTCATCTGCATTCTGGATGGGAAGGAAAAAGAGGAAAAGGGAAAGGGGTGCAGAGGCAGAACTTGCCTAGAAACCCTCCACTGTGTCTCATTGACCGGAACTACGCTGCGCTGTCATCCCCTGGCTGTCATCCTGGCCGGGAGGGTGAGTGTGGTTATGGGGCCCGATGCCTCCCTGAACCAAATCGTGGTTCTGTTGGTCAGGAAGGAAGGTGATAGGACATCGAATAGGCAGTTAGCTCTGTAGGGCGCGGTATGCGTTCACATCTTTAAATAGTAAGCCATATCTTCTCATATCTTAGACTGTGAGCTGTGAACGGTACCTGCAGACGCCCGACGGGGAAGGTGAAGTCGGAATATTTAAACAAACTTCTACCTTTTTTCCTCTCCTGCATTTTGTTAATGATATGACTGTTTTTAATACACATTGTCACTTTTTTACCACATTTTCACGCCGTCCACTCGTGAATCCAGCGCTTGCCTCCCGCCCTTTTGCTTCCCCTCAGCCCTTGGTTGATGTGGCCCCCCTCGAAGTGTCTTCAGAATGGACTCTTGTGAGCATTTCCATTCCTGCACTTTTCCAAATCCCTGCGTGATGCCTTTATACTAAAGGGATGGTTTGGGTAAGAAAGTTCCCCTGTCGTACTTCCTTTTCTGTGTAATCATTGCTGTGCCATTGTCTGAGGTTGAATATTACTGAAAGTCTGAGGCTCGCCTAATTTTTCTCTTGCGAGTGACCATGACCTGATTTTTTTTTTCTTGTTTTAATATTGATGGAATTATTTTGTTGCTCTTTTATCTTTGAAGCACAGTAACTTCACTCCGATATGTCCTGGTGTTCGTTCTTCTCTATTAGTTTATCTTAGAACATATTTAGCCCTTCAGCGCTTTAAAATGACCTCTTGAATTTCTCGAATTATCCTTTGGAGGCTTTTCATGTCTTTGTTCTTCAGATATACCAATGAGGGGTATGTTGATTCTCCACGGCCTCCCCCTATATCTGTTATTTTCTCTCAAATCCTTTTGTTTTCCATTGCATTTTCTCACTTTTCTCAAGCTCGTCTTCTTAGCCTCAGATGCCTTTTCAGCAGGGTCTTTGCTCCTTTTTGTTGCTTCCAATGTGACCTTTCTTATGTGATGACTTTTACTCTTCCTTTCCTTTCTGTGCGCCGCTAGCTCATTTTTTTCCACCTTTAGTTGTTGTATCATTTCTTTTCTCTTTTGAGCTGTTTTAAGCTCTTGTTTCATAAAGCCTTTAAAGATTACCTGTAACAAACTACCACAAACGAGTGGTAAACAACAAAGATTTATTATAGTTCTGGGGGTCAGAAGTCTGACGTGGGTGTCACTGGGCTGCAATCAGCAGGGCTGGTTCCTATCCGGAGGTTCTGGGGGAGAATCCCCGTTTTCTCACCTTTTTCGGCTTCTAGAGGCCGAACATACTCCTCCCCTGGGGTCCTCTCTCTCCACCTTCGAAGTCGGCAAAGCCCTTCCCACATCCAATAGCACTGACCTTCCGTTAGTCACATCTCCCTCTAATTCTGATTTTTGTGCCTCCCTCTCATTTTTAAGGACGCTGGTGATTCCATTAGCCCCACCCAGGTAATCTGTGATCATCCCCCTATTTTAAAGTTAGCTGATTGACAACCTTCATTTCCCTTTGCCATGTAAGGTGACAGATTCACAGGGCTTAGGACCTGGACATTTTGGGGGGTAAGGGTGAGGCATAATTCTGCCTACCAGAAAGATCATGTTAAAAGTAATGTCTTTGCTCACAGACATAGAGATCAGACTTGGGTTGCCAAGGGGGAGGGAGGGAAGGGAGAGGGATGGAGTGGAAATTGGGGGTTGGTAGGTGCAAACTATTACATGTAGAATGGATAAACAACAAGGTCCTACCGTATAGCACAGGGAACTATATCCAATCTTCTGGGATAAACCGTAATGGAAAAGAATATTTAAAGAAAAGAATGCCTGTATGTGTAAAACTGAGTCACTTTGCTGTACAGCAGAGATTGGTACAACATTGTAAGTCAACTATACTTCAGTTAAGTAAAAAATAAGTAAAAGTAATAGCTTTGGCCATGATTTTTTACCTGGTCTTGCAAAATTATGGTATGTATTCTTTTTTCATTTCCCACATACATGTTCCTCCCTCTTCCCTCCCTCCACCCCTCCTTCTCCCTCTTCCCTCCCTCCACCACCCCTTCTCCCTCCCTCCCTCCTTCTCCCTCTTCCCTCCCTCCCCCCGCCCTTCCCTCCCTCCCCCCAGTATTTTTTAGAAGTACTTCTATGTTTGCTCTTAAATAAGAGGAGTTTTTCCTTGACCCAGGCTGTTCGTCTGAGCCACGGGTTGGAGAATAAGCTACCATAGCTGGTACTTTGAATTTAGATCTGTCCATGGAAATTCATTTCTAAGGCAGGACCTGATTTTCCCGGATCCATAGGGAAGCCCCCTCTTAATCAGGGGTGTGTATTTGTTCGTGTGTATGTACGTGTGGCGGGGGAGGTGACTTAGTTTTATTTCTCTTCAGCTGACAGGCTCCTGAGCCCCCTTATTTCTCTACCACAGTATTACTCTTACCTGACTTGTAATTCTTAAAGATAAGTTTCAGTTAGTTAGTTGATTTTGAAATATTCCTAGAAGACAGACAATGAAAGGGATGGTTATACTAGACGTAGGAATTAATTAAGTATGCCTGCCTCCCACCTACACCCTTTTTAAGAGTAACCATTCTCTACAGCCTGGCCGAGCAGAGGCTGTGTTTTGAGCCGTTGGATCCCCCTGCTTCCCTCCACCTTCAGCCTGCTGCAGCCGGGATAGGACTTGATCCAAAGACGGCCAACCTGTGGTCTTACCGGCAACCCATGGCTTGACTCAGAGAGTGTAACTCAACCCGTTTTAAGCAACTACGTATGTTATCTAGGCTTAGATTCAAGCTCAGCCAGTTAGTAGTCGGGTCACCCTGAGCACCTCACTCAGGGTTCACGATGCCCCGGCTTCCTTTCTGTAAAATACTAGACCCTATATAATGTTTTGAGAATTAACAATAGTTAATTCACTTAAAGCGCATACAGCAGGGTCTGGCTCACGCTCAAAGCTGCATAAATGGTGGCCATCCTTATTATTCTGCTAGGCATTTGGAATTAGGAAACTGACTATGAGAGTCACCAGTAGAAACGAAAGCTGGCACGTCAGGGAAAGAGCAGAGCGCCTCCCTCCTTTTACGGGCAGTTCCCTGCAGAAGGGGACACGTGCATACGTGAATGTACACAAAGTCAAGGTGGAAAGCGCCTCATCTGGAGAAGGAAGGGAAGGGCTCTGGCAAGTCAAAGCCACGTGCAGGTCAGATTCATGAAGGACCAGAAACACATCAAAGCAAGGGAGCTGTTTCATAAAGGGCGGAGGTGGACTGAGCGAGCAGAGAGAAGCAGGAGCCGGGAGACACCCCTCAGTGCCCGGTCCCTCGATTTCTCCCCCAGGCTTCCCCTGAGACCCCTGCCCTTCTCCTCACTGACCTGGACATAAACACGCTGGGCCACTCTCACATCTTGCAACCAAATTAGCCAGACAGAAGCAGTGATGACGCTGACCTATACATGATGAAGAATGACTGCCGTGTCATCTCAGATTGCTTGTAGCCAACATTATGAAGTTTTCCTGTGGTGTGATTCTATCAGCAGCCAGTGCTCTCTGAATAAAGTGAATAACCAGCTGCCGCAACTTTTCAACCACTGCCGACTTCCTTTTTTGTAGGTTGAACACGTTCCAGGAGTATCCTATTTTGTAATATTCCAGTTGAAGGAAAAAGCAAGGAAGAGGGTGACATCAACCTCTTCAGTCAAATTCTTTTTTTAAATTTTGGTTAATCTTCACAAGTTTTTGAACTGAAAATGGGGTAGAACTTCATAAGATTTTTAGAGCAGGAAAGGATTTTAAAGATTCTCTAGTCTCACTACTTTTCGAAGTAAAGGAAACTGGACCCAGTATCACATTGCACACCCTGCCTCATCTAGTACTCACAACACCCGTGTATGGTACAGTACCCTCCCTTTACAGATGAGGACACAGGCTTGGAGAGATGGACTCCTTACCCAAGATCAACAAGCGGTGGAACTAGGATTTGAACCCAGGTCTTTCTGACTACAAAGCATGTTAGAAATGCCTCTGTAGGCTCTAAAGCTCGGGCTAGAGAAGAGCAAGGCTTTTATTTTACATTTCCTTCCCTCTGCGTGGTCTTTCTCTCAACGTCTCTTCCAGAAAAGAAGGCCAGAAATGTACAGTCCCCGCTTTTTAACCCATGAGCTAGAAGGGTCTTGAACGTAGCCATCGACCACCTGCCTGCAAAGCACTGAAGTATCCTCCAATTAGAAATCTTCCTACTGAGCTGGAACTGCTGTTGGAGATCTGTCCAACCTTCCTTCCATACAGAGGCCCTCACGTGGAACCACAGCCAGGCGGCGCTAGGGGCGATGGTCAGAGACTGCTGGGGCCTCAGTGTGCAGTTTGAGCATGACCTGAGTCGTATTTGATGACAGATTATTTGCAGGAGGCAGGAGTGGTTAAGAGCTCTGGCTCTAAAAGTAGGCTGCTTCCGTGAATCCCAGCTCTTCTGTTTCATGCTTGTGTGACCTTGAACCAGAATCTGCTGCTTCTCGAAGTCGTGGTTTCTTTATCCATAACAGAAGGGGTATGTGATTATATTGGATTGTTGCGAGGATGAAATGCAATCACGTATATAAACCACTTCACACAGGGCCTGCCATAGTCATGCGCAACAGATGTTGGCCATTATTATACGCCTTGGAAACAGTGTGCAGAAACAGCAAGGAAGAGGTGACATCAGTCTCCCACAGAATCCTCTTTTATTTTGGTTAATTCTTTAAAGTTTTCGAACTTAAAACAAGTACCTTTATAGGCTTTCATAGCTGGGAAGGATTACTTTCTTTGAAAATGGTTACTTGAAAATGGCAGCTCCTGTGTTGAGCTGACAAGACCAATTTTTAAAACTGCAGTCATGTTATGAGTGTAAAATATTCCATTCAAAATGCAGAAGATACACATACATTTTATGACCATAATGAAGAGAGGCAGAAATATGTTTTTGTTCTGAGTTCTTTTGTTGCTAAACCATTAGATAATATGGCTGTGGTTTTCCCGATCCTCAGCAGAATAAGGAAGCTTTAGTGCCCATGTCTTTTTGGACTGAAAAAACCTTATAGATTTTTTAATGCATTCTTATAACATTACTCTGAAGTGGCTAGCAGGTGAATACTATTTTTATTTTATTTATAGCAATATACCAATATTCGATTTTAAACAATAACTCAAAATTCTCTTCTGGTTCACTACCCAGATGAATAATTTTTAAATATTTTTTGTTCTCATAGACTACATGATTTGTGTTGGGCGATAGTGATTTTTCTAGTTTTCCTGGACGTTTCCATGTACAGTGGAAGTCGCGGTTTGCACAGTGTACTACCAATTACTGTATAAATTGTGCCAGTGTACAGTTTATTATCGTGCAACGTACTTATTGTACAAACTTACAAAATACAATAATGTGGGACTTCCCTGGGGGCGCAGTGGATAAGAATCCGCCTGCCAGTGCAGGGGACACGGGTTCGAGCCCTGGTCCGGGAAGATCCCACATGCCGCGGAGCAACTAAGCCCGTGCGCCACAGCTACTGAGCCTGCGCTCTGGAGCCCATGAGCCACAACTACTGAAGCCCGCGCGCCTAGAGCCCGTGCTCAACAACAAGAGAAGCCACCGCAGTGAGAAGCCCGCGCACCGCAACGAAGAATAGCCCCCGCTCGCCGCAACTAGAGAAAGCCCGCGTGCAGCAATTAAGACCCAACGCAGCCAAAAATAAATAAAATTAAATCTTAAAAAAAAAAAAAAAAAACCAATAATGTACAATTTACCATTAGGTGATTTTGGGGGGCAGAGTTACACATAAATTTGAGAGGCTGACATTTGACAGGTACAAAAAACCACATGCATTTAGAATCGTAATAAGTTGACCTGGAAGGGAATTTAGAAATGATTCCAGACTCGTACCTCATTAAATAGAAAATTGAGGCGCAAATAGTCACTTGTCTAAGTTACAGAGATGAGTTGTGATCGTTTTTCCTTTTTCCCAAAATTTTTGTGCTGTGGCTTCTGTTGCCATTTGTCCTCCCCCTTTTTGTTAAAAATATTAATTAAAAAAATTATTTTAAAAATCCCCTAACAAGATAGTATTGTATTTGAAGAAGAAAGGCTGAATCCTCTTTTTATGATCAAGATGGATTAGGGTTTTGATAGTGCATTTTCCGGAAGTTTTCTACAGTGTCTGCAGTTAAGAGCATCCATCTATTAGATTTAGACCACTTTTTAAATATAAAACAATATCTAAAGCAGAACAAACTCATGGTCCACTAATTGCAAATAAATAGTATAAGTATTTGCAAAGAAAAAATGCATTCAGGAGTTTTCCTCTCCTCTACTATTTGAAGATACTGTTAAAGAATTGCAGTCTATTGCAAACTGGACTGGTTAGGATCACACCGCATTGTTTAAAATTTAGTTTTAATAGTGCTCCAGCAATCAAATGGGGAGAAACCAAAAGAAGTATTGAAATGATTTCAGAGCTCAAGACCAGAAGTAGTAATATCGGGCTAGGTGTCCAGTCTTTCCTCCCACAGCCTGTCCTGCTCCTTTGGTCTGGAACATTCTTTCTTTAGTTTTGCTTTTGTTTTTGTTTTGGCCTGCGCAGCTTGCAGGATCTTAGTTCCCCGATCAGGGATCGAACCCGAGCCCTTGGCAGTGAAAGCGCGGAGTCCTAACCACTGAACCGCCAGGGAGTTCCCTGGTCTGGAACATTCTTAAACTTCTTCCGCACCTGTCTAACCCTTATTTATCCTTCAGGGTCCTGCCTTCATCTCAGTGGAAACTTCCCTAAACCAGTGAGGTCTCAGGTTAAATACTATGTTAGCATTCTGCTCTCCTTTATGTCTCTCATTTATCTGGATTGTAATAATAGGGTTATTTGTAGTTTTTTAAAACAACTGTGTTCCTCACTTGACTGTAAGTTCTGTCAGCTCAGGAACCAGATGTCTTTTTTTACTGCTACACCCTTCATGCTAGATGCATAGACATCCTCCATAAATATTTATTGACGGATGGACGAATGGATTCCTCGTTTAGGATGTTGTAGTAGAGAGACGTTGAGAGGACTCAGCCGGCTGCTTCACATAGGCCTCAGGTCACGTTCATTGCTACTAGGTCACTGTGAGTGAAGGATTTGGTTCGGTTTGCAAGCCCAGAAATTCGCTTTGATCATTTTGATGATCAGTTTCATTTGTAAACAAACTTACAAGAAGCTAATTTGTGTGCCAGAATACAACTTTTCAATTTACGGTAGGAAATGTACCCAAGAACTGGGCCTTACAATCTGTGCAGGCGTGGCCGAGACAGTAATCACTGAATAACCTTGTGCTTTTTTTTTTTTTTAATATTTATTTATTTGTTTGGCTGTGCCGGTCTTAGTTGCGGCACGCGGGACCTTTGTTGCCGTGTGCGCGATCTTGTAGTTGCGGCATGTGGACTCTTAGTTGCGGCATGCATGCAGGATCTAGTTCCCTGACCAGGGATTGGACCCTTGCCCCCTGCACTGGGAGTGTGGAGTCTTAACTGCTGGACCATCAGTGAATAACTTTGTACTTCTCTGCATTTCCCAGCCTGGCCGGCTGTTAGGTTGGGACGGTATAACTGGAACTGACCAGTGGATTCTGAGCCAAAGTGATAGATGTTACTCTGGGGCCCAGGTAGTTAGAGCTGATGTGCTTCCTTCATTTCTTTCTCCTCTGCCATGGCAGCTAAGCCATGTGTTCTAGTTGGCAAGTCTGCAAGATGGAAGAGGACTGGGTAACCAGGATGGGACTTAAATGAGCAAGAAATAAACCTCAGTGTTAGTCACTGAGATTTCAGCGGTTTATGTGTTACCATAACATAGCCTAGTATTACCATGATTAATACATTAGAAACTTTCTCTTGGTTTATAAATTTCCATTCAGAGAAACAAATTATGAACATGAAGATTGTTTCTTGGGAAAAACCTCCGTATTTGGATCTTACCTGTTCCCTTGAGCTTGAACTACCTCAAACGATAACTATGCTTTATATAAAAATGATGAGAATAAGAGCTAACAAATAAATGAAAATGTAAAACATCTAAGTAATTCGTAGCCCGTAACTGGGATTTTGTAGTACTTTAGAAGTCATGTTCATGATTCCTGTTGAACCACAAGTTTGGCATGTTTCTTCCACTGTAATATTTTTGGTCTCTTCTTGGTAAATAAGAAAAAAAATCCAGGTTGAAATGAGCAACTGCTGTATATCAAGATCTTAGAAATCATCTCTTTTTTCCTACATCCCTTCAGTTTTTGTGTTCCACAACTCTTTTAGCAGCAGCTTATGCCATAATGTGGGTCTCTTACAGGGTAATGTTTTTCATAAAGTATTTTTTTCAGTGGGATTATATTTGAGTGCTGGAATTCCAGTTCTCTTTGAGATACTGTTAGGCTTTGCCACTTGGCAAAGATGAATGAGTCAGATGTCTTGTCCTCAGAATTTTCCCATCTGTGACAGAGACTGCTAACTATTCACCGAAACTTGTTTCCTCTTCTTTATGGGCACACCCTCCCTTGCAATTCCATGTCTCGTGGGACCGAGTCCTCGCCAGTGGAACTTCCGAGGTCCAGCCACTTACAAGCCTAGCTCCTAAAAGCCTCCCGCGTGTAATTCTTCATTCTCTGCCCACTTCCGCATCGATGCCCACGGTGACCTGGAAGTCTTGAGCTGAAGATGGAAGAGTTTCTGTGAAAAGATTCACTATATGACTGCCAGCAGCAAAGCCCTGCTCCCTCTCCCCAGAAACGTTTGTGTTGGACTAATGTTTGAATAACAAACTTCTCTTGTGAAGCCGCTGGAAGTTTGGAATTTATTATTGCAACTAACATCACCCTAAGGCAGCATTTCATAGCTAACACAGCACTTTCAGAGTAAATATTGAACATTTCAAGAGTGATGAACTTATGTGTTAATGCTAGTTCTCAGTCTTTCATAATTCCAAATGACTTGGCTCTTCCTTAAACAGCCAACCAATGGCTACTCTGATTAAGTAGGCCCTTTGTTTACCCTCCTTCCTCTCACACCACTTTATAAGGTCACATTCTGTGTTTACAAATCCAGGGAGCATTTACTCTTACTTGCAAGTGCAGTAGAAGAAAGAAAAGGAATACATTTAAAATGTCAACACAAAAGTCTAATTTATGTGGCTGACGCAGACTGTGGCAGGTCACTTTTCTAAAACGTGTCGCTGCCTTGAGAAATTTACCACCATGGAAAAGCTGCTCTGTGTTCAGCCTTCCACCTAATGCCCAAGCCAGAAATCTGCTTATTCTTGATTCGTCTCTCTTTTTAACCATCTCCACCCCCATCTAGTCAGTCACCAGATGAGGTCAGTTCAGTTTCCTAAGTGTCCTTTGAATCTGTCTCCCACTGTGTTCTAGTTTAGGTCTCTGTTAAGGGTCCCACGGATGCACTTTCTCCTAACTGGCCTCCTAGTTGTCTCCTGTCTTAATACTTCCATGCCATAGCCAGAATTCGCTTTCTGAAATGCAAAACTCAGCACCTATGCCTCTGTGTTGAGATCCTTCAGTGACTCTCCCTTTGGGGATAAAGCCTGAACTTAACAGGACTTGCAAGGCCCTGTGTCATCAGCGATTAGTTCTCCTATCTTCTCTGTCACTGTCTTTCCTTCCCTTTACCTGCACTATCTTTCGTGTGCCCTGTGCCCCAACCTTACGGAACTTCTTTTCTTTAAACATACCTTCCTCTGTCTTAAGCTTCTCAGCCTTTGTTCCTGCTGTGACCTCTCTGTGGAGCACTGCTTTCCCACCACCCCATCTGTATCCCCTGATCGTGCCTCCCCATCCTTTAGTTCTGAACTTAGATGTACTTCTTGGATCACCGTCTCAGATCCTCAAGGTCTGGGTTAACTGCCCTTCATTTGTACTCCAGTATCACCCTGCATTTTCTCTATCATGACAGCTCCTGTGCTGTATTTTCTGCTTACGTGTTTGTATACCCTGCACGGCTGTCCGGAGGACCTCAGGCCATGATTATATTGATGATCATTGTACATAAGCCCAGAGCACACTGTGTAACACAATAGACACTTGGATAAATGAGTAGTAGGAACCCAGTCTTTTTCAGATTTGTCCACAAAGCGATATTTGAGGATATAATAAAGGTGACTTAACCTTAGTGCCAGAATATCTTTCCAAATACTGGGAAATCATTGGTGCTGAAGACCAGTCATAGGAGAAACGATTGATTCTGGATACATTTTGAAGGTTGAACTAACAGGATTTGCAGGTGGATTTGCTGATGGATGTAAAGGACTCTGTGCTTATAAATTATATTTGCTTGGTGAAATTGTTCATGAAAAGATGGTGTCACGATTATGGTTAAGGTAATTGTGAGGATTAAATGACAGGAAGTTTCCACTAGCCTAGTGCTTGGCATTTGGCTAGGTATTCAGTGAATACGATTTTCCTATTTGTAAGCGACTTAGTATCTTGTTAAGACCAGAAAGTGAAATGCATTGTAGCTGCTCCTCAGCCCAAGTGTGCATCGGGTGTTGTTGGTGTCCAGCCTCTGCCTGCACCTCTGCGTCCTCTCTCGTCCTGTACAGACTGTCCACAGGCTGTCTCGGGGCCAGAACCTCGCCCCTGACCTGGGACTCTGGTTGTCTCCCCAGCTTCCTCACTTTCAGAGTTCGTGACTGTTACACCTCACTCCTTCCCTCCAGATGAAACTGCTCCTTTTAAAGCTTTATGCTTTGTCTTTACTTCTCTGATTACTGCTCATTACGACTCCACTGTTTTCCCTTCCTGCCATTTAAGCGTTGGCAACGTGGCATAAAGAGCCGAGCCTTTTATTCTGTCGTCAGCCAGCTGGGTTTGAACTGCGGCACTAATACCCACCACCTTGGTAACCTTTGGCAACTTACTAAACCTCTCTGGTCCTCATTTCTGCCATACGTAAAATAGGGATGGAAACTTCCATTGTTGTGAGTTGTGAGCATAAGAGAGAGATTCTTTTAATACATTTGGAATGGGGCCTAACCCATAAGAAGCCCTGAATAATTGTTAGCCATCGTTAGTCATAATCATACTTGGTGACTGCAGCTGCTCTGATGTAACTGGAAATGTCAATTCTGTACTTGAATCTCCTCTCCTCTCCTCTCCCCCATTCTCATCCTTTGATCTTGTTTCCACTTGGATGTCCTACAATAAACTCAAACTCAGTCTTCATAGCTAAGCTTATCAAAACTGCTAATCTGTAGCAGGATGCTTTGGCTACAAGTAACAGAAAACCCAAATAAAAGTGGCTTATAAACAACAAGGGAAGTTATTTCTCTCCTATAACCAGAAGTCTGGAGGTAGGATAGATCCAAGTTGGATAACCCAGTTGCTCAACCCTGTCCTCAGAGACCCAGGTCCTTTCCATTCCCTCAGCAATTTCACTGATCCTTTTCAGCTGGCTCCCCTCACCTCAAGATGAAAACCCAGGAACCGTGTACGACATTCTAAAAGGATTTCTCCCTCATCTTCGCTCAGATCGAGGAGACTTTCCTAATCTGATCACTGACAAGGGGATTGGAATTCCCAGTTTCAGCTTGCTAACCAAGATGCGTTTTCCTGGAGCTGGGGAGAGGATTCCATTCCCTGAGCAGACTGAGGGGGTGTGTGGCGGGAATGGGGGTACCGGGGCGGTGGGACACTGAACACCTGTACAGAATCAGGGCGCTGCTGGCAAAGAAAGAGGGTTGGGGGATGGATTTGGGTAGAGAGCATACAGAGTCTGCTACCGTGTTTGAAATATGTCATACTTAGAGGGGAAAAAAATCTAAAACTGAAGAATTGGGAGAATTGAAGTCAGGAAAACTAGGTAGTTGGTATTGTAGAAAATCAAGTCAGACCAAGGAGTGAGGCTGGAGCAGAGGGGATGGATTTGAGAGATGCATCTGGCATCCTCAGTGACTGGCATAGGGATAAGGAAGAAGGGCCTCATTTGCTTTCCAGTTTCTTCGTGGCTGAGTGGATAACCATTCACTGAGATGTGGAAAAGAACAGGATTTGCAGGCTTAATTGATAGGAGTTTAAGTTTCAAACAGGTTGAGTCTGAAGTACCTGTGAGACATCCTAGTGGAAATATTCCATAGGCAGTTGGAAGAAATGTCTGAATTGGAAACACAGATTTCAAAATGCTGCTCTTTTGCTCCCCAACGTCCTGCCTTTGCCCTTTCCTTCCCTCTCGGTGCTGTTGCCCAGTGTCAAGCCCTCCTCTTCTTCCTTGATTGCCTGTCTCCGGTCAGCAGCCTTCTCCTAGGTCACAGCCTTCTCCCTCTCTTCTTAGGGAACCCATCCTCTTTTGGCGAAGCCATTGCTTCAACCACTATGTGCCCAGGTTTCAGTGTAAGGGTGGAAGTCAAGTAACCATCTGCTGTTAAGATTAATTCAGAATTTACAAAGCCAAGTGATTTAGTTGACCTACCTTTTAAAAGGCCCATAAACATTATTAAATTACAAAAAAAAAAAAAAAGCTCGCACACCAGAATACCTCCACACTCATGCCCAGGAAATTGTGATAAGTGGACAGAGTTGTTTAAAGGCATATTAAAAGTTACAGTCTTGCCTTATGGATCCCCCAAATTACAAGCAAAATTGCAACCATGAAAATAGTGTTCGAAGTATCCACTTTCAGTTTGCTCTTTAGACCTAAATTAGCTGGGAAAATCAGCACATTCTGACAGAGGACGCCCAACCATCTGTACCTTTACTGAGTGTGTGAACCCTGACCTTCAGGGTTGCCCATATCAACTCCTTGCCTGCTCCCTTCTGTTTCTCTTGCCAACAGCTCCCCAGCCCGCCCTTTCTCAGCCTCACATCTGGTGTCCCGGCACTGTCCTCTCCAGCTTCCTCGCCCTTCATATGCAATCCATTGTCACGTTGGTCCCTGGTACTGGTCACTACTTTCAGTGTCCTACCACGTCTCTGGAGTGTTCGCAGACACCTTTTAGCCACATCAGTCTCCTTGCTGTTTTCCGGTCAGACCTCTCTGCTCACCTGCACTGCTCTTGCCTCTTCCTGCCTGCCCTGTATTACCCTCATCCTTTACTTAGCCCATCTTCCTGGCCTTTAGGAGAGGAGAAGTGTTAAACTAGTTTGGACCTGACACTGGGGCAGCTTGATCGCTGTGAATTTGTTTTGCAAATACTACATAGATTATGAGTTCACCTGATAATTATAGCTGGACCTCTTCCCTTAAGATAATGCAAAAGGCCTGCCCAGATATTAACAGTTGTTATTATTGCTGTCACAGAAACACAGCATGAACGCCTCTTATTTTAAAGACAGCCGTAGAAGAGTGTGGGGAAACAGGTACTCTCATGGAGAGGCAATTTAGAGATCTCTCTCAGAATCTACCCTAAATATACATATGTGCCTGCGTATCTTTATATATGCATATACATATATCCATACAGAGCTATATAATTTTGCATGTATATTCATATATTTGAAATCTCTCGGGATACATATGAAATTGATAACACTGGTTATAGTCAGAGGAAGGCACTGGGATAGGGTGTGAGAGAGACTTTTCGTTGCATTCCTTTGTGTGTCTTTTGAATTTTGGTCATTGAAGTATTCCTTATTTAAAACATATTTTTAGTGTACTGTTCTATGCCCAGCAATTCCACTTCAAGGAATTGACCCCACAGAAATACTTGTATACGTGTTAGCAAAACTGCCTGTAAAATAGTGTTAATGGTGACATGTCTATAGTAACAGCAATGACAAAACTAGGAGCAACCTCAAAGTCCATCAGTAGGGGCTGGTGCATCTGTTACTGCTTACCTGTACTGTTGTTTAGAAAAATGAGGTAGACTAATATGGAAAGGTTGCTGAGTTAGGATGTGGTAGGGTACGCTGCAGTCACAAACAACCCTCCAGTCTCAGCAGCTCAGTGTAACAAAGGATTGTGTCTCACTCAAAGAAAACCTGTGGATCCAGGGGACTCTGGTGGCAGCCACTGAGCACTCAGGCTGCTTTGATCTTGTGGCTCTGCCGTCTCAAACACAAAGCTTCCTCAATCACCAGGGTGGCGTGGTCGCCAGCTTCTCTGCTGGCCAGAGCTAATCACATGGCCCGCCTCACTGCAAGAGGGGCTGGCAGTGCGGGAGAACAGATGGAATGTTTGGGGTGCAGCCATCTTGGCCGTATCATTTAGAGTAGACTAATTTTAAAAAGCAACATATAGATCAGGTTATATAGTGTGTGTGTGTGTGTATGTTTTGTATATTATACACACACATATATATACACATATATATAATTTTATTTTAAAAATAAATGTATCTGGAGCATAGGCACGTAAAGTTTTCTGGACGGATGTATAAGAAGTTATTAACAATAGGAACCTCTGAAGAGTGGGACTAAGGTTTCCTTGTTTGAATTTTTTTACCATTATTTTTAATATTTTCGATCTAACAAGAAAATGTTTAAACTGCCTTAAACACTATAGTGTAGTCTTTACCTTCCATTAATATATATGGAGAGTAGAACTAACAAATATTAATTTTTCTGGTTTTCTTCAATCTGGTCTAAATTGACTCCATGAAATGATTCCTGAAAAAAAATTTTCAGTTTTGAGAAATCTGAATTGTACAACTGTTAATTTACCTTAAATGAAATTAATTTAGAGCTCCAGCATGGTTGTGTGTATATAATATGAACAGAGTAGAGAGAAGAGCAAAATCCACCTATGTTTGTACTTCCTTGTGTTCTTTAGTTAAGCCTCACGTTTGCCAGTTTTATAAAATGGGAAATGCCCTTCACCATTTACTCTGTACCACTCCTTTCCTGGATATGCTGGAATTAAAGGGCTGGCAAAGAAATAAGCAATTCATTCATTGCGGACAAGCAAGGAACTGCCTTGAGTCGCCTTGGAAAGCCAAATACCCAGCGAGCTATAAAAAATACAGTAACGGATGACATAATCCTTACTCCTATGAGAAATATCTTCAAATATATTAATCTCTTGCATTCAAAACACGAAGGTTCACTTTTACAGGTTAATGCCCTCTTTCTACAAAACCAGACATATTCATTTACAGATGGAGTATATATTCAATGTACATTTAAAAAATACATTTAAACTCTGATTGAAAAACCAAACAACATACCACCTTGGATGCAGTGGCCTTAGGTTCCTTTTACAGTCGGCATCTTCTCTCTCTCTCATCAAACCCTCAGAGGACAAAGTAATCCCTGAGGGTACCTATGGCCTGAAAAGAACAATGTGGTTTGAGCTTGTCTGTCTACCAGCGAGAGTCTCTGAAACACCAGGAAAGAGCCTGCAGCCTCTGATATAGCTCTTCCAGATCAGGTCCAGCGCCTGTGCTTCTTTGCCCGACTCCTATCTTGATGTCATTATGGACTGCCTTGACCAGGCTGAGACTGTCCTGTAAATGTTAGCTTTTTCTTCCAAATACGTCTTTTGATTTTGAAGTTATTTCTTTATGTGTAAATGCTGCCTTATTTTGATGTTTTTATGACTTGATTAGTTAGTCATCTCTGCCAGTAACACACCTCCCCATCAGTTGTGGCTCCAAAACCAGACTCAGTGTATGAGGGACTCATACCTCTCAGTGAACTTAGTACAAACTCTTTTGGTCTCCATTTCTCTGGACCCACTTTCATCATTATCATTTGGTTCACTATGACTGCTACATTCAGGAAAGATGGGTCTTTTCTTTATAATTAATTAATTAATTTATTTATTTTTGGATGCGTTGGGTCTTTGTTTCTGTGCGAGGGCTCTCTCTAGTTGCGGCCAGCGGGGGCCACTCTTCATCACCGTGTGCGGGCCTCTCACTATCGCGGCCTCTCTTGTTGTGGAGCACAGGCTCCAGACGCGCAGGCTCGGTAGTTGTGGCTCACGGGCCCAGTTGCTCCGCGGCATGTGGGATCTTCCCGGACCAGGGCTCGAACCCGTGTCCCCTGCATCGGCAGGCGGATTCTCAACCACTGCGCCACCAGGGAAGCCCAAGATGTGTCTTTTCTGGACAAAACAAAGGCTGTGAAGCTTATTTTGCTGAGGATTAGGCTTAAGTTAAATTAGATTAAAAATAAATAATACAAGGGTGGTGCCATCAAGATGGCGGAGTAGCAGGACGTGGAGATCACCTTCCTCCCCACAAACACATCAAAACTACATCTACACGTGGAACAACTCCTACAGAACACCTACTGAACGCTGGCAGAAGACCTCAGACTTCCCAGAAGGCAAGAAATTCCCCACTTACCCAGATGCCCGCAGGCGACCTACACGCAGAGGCGGGGCCAAATCCAAAGCTGAGCCCTGGGAGCTGTGCGAACAAAGAAGGGAAAGGGAAATCTCTCCCAGCAGCCTCAGGAGCAGCAGATTAAATCTCCACAATCAACTTGATGTACCCTGCATCTGTGGAATACCTGAATAGACAACGAATCATCCAAAAATTGAGGCGGTGGACTTTGGGAACAACTGTAGACTTGGGGTTTTCTTTCTGCATCTAATTTGTTTCTGGTTTTATGTTTAGCTTAGTTTAGTATTTAGAGCTTATTATCATTGGTAGATTTGTTTATTGATTTGGTTGCTTTCTTTTTAAAATTTTTTATATATATATGTATATTTTTTTCCTTTATCTCTTTTTGTGAGCGTGTATGTTTATGCTTCTTTGTGTGATTTTGTCTGTATAGCTTTGTTTTGCCATTTGTGCTAGGGTTCTGACTGTCCTTTCTTTTTTTTTTTTTAATATAGTTTTTAGTGCTTGTTATCATTGGTGGATTTGTTTTTTGGTTTGGTTGCTCTCTTCTTCTTTTTTTTATTAAGGATCTTCCCAGACCGGGGCACGAACCCGTGTCCCCTGCATTGGCAGGCGGACTCTCAACCACTGCACCACCAGGGAAGCCCTAATTTTTTAATTTTTAATATTTTTTTCTATTTTAATAACTTTATTATTTTTATTTATTTATTTTTCTCTGTTTTCTTCTGAGTCATATGGCTGACAGGGTCTTGGTGCTCTGGCCAGGTGTCAGGCCTGAGCCTCTGAGGTGGCAGAGCCAAGTTCAGGACACCGGTCCACCAGAGACCTCCCAGCCCCACGTAATATCAAATGGCGAAAGCTCTCCTAGCGATCTCCATCTCAGTGCTAAGACGCAGCTCCACTCAATGACCAGCAAGCTACAGTGCTGGACACCCTATGCCAAACAACTAGCAAGACAGGAACACAACCCCACGCATTAGCAGAGAGGCTGCCTAAAATCATAATAAGGTCACAGACACCCCAAAACACACCACCGGACGTGGTCCTGCCCACCAGAAAGACGAGATCCAGCCTCATCCACAAGAACACAGGCACCAGTCCCCTCTACCAGGAAGCCTACACAACCCACTGAACCACCCTTACCCACTGGGAGCAGACACCAAAAACAATGGGAACTATGAAACTGCAGCCTGCGAAAAGGAGACCCCAAACACAGTAAGTCAAGCAAAATGAGAAGACAGAGAAATACACAGCAGGTGAAGGAGCAAGGTAAAAACCCACCAGACCAAACAAATGCAGAGGAAATAGGCAGTCTCCCTGAAAAAGAATTCGCAGTAATGATAGTAAAGATGATCCAAAATCTTGGAAACAGAATGGAGAAAATACAAGAAACGTTTAACAAGGACCTAGAAGAAGTAAAGAGCAAACAATGATGGACAACACAATAAATGAAATTTAAAATTCTCTAGAAGGAATCAATAGCAGAATAACTGAGGCAGAAGAACGGATAAGTGACCTGGAAGATAAAATAGTGGAAATAACTACTGCGGAGCAGAATGAAGAAGAAAGAATGAAAAGAATTGAGTACAGTCTCAGAGACCTCTGGGACATTAAATGCACCAATATTAGAATTATAGGGGTCCCAGAAGAAGAAGAGAAAATAAAACAGAATGAGAAAATATTTGAAGAGATTATAGTTGAAAACTTCCCTAATACGGGTAAGGAAAGAGTCAATCAAGTCCAGGAAGCACAGAGAGTCCCATACAGGATAAATCCAAGGAGAAACTCGCCAAGACACGTATTAATCAAAGTATCAAAAATTAAATACAGGGGTTTCCCTGGTGGCGCAGTGGTTAAGAATCTGCCTGCCAATGTAGGAGACACGGGTTCGAGCACTGGTCCTGGAAGACCCCACATGCCGTGGAGCAACTAAGCCCATGTGCCACAACTAGTGAACCTGCGTGCCACAACTACTGAAGCCTACACACCTAGAGCCTATGTTCCGCAACAAGAGAAGCCACGGCAATGAGAAACCCAAGTAAGGGAGAGTAGCCCCTGCTCGCCACAACTAGAGAAAGCCTGTGCACAGCAACAAAGACCCAACGCAGCCAAAAATAAATAAATAAAATGAATAAATTCAGTTAAAAAATTAAATGCAAAGGAAAAATATTAAAAGCAGCAAGGGAAAAGCAACAATTAACATGCAATGGAATTCCCGTAAGGTTAACAGCTGATCTTTCAGCAGAAACTCTGCAAGCCAGAAGGGAGTGGCAGGACATATTTAAAGTGATGAAATGGAAAAACCTACAACCAACATTACTCTACCCAGTAAGGATCTCATTCAGATTTGACAGAGAAATTAAAACCTTT
The DNA here is from genome assembly GCF_003031525.2 of Neophocaena asiaeorientalis asiaeorientalis. Classification (NCBI taxonomy): domain Eukaryota; kingdom Metazoa; phylum Chordata; class Mammalia; order Artiodactyla; family Phocoenidae; genus Neophocaena; species Neophocaena asiaeorientalis. The sequence goes on from NW_020172446.1 coordinate 1,287,321, forward strand.
GCAGGTAAGCAAAAGCTAAGAGAATTCAGCACCACCAAACCAGCTCTACAACAAATGCTAAAGGAACTTCTCTAGGCAGGAAACACAAGAGAAGGAAAAGACTTGCAATAACAAACCCAAAACAATTAAGAAAATGGTAATAGGGACATACATATTGATAATTACCTTAAATGTAAATGAACTAAATGCTCCAACCAAAAGACATAGGCTAGCTGAATGGATACAAAAACAAGACCCGTACATATGCTGTCTACAAGAGACCCACGTCAGACCTAGGGACACATACAGACTGAAAGTGAGGGGATGGAAAAAGATGTTCCATGCAAATGGAAATCAGAAGAAAGCTGGAGTAGCAATTCTCATATCAGACAAAATAGGCTTAAAAATAAAGACTATTACAAGAGACAAAGAAGGACACTAAATAATGATAAAGGGATCAATCTAAGAAGAAGATACAACAAACAATTGTAAATATTTATGCACCCAACCTAAGAGCACCTCAATACATAATGCAAATGGTAACAGCCATAAAAGGGGAGATCGGCAGTAACATAGTCATAGTAGGGGACTTTAACACCCCACTTTCACCAATGGACAGATCATCCAAAATGAAAATAAATAAGGAAACAACAAGCTTTAAATGATACATTAAACAAGATGGACTTAATTGATATTTATAGGACATTCCATCCAAAAACAGCAGGTTACACTTTCTTCTCAAGTGCTCGTGGAACATTCTCCAGGATAGATCATATCTTGTGTCACTTATCAAGCCCTGGTAAATTTAAGAAAATTGAAATCGTATCAAGTATCTTTTCAGACCACGTTATGAGACTAGATATCAATTACAGGAAAAAGTCTGTAAAAAATACAAGCACATGGAAGGTAAACAATACACTACTAAATAACCAAGAGGTCACTGAAGAAATCAAGAGGAAATCAAAAAATACCTAGAAACAAAGGACAATGAAAACACAACGACCCAAAACCTATGGGATGCAGCAAAAGCAGTTCTAAGAGGGAAGTTTATAGCAGTACAATCCTACCTCAAGAAACAAGAAACATCTCAAATAAACAACCTAACCTTACACCTAAAGCAGAGAAGAACAAACCTAACCTTACACCTAAAGAGAAAGAAGAACAAAAAACCGTGTAGGTTAGCAGAAGGAAAGAAATCATAAAGACCAGATCAGAAATATACACAGATCAACCAATGTGATGCACCATATTAACAAATTGAAGGAGAAAAACCATATGATCATCTCAATAGACGCAGAAAAAGCTTTTGACAAAATTCAACACCCATTTATGGAAAAAACCCTCCAGAAAGTAGGCATAGAGGGAACTTACCTCAACATAATAAAGGCCATATATGACAAACCCACAGCCAACATCATTTTCAATGGTGAAAAACTGAAACCATTTCCACTAAGATCGGGAACAAGACAAAGGTTGCCCACTCTCACCACTATTATTCAACATAGTTTTGGAAGTTTTAGCCACAGCAATCAGAGAAGAAAAATAAAAGGAATCCAAATCGGAAAAAAAGAAGTAAAACTGTCACTGTTTGCAGATGACATGATACTATACATAGAGAATCCTAAAGATGCTAACAGAAACCTACTAGAGCTAAGCAATGAATTTGGTAAAGTAGCAGGATACAAAATTATTGCACAGAAATCTCTTGCATTCCTACACACTAATGGTGAAAAATCTGAAAGAGAAATTAAGGAAACACTCCCGTTTACCACTGTAACAAAAAGAATAAAATACTTAGGAATAAGACCTACCTAAGGAGACAAAAGACCTGTATGCAGAAAATTATAAGACACTGATGAAAGATATTAAAGATGATACAAACAAATGGAGAGATATACCGTATTCTTGGATTAGAGGAATCAACATTGTGAAAATGACTATACTACCCAAAGCAATCTTCAATTCAGTGCGATCCCTATCAAACTACCAATGGCATTTTTCACAGAACTAGAACAAAAAATTTCACAATTTGTATGGAAACACAAAAGACCCCGAATAGCCAAAGCAATCTTGAGAAAGAAAAACGGAGGTGGAGGAATCAGGCTCTCTGACTTCAGACTCCAATACAAAGCTACAGTAATCAAGACAGTATGGTACTGGCACAAAAACAGAAGTATAGATCAGTGGAACAGGATAGAAAGCCCAGAGATAAACCCACACACATATGGTCACCCTATCTTTGATAAAAGAGGGAAGAATATACAGTGGAGAAAAGACAGCCTCTTCAATAAGTGGTGCTGGGAAAACTGGACAGCTACATGTAAAAGTATGAGATTAGAACACTCCCTAACACCATACACAAAAATAAACTCAAAATGAGCTGATTCACTTTGTTTTACAGCAGAAACTAACACACCATTGTAAAGCAATTATACTCCAAGAAAGATGTTAAATAAATAAATAAATAATACAAACGTTACTTTCCTAACATAGCTGATAGCACTAAACTATTTATTCAAAACCAGGCCTTATTCAAAATTTAAAGAATTATAAACATAGAAAGTAATAAAAATAAATACATGCTTACATTGCTGAGATTTTTATGTACTTTTGAGTTAGATTTTGTAAACTATTCCTAAGTAATACACAGTGTAACTTCGTCCTGCCATGGATGACGAATATCCAGCCTGGGTCATGCTCGACTACACCATAAGAGTTTAACAGCATCCGAAATGGTCTGTACTTTGTTGAACAAAATGAGTTCACTGGTCTCACTCTTGGCTGTCACCGTAATGTCAAATTGCCATAAAGAGTTTCTGAATGCCCTCTGTTTCCATACTTATCACAGACCAAGCAACAAACAATTTGCAGACTGGAACACTTGGAATAACACTTCTTGGAACTATTGGAGAATATAAGGAAATGTAGAAGCACTTGAAATGTTAAACAGCAATAAAAATTCTATAGCTTAAAGGGTAATGAAAGAGTGGTCCCAGTGTAGCATCCAGTTCATTGACAAATAAGTTGTAGAGACAGTAAATCCTTAGTATCCAGTAAAGAGAGAGATTACTCAGGCTAGAGGTGCCAAGGAGAGAGAGCAGAGCTGGTGGGACTTGAAACACTTCTTAAAGGATAATCAAATGTTTAAAAATATAATTCGGATCAATTTTATTTTAGTCATTGTAGTATCTTGATTAATTGAATTGTTCTATAAGCCAAAAATAAACTTAAACAGTCATACTAATTAGTAATATGTAAATACTGATTTTACTACATAAATCTTAATGTCAGCCTTTGAATGCAAAGGACACTTCCTTGCTCGTGTTCTTTTTTGAAAAAAAATAAACGTCTTTGTTCTTTTGAATCATTACAAATTTCTTGGTAATTACTGTATTTGAACCAGATTCTTTGTAAGTGAGTATACTCCGTAAGTTTCCTTTAAAAAGCTCTGCTTTGCAGATGTTGTTTTGTAATATGGGATCAATTCTTGCCAGCTCAATCTTCTTTTTTTATTTATCCTGCATGTAGTTTCTATTGCATCACTTCCTTTGCAAGGGAATTGACTACAGGATCCGGGGGTAGGGTCATTTTTTCATTGTTTTTGCACAGTGTCTATTACCTATTTATGGAATTATAACTTTCTGTTAGTCATCACCAAAAATTAAATGGCAGTTATTATTGCACCTGTCAACTGGTAGTGTGGTGAGCTGTACACAAGTGAGAGATGAATTTTTTTTCCTCAGACCAGTTTTATTAGTCCCATTTTAAAATAGGATACTGTCCCTGAAAGAATCCATATTTCTGCCTTCTCTTGAAAAATCAGAACTTGTGACACAGCTCAGTCTACATCTCAGAATAGGAACCATCTATGAAAGTAATAGTTGCACCCTTTATACAGAGCACACACTTGTCTAGTCCCAGCCATGGCATTTGACTGGCTTTCTGCTTCACTTGTGTTTCTTAATGCCTGGCCTTCATAGACAGGTTGGTTTGATCATAGGACTAGTGTGTAAGAGCATGATTTACCCACCAAATTCAAAACCACAGCGAAACAAAACCTTCAGCTTTACCAGCACCATCAGTTACCTTTCCTAACTTGACTTATGTGCCATTTGAATAATTATGTATAAATCTGTGTTTGAAATAAATTGGTTGATCTCAGAAACAGATTATTCTAATCTGTATAAACAAATAGTGTGTGTATATGGATATTTACACACACATTTATGTGAGACTAAGACAGATCTGAAAACATGCTAACAATTGGAGAATCATCTGAGTGAAGGATATTTGAGAGTTTCTTAATGCTCTTCCTACAACTTGTAAGTTTGAAATTATTTCAATATGAAAATTATTTTTAAACGTCAAAGCTAACTCTCAGCCACAGATTGTCAGTGAGAAAGATTTTTTTCTTCCCTAAGTGATTAATCTTTTAGTCTGAATTTAGGGAAGGGAAACATTTAAGGCCAACCTAATTGATACCATGTCTTACAAGTTATCTTCCAGAAAAGAAAAAGTTTTTTCTTCTAGTTGATACGCAGAATAAACCTTAGAAAAAAGATTTTTTGTATGTATGAGCAGCCGAAACAAGTTGTCTCTGCATCAAATGGTTGGTACCCTGACGTAAGAAAGCATTCAAAGCACAAGTCTTAATAAATGCCGGCTTCTGTGTATCCAAAGAAGGACCTTATTAGCAGAGTGTATCCATATTTCTGGTGGGTAGACATCCCCATCTTAGATATTTTAAACAAGCAACCATGTTGTCAAGAGGGCACAGATTTGAGCTTTGTGTTCATTTGTGGTGATGAATTTGTGCCAGTTTAGTCCCACACTTTGGCCTCATCAGCGGTATGTGTCTCCTAGAAGGCTGGTGACGATACCAGCTGTAGTGCATACAGCCGCAACAGAGAACAAAGACAAATCGTCAACAACCAAATGCATTCTCCTTACTTTCCCAAATAAACCAGACGATTTGTCCCAGATTTGGGTAGTGGAAGCCTCTTTCTGCTGGCAACAGTATCCTTTCGACATGTCCCTGTCATTCTTGGAGAACTTCCTTACTCCCTGGCTCAGTAATACTGATTCCAGGTTCATCTAGTGCTTTCCCTGGCCGGGTGATGGTATTCAGCCATTTCTCCCCAAATCCTTGGTTCCTGTTGGTGGCGTGTGGCTTTTAAAAACCAAGATCTGGGTAGTGGGTCCGGTTGTTGCTGCCAGTGTATCATTGCTTCCAGGCTTGCTCAGCAGAATTGGAGGGGGAACATGCATACACACATATACATACGTGGGTTTCTATTTCTTTTGTCTATTTATGTTAAATATCAGGACTTCATCCCAGTACCTCCCATTTCAGTCTAACCCCCTGGGTTTATTTTTGCCGTCTCGCTTCCGTGTTTGTAATTTCCTCCTGCAGAAGTGAGAAGCCTGGCTCCCATCGTCCTCAACATATTTATACATATTTCCTTAATCCTCTCGTATGTAACTGATTTCCCCAGCGTGCGGCCCCTACCCTGTTGGACACCCCAGCTACACTGGTGGAATCCTTCTCCTGGCCTCACCACTCACACCGAGCCAGACGAGTCCCCGGTCCTGGCTCTGCCAAGTACACTAGCCATGCTGGCCAAACTCTTGACTTTTTAAACTTAGATGACTTATAAGCAAAAACTCAAGACAGCGTATTTTCTGAAATTAGAAAATGAGAGGATTAATATTTTTTGTTATTCAATCACATAGTTTCAGTTCTTATTCACAGAGGACCATGGAAGTTATTTCAGTTGAAGACTTGGAAATAATGCTGTTTATAAGTAGGCTTAGCTTTTCTTTTCCTTTTTGAAGTGTAACGTTAACAGACGTTTAGAGAAACTGTGTGCAGCTTCTGTGAGCAAAGCTGAACTTCAGGGACAGCTGCTTTCTGAGGGCAGCTAGAGCTTTTCCTATATTAGCCCAGTTGCAGGGGGACACTTAAAAGGAAAAATAAATGTTATAGTATTTGTCTTCCATTGGCCACCAGTCTACTCACATAAATTCCTTTCTCAGTTTGATCTGAGCAATAATAAAAAAGATATTTTCTGCTTTAGGAACTAAGAAAAAATAGGGAAACTTATTTGTTTTTTCCATTTCCTGATGTATTTGATCTGTTTTTAGTTTTTGACTCTCTTCTTTGCCACCAAATTCTTCCTCTCTTAGTTCACTTCCTGATGTCTGCTGCTCCTGAGTGTACACAGCACTTGGTTATTTTCACAAGTGGAAAAGGACCGATTGGATCAAGCAGAGTCGTTGATTATCCGTGTCTGTGTGGCTTCAGGATGTGTTGGTTTTTATCGTTTGAATATGGGCCCATTTAATACTTTCCAATTCTAATAATGAATCTCTTATGCTGCCAGGTCCCTCCTCCCTTAATAAAAATTCCCTTGGGTCCCACGGCAGCATGCTAGGAATGAGTAAAAATAAATTTAAAAGAAATCTGGCTCATGGTTTCTTAGGGAACTTGATGACAATTTAGGAATAAAGCTGTAAACTGCAACATCTCAAATATCATGTAAAGATGAAAACACTTGGCAGAGCAGTAAGAGTTGATGTCTTCTGACTTTTATATCCTCTCAACCCCTTCCAAAGTCAGCTCCCTTCTCCTTACCGTAATAACTTTATCCCCAAATGAACAGCTATAATTGAGGGACCCTGGTGAGCAGCTCTCGGTATTTCACTTGGAGATGCCATGTGACATTCTTAATTTCCTTTTAAAGCTTGTTGGCATCGGAGGAGTTGCAGTATTAGCAGATTAGCACGGTGAAAGTTCTGTGTGCCCCAGCCACTTCCAACAGGGATAGTAAGTGTGCCAACTTAACCTCCCTCCTTCCCCTGAGGCTACTGTCCCCAGCCCCAGAGTCGGGCTACCAAAATGACATGTATCCTACACCACTGCTCGGGGAAAGGAAGTTAACCCTTCCCTCTACCTTAGACACAAAAAAGGTGGTTGTTTTAAAAAAACAAAACAAAAACCCTCAAGCCAAGAGAGAAGGCCAGCTCTAGCAAGTAGGAAGATAAAGCAACATATTAAAAGCTTTACATGAGGAGACGTGACCTTAATAGATGTTGCAGACTTCTGACAAGGAAAGCCAAGGAGAGAGCCAGGTGACAAAGTTTCCGGCCGTTCATTCAGTAAATATTTTTGCTGGTTTTAAAATCCTCTGCTCAGTGGCGGCTGTTAATTCACCCCAACAGAAACAATAGCTGAACACATAACTTAGGAGCATCTGGACAAATGTCCAGTTTCCTTACTCTTATGAAACCCCTCTGTAGTAGAAACAGATCTCCCTCCCAGGCCAACGAAAGCTTTGCCTTGTGGTTCACATTTCTCCAAGGAGAGATAACGGTTAGGAGATTGTTTTAAATATATTGGTAATTTTCTTCTTACCTGTAACTGGGCATGCGACGTCAACAGAAGGTTTGGGAAGATTTTCTGTTAATACTTAAAAACATATGATTAGCAACATCCATGAAAAATATCTAACGCAGTTCTTGATACAACAGGCGCACAGTAAAGACAAGTTTAGTGTGACTTTGTTTATTGACTTAATGCAGGTGTTTAAGTTCAATAAACAGGTGTATTTAAAACAAAAAACAGCTGCGACACAAAGGAAATAATTCATTCACTTGGCTACAGAGCCATTTCTTTCTCTTCAGTGTCACCTGCCACACAGCTACCACCCAGCGTATACCCAAAAGCTGCCTACCTGGTTGACGCAAGGCTGAATAGCAAAGCCTTCACATGTTATGAAAACCGGGATAAGGAACTATAGTTTTTGAAAAGTGATACAGTATATTGATTAGGTGTTCTGTTCATTTACTAAATTAGGCATAGTTGTGAAAAAGTGACAGGGTATGCCTGTTAGCTTTCCTGTCTCCCAGGGAGCCCAGGGAGCAGGATACCTGGGTACAGGTAAGGTAGAGGGGCTTCCTACCAGTATAAATTTGAGGGTGGGGTGGGATAAGAATCCTAAGTTTACTATATATAAAATAGATAATCAACAGGGACCTACTGTATAACACAGGGAACTCTACTCAGTATTCTGTAATCTATGTGAGAAAAGAATCTGAAAAAGAATGGATATATGTATATGTGTAACTGAATCAGTTTGCTGTACACCTGAAAGTAACACAACATTGTAAATCAACTATACTCCAATGTAAAATAAAAATTAAATTAAAAAAAATTTTTAAATGCTTAATAACTAAACATTCAAAAAAAAAAAGAATCCCAAGTTTACCCTATTTAGTTTCAGTCCTCAGACATCTTTGGGATTTATCTATGTGTTTTTCAGGAGTGTTCAGTACTGTAGTTTAAGTGGTTTATAGTATTATTCAAAATGCTTAATTGTTATTCATTTATGTAATTGTGCATTCCTACCAAAGAGTTTTCTGACTCATTTTCCTGAGCAGTGTTGTGTTTATAAATTGGCTAACTCCTTGGTTAAGGCAAAATGGAGTTAACTACTTCCCTAGGCATGCCAGGTAGACAAATGGTTACTGTAATCAAAAATCATTTTTAAATGAAATGGATATAAAGTAATAAATATGTAACAGTTGAGCCCTGTGTTGGATAAATTATATTTGTTACTTGTCGATTGGAAGAGAAAATACTGTCATCTCATTAATAGGACAGTTTCCTTTTTCTTAAATATTTAATTTATTTGGTTGTGCTGGGTCTTAGTTGCAGCCGGCGGGCTCCTTAGTTGTGGCATGCGCACTCAGTTACAGCATGCATGTGGGATCCAGTTCCCTGACCAGGGCTCGAACCCGGGGCCCCTGCATTGGGAGCATGGTGTCTTAACCGCTGTGCCACCAGGGAAGTCCTAGACAGTTTCCCTTTTATCTTTGGTCTAGATCTTCATGCCTGTCATTATCAGGCAGTCAGCATCTCATAGCTAAATAGTACTACTGTGATGTAGTCATACGCTGACATTGTAAGATACATAATATCTTTTTTTTTAATTTAATTAATTAATTAATTTATGGCTGTGTTGGGTCTTCGTTTCTGTGCGAGGGCTTTCTCTAGTTGTGGCGAGCGGGGGCTACTCTTCATCGCGGTGCGCGGGCCTCTCACTATCGCGACCTCTCTTGTTGCGGAGCACAGGCTCCAGACGCGCAGGCTCAGTAATTGTGGCTGACGGGCCCAGTTGCTCCGCGGCATGTGGGATCTTCCCAGACCAGGGCTCGAACCCGTGTCCCCTGCATTGGCAGGCAGATTCTCAACCACTGCGCCACCAGGGAAGCCCCATAACATCTTTATTATGGGAGTTTTTTGTTTTGTTTTTCATTTTTACTGATTTTACGTTTTTTGTTTTTACTAATATTGTTTGAATATCTGAGCATCCTTTCTCTTGGTCTGAGGGTCTCTAGTTTCTGTGGACTCTTATAGTCTCTTATAGTGACTTTACTGTGGTTCAGTTCACCCATCTTTGTATTTCCTCCACTAGGATTTGAGGAACATCAGTCAATTAAATATTTAAATACTATCTAAAAGCTACAGGGTGGCAGATGACCAAAACAGATGATGTGAGTTCCGTGGTGCAGGTTTGGTAAGCTTACAGACCTTTTATGATCTCACGGGAAGAGCAGCTTTCCTTGCAAGTTCAAAATGTGGCCATTTCAGATTCATTTTCAACAGTGTGTCGAAGGTGCAGGTGCTCCAGACCTAACAGTGACTCTCTACCCTGTGTGGACGTGTCCTGACACCAGTAGTAGTAGAGACTCACCTATTTTAAAGTGGCTGGTTGGCTGAGTGCCCTGTGAGTGGGCAGTATCCTTCCCATGATGCTGACCGACTTGAAATTTGAACCTTTCCAGACACCCCAGCAGACAAAGCAACACAAACTGAAAAGCAGTCCATTTACTGATGTCAACCCAACTGCGGTATTTGACAGATTATGTTTTATATTCTCAAGACTTATCTTGTTTTCATTGAGCTATACCTTAAAATGCTCTGTTTCCTTTTGCCAGGTGAATGAGTTGTGATCTTTGGTAAAAGTGTCTTTCATAGTCAAGAGATTTAGACAGTGTACTGAGAGCTAGTCACTGTATTTTAATTTTTAACCAAATTGCCTGGGACCTTAGGAGATAGCCTTTATGGAAGTGGGTTTTGGATTGTTTCTAGTGTTTTCTTATACCAAGAAAGGAGAATCACTGAGTAACTTGACATGACCAAATTCAGTTAGTGAAAAATTTTAAATAGAATCCAGATATCTACTCTCTCTTTAAAGTCTTTTTCTTGATTTTAAATTGGGCAGTAGAGCACGTGGTCCCCTGGCAATGTTTGCCCACCGTGACAGGTAAGGATTTCTGGCTGCCCTCTCTGTTTTCTTTTTTTTTTTTAATTTAATTTTTATTTTTTAAATTTTATTGAAGTATAGTCAGTTTACAGTGTTGTGTTAGTTTCAGGTGTACAGCTGCGTCAGCTCTTAATTGCAGCACGCGGGATCTTTCGTTGCAGCGCTCGGGGTTCTCTCTAGTTGTGGCACGCAGTCTCCAGAGCGCATGGACTCTGTAGTTGCGGCGCACGGGCTTAGTTGCCCCACGGCATGTGGGATCTTAGTTCCCTGACCAGGGATCAAACCCGCCTCCCCTGCATTGCAAGGCAGATTCTTTACCACTGGACCCCCTCTCTGTTTTCTTAATACTCTCCGACCCTCTGTGTTGTTCCCTTTGTGTCCAAGGGATCAGATCTAATTAGATTGTGAGAGAAAGAAGAGGAACGTCTTCAGTTGGCTCTCCCCAGGAATTAGCCCGTCCAAATCCCGGTCACCTCCTAAAATTCTGCTCCTCCTCCGCTGTCCCCGTTCTCGTTCACAAGCAGCATCGTGGTCTGCTCAGCTGTGGATGTGAGAAGGCTCGACCCCTCCCTCTTTCTCACCCCTCACATCCAGTCTAAGTCATCCTGTCGCATCAGTTCTGCATCTGCTCTTCAAGCCTGTGTGCCGCTCCGTCTCTCCACTGCTCTGTCCCAACCAAAGCCCTGGTCATCCCTTCCTGGGGCTGATGCAGAAGCATCCTCACTGCTCCACCACCAGGCACTCGATCTTTTCCACCCCGTGGTCAGAGGGGGCTTGCAAAAAAGCAAATGTGATCAATACTTACAGCCCTGCCCCTTGAGATAGAGCCCCAAACCCCTGCGATGTGCCTGCGGGGCTTGCATACTCTAGCCTCTCCCCTCACGCCCCTGGCATCACTGTCCCCTTGCTGTCTCTGCTGTGGTCACATTGGTCCCGTTCTGGATTCCTCAGGCACGTGTTCTCCCCTCCACCCATGCAGTGTACATTCTGTTGTCTCTTCCCCACACCCCTGTTGAGGTGCTGTCCTTCTCGTTACCCTGCACTGGGGCAGGGACAGGTCTGCCTGTTTGTTCCTCCACCTATGGCTCGCAGCACAGTGCTTAGAACCTGGGCACTAATAATGATTTACTGAGTGAATGAATGAATGCAAATAAAATTAAAGACAGCAGTAAGAATATTTAAAGTTACTATTTCTCTACAAGGAATGCCTTACTATATAATAGAACTGTGTTTTGAAAAAGCAATCATAATCTTAAAAGGTATATATCAGAAATAAATTATTGCCATAGGGAGGGAAGGGTAGGGAAGGGAAGGGAGGAAGGAAGGGGAGAAAAGGAAGGAAGGGAGGAAGGAAATGAATGAATGAATAATTCAGCCAGGCATCTCCAGACCATACTTCCTGGATGACTACCTTTGGTGTTGCTCACATGAAGAGACGTTGCTCTGGAGAAGAAGGCCAAGAGATGAACTCGGGAAGCCTTTAACACCACCGCCACTGGCCCTAGCTAGTTTCCTATATCCTGGGAAAAGCCTAAACGTTTTTATGGAGGGGTTTTGGCTTAAGAGGGTCCGTCCTAGAAGAACGCCTTTCTGTCCATGATGCCTACCTGGATCACGATTCATTCCACTAACAAAAGTGACCCTTGCCTGAGGGTAAACGCAGCACAGCACAGATGCAGCAAGCGGGGCAATGGGACCCGAGCGGGGGAAAGACACCTCCTGCCATTCAGAGGGCTGGCAGCGCCGCTCACGGTAAAAATAGGACCTGGTCTTCTGCACCACGTGCCAGTAGTGTGCCTCGGGGTCCACGGTGGAGTGTCTTATTTCTTATCACGGTCCAGGGAGGTGAGGTAGATACTAGCATTGTCCCACCCTTCAGAGGGAGAAAGACCCTCTCTAGCAGAGAGGTATGATCACTTGCCCGTAATCATAGAGCTGGTTGGTGCTGAACCGCCGTCAGGTTCCAGAGCATGCTTTCTTAATGTGCCCTTCTGTCTGCTGTGAAGGTCTAGGCAGGCCTGTGTGCTGCACTGGGGGGCTGAGGTGGTATATGCTCAGGCCTTCTCTTCCAAGGCTGCAGTGTGTTAATAAAAAGTCAACATAAAGCATCCATCCTATCTCAGATGCTCGTAAGGCAGTGTAAACCAAGAGGTGCCTAGAATTACCTATATGGAGGTTGTATAATCACATAAATAGCTTAAATGTCAAGTAATTTAATTTTTAGGATGCCTTCTTTGAACCTTCCCACTGCCAGAGATGGATTAAGTATCTTTTCTCTCAGCTTCCATACCATCCTTTCTATCTTGTTGTTGCCTTAAATCTTTTCTGAAACAGCATGTGTGTGTGTGTGTGTGTGAGAGAGAGAGAGAGAGAGAGAGAGAGAGAGGGGGGGAGGGAGGGAGAGAGGGGGGGGGAGAGGGGGAGAAGGATCACAGATTTGATCTTCTATTTAAACAGAGCTGAGGAATGGATTGTGACTTTTCTGGGCAAATTGGGATCCAGATGAAGATCGGTTTTCTGGGATGCAGCGATGGCTGGGGTTTGCAGTGTTTTTGGTCCCTCCATTAAGTAGCCCCCAAAAGAGAGAGAGGGAGGGAGGGAGGGAGAGAGGGAGGGAGGGAGAGGGAGAGAGAGGGAGAGAGAGAAAGAAGGAGGGAGGGAGGGAAGAAGGGAATGATTTTTTAAATTATGTAACTTTTAAACTGTCTTTCATTATGCTTACCACATGGCCTTGTCTGTTTATGTAAACCTTTTAGTGCAATGCCGTGCCTTATTCTTTGTAACTCAGGCTCCTGGCATAGTGCCTGGCACACGGCGCTTATTAGTTACTCACATGTTTATGAACACACACAGTCAGCAGCTAGCGGAGTAGGATTCAAACCCAGGGCTCCAGGGCCGTCTAACTCTAAAGCTCGCAATCTTTCCAACACAGTCCCTGCCCATCTCAGGAACATACCGTAACAAAGGGGATAAAACGAATTGGCTCCATCACATAGAGACCATGATTTTTCCAGAAGCATGCATCGTTTTCCAGAACGATGCCTTCACCCTTGGGAGAGATTCTCCCCTAAGAACCGGGGAAGGTGAACTGAGCCGTATTAAAGTTGACGGTAAGCTAATGAGTGTTGCATAAGTTTGGTACACCAGTAAAGAAAAGGATCAAAGTTTTGTGTACTTTGAAAATAAAACTGCAATGTAGGCTGTCCTTTTGAAATGGGCCAGCATCATTGGTTGAAAAAACGCACACCCGGGAAACAGAAATCTCATAGATTGTAAGTGGAAGCCTAAATTACTGCAACTTCTTTGGAAAATAATCTGGCAGTAATTCATAAACGTAAATTGCAGATAATCCTCTGAATTACCAATTTCAATTCTAGAAATGTCTTCTACAAGCGCATCTACACATATGCACAAAGAAATATATGCCACTATATATACAGTTGCACTGTTCATATGAATCGTTTGTTCAATCGTAACAAACGATTGGTAATAATCAATTAAATATTTTATTGTATATTCACCCATTTTTAATGCCTGTAATGAAATACAGGCATTAAAAATGAGGCTTTTCTCTATTTACTTACATGAAACCATTGCCAAGATATATACTGTTTTAATTAGAGAGACAGAAGTCATCCATGGAAAAAACTACATGGATGCATATGTGTGTGTACGCCTAAACTATTTCTAGAAGAATTCACACGAAACCAGTGGCAGTGGCTACCTCTGATGAGGGAAGCTGTGGCAGAGATAAGAGAAATACTTTGCACTACCTATTCATTGATATCTTTTGAATCTTTTACTAAGAGTCCGTATTGCCTATTCAAAAGTAATAAATTAATATAATTTAAACCTACTATATAAAGAAGAGTGGAAGTTGGATTTTTATTAGCAACTTTTAATTTTGATATAATTTCAAATTTACAGAAAATTTCAAGAATACTACAAGAAACTTCCTAAGAGTATACCTTGCATTTAGTTGTTATATCTCTCTCTTTTTTTTCTTTCAGCCACGCTGTGTGGCTTGTGGGTTCCTAGTTCCTCAACCAGGGATCAAACCCATGCCCTCAGCAGTGAAGGAAATGGAGTCCTAACCACTGGACCGCCAGGGAGTTCCTGTTGTATCTCTTCTAATCTGGATTGTTATTCAGCATTTGTCTGTTTTCTTGACTGTGAAGTTTTCCACTTATTTTGTAGACTATCCTTCAACTTAGGGTTGTTTTGTGTTTCCTCCTGATTAGATTCGGGTTGTGTGTTTTGGGCAGACACCACAGAAGTGATGGCCGTGTCCTCACTGCCTTCTACCAGGAGGAACTGTCTTTCTCTGGGTTCTCAGTCCCCAGGCTACAGGAGACACAGCTCTCCTTCAGGGCACACATAGAAGCTTTCAGGTCATTTCATGGCTCTTGAGCTGGGAATTTGAATCCCTGAGGGCATCCTTTTCATTCACCACTTCGTCCAGGGACATTAGGACCTCCCAGCCAACTTCCTATACTTGTTACTTTTCCAAGAATGTTTGAAAATATATATAGTCACCCAGCTCTTTGTTTCTTACAAAGGTTGATTAGGAGTATCCAATGGAGATTTTTTTTTTAGGCGAGTTTTTAATTTATTTATTTACATTTTGGCCACGCCTCACGGCATGTGGGATCTTAGTTTCCTGACCAGGGATCGAGCCCGTGCCCCCTGAAGTGAAAGTCTGGAGTCCTAACCACTGGACTGCCAGGGAGGTCCCCGCGATGGAGATATTGATGTATCTCTATGGCCAGATCACACCATGGACTACCAGTGCTCTCTTTACTGCTAGAAATAGAGTCATTAGTGGCTGTAAATCTAATCATATTAGAGAGCCAATTCCAGAACCCCCAGAACCAGTTCAGAAAACTCATCCTGCAACAGGAACTGTCCTGCACTGCTGGTGGGGATGTAAATTGATACAGCCACTATGGAGAACAGTATGGAGGTTCCTTAAAAAACTAAAAAGAGAACTACCATACGACCCAGCCATCCCACTACTGGACACATACCCTGAGAAAACCATAATTCAAAAAGAGACATGTACCACAATGTTCATTGCAGCACTGTTTACAATAGCCAGGACATGGAAGCAACCTAAGTGTCCATCGACAGATGCATGGATAAAGAAGATGTGGCACATATATACAATGCGACATTACTCAGCCATAAAAAGGAATGAAATTGAGTTATTTGTAGTGAGGTGAATGGACCTAGAGTCTGTCATACAGAGTGAACTAAGTCAGAAAGAGAAAAACAGATACTGTATGCTAACACATATATATGGAATCTAAAAAAGCAGTACTGATGAACCTAGTGGCAGGGCAGGAATAAAGACGCAGACGCAGAGAATGGACTTGAGGACACAGGGAGGGGGAAGGGTAAGCTGGGATGAAGTGAGAGAGTGGCATTGACGTATATACACTACCAAATGTAAAGTAGATAGCTAGTGGGAAGCAGCCTCATAGCACAAGGAGATCAGCTCGGTGCTTTGTGACCACCTAGAGGGGTGGGATAGGGAGGGTAGCAGGGAGACGCAAGAGGGAGGGGATGTGAGGATATACGTATAGATATAGCTGATTCACTTTGTTATACAGCAGAAAGTAACACAACATTGTAAAGCAATTATACTCCAAGAAAGATGGCGGGGGGAACTCATCCTTAAAATCCTGTTCCTCTGGAATCACTCCTTTTTTTTTTTTTTAATTAATTTATTTATTTATTTATTTATTTCTGGGTAAGTTGGGTCCTTGTTGCTGCATGCAGACTTTCTCTAGTTGCGGTGAGCGGGGGCTGCTCTTTGTTGCGGTGTGCGGGCTTCTTATTGTCGTGGCTTCTCTTGTTCAGGAGCACAGGCTCTAGGCGCGCGGGCTTCAGTACTTGTGGCACATGGGCTCAGTAGTTGTGGCTCATGGGCTTAGTTGCTCTGCAGCATGTGGGATCTTCCCGGACCAGGGATCGAACCTGTGTCCCCTGCATTGGCAGGCAGATTCTTAACCACTGCACCACCAGGGAAGCCCTGGAACCACTCTTGGTACCAAAATGTGTGTTGGTTTAGGTTACCCAGAGAAACAGAACCAACAGGATAAGAGTGTGTGTGTGTGTGTGTGTGTGTGTGTGTAAACAGTTTTTGGCTTGCGTAATTTTGGACACTGTGAAGTCCAAGACCTGCAGTCGGCAAGCAGGAGACCCAAGACAGCCGATGGTGTAAATTCTAATCTGACTGTGAACTAAGGCAGGAGACCTATGACCCAGCCAGCTCAAAGACAGCCAGGCAGAAAGGATGCCTTCTTACCCATTTATTCTAATCAGGCCTTCGATGGTTGGATGAGGCTCGCACATTGGGGAGGGCGCTCTGCTTTGCTCGGTCTGCTGATTCTAATGTAATCTCAACTAAAATGACCCTCACAGACACACCCAGAATAATGTCTGACCAAATGTCCGGGCACCCCGTGGCCCAGTCAACTTGCCATATCAGATTAACCACCACAAGCACATGCGTTCGTTTGTTTCAGTATTGGTGATATTAATTTTGATCAGTTGGTTTAAGTGGTTATAAGGTTTCTCCACTAAAAATTATTATCTTTCCCTTTTGTAATTAATAAGTGATTTGTGGGGAGATCCTTTGAGTCTGTGTAAATATCCTCTTCCTAGTCACATCTTCAACTCCTTGTTTAGCATACGTGGATCGTTTTCTAACTCACATCATTCCTTCTGTATTTCTTAAGTGGCATTCCACTCTAAAGAAGGGCTTTTCCTCCTCTTACTTATTTGCTTTTTACATTGGTGTGGACTCATAGATTCTTATTTTATCCAAAGGATTATAATGTTCCGAACATTACTTATTTTAATGCTCATGTGGTCCTAGATTTGGCCAGGAGCCCATTCAAGCTCGCTGCTCTGGCCTTTTGACACGTCCCCATTGTTCCTTGAGTACTTCCCTACTTTCTGGCTCAACATGCTATTCCAGTTTCATCTTCTATTTTCCCTGTCCGAGCTCTGGAGTCAGCTTTTCCTCCAACGAGCCCTGGGTCCTTTTAGTTAAGAAGGACGGTATTTATAAGCCAGCATCAGGGTGCCATTGCTTCTAAGCTCTCTCAGCAGACGGAGCTAGGAAATGTATGTGTACATACATCATCCCCCCTTTTATCTCCCATAATCCATAAATTTATACTGAAATCTCCAATTCTAAGTCAACCCCATGTATTTTGTAACTTCCTTCTCTTAACAGTGAAAAAAAAAACCTGTCTTGGTTGGAGTAGGTACCGTTCAATCATAGTTTCCTGGAATAAAAATTGCTATTTATATGTAGATTATGTGAAGTTTCCCACATGAAGGGAAAGATTATTTTATGTTGGGTCATGGGGATATGGCCCATTTTTAACTAGATGACATCTTGCTATATTTAATACTCCCCCCACCCCAGTTTTTGAAAGTCACAAGGAAATAAGAGAAGTGAAACAAAGTATATAAATAGGAAAAAATGGTAATGATGGCAGGTGATTTAAAGTTTTGCACGCCTGATAGCCTGGATTTTCTCTGTAAGTAGAATGTAAAACCATTTTCTGAGAGAGTAGAGGTGGGCTAAAGGAATTTATTCATTCATTCCTTTATTTTTTCATTCATCAAATATTTAACCACCCCCTATAAGTTCCAGGAGCATGTTGCATGCTGAAGATAAAACAATGATCAAGATAGATATGATCTGTACTCCCCTGGAGACAGATAATAAACAAGAAACTGCTTGTGGTAAATACTGAAAAGGAAACAAGTAGGTGTGAGATGATGGGGGTGGGGTGCAGTTTCGAGGGGAAAGAATTTGTTTTATTCTCAGCCAGAGCACACAGTGACCAGTAGTTGGCATGAGATGAGCCAGTATCTCAATATCAGATTGGCCTGACATTGAGGTTTTCCACGGAAGAGATTTAAGGATAGGAGTGAGTAGTTAGATTTATATTTTCAGGTCATGCCTCCTGCTGTATGGAGATTGAAAGGGGTCAGACCAATTAAGACGATACCTGTGATGGGGAAGATACCTGTGACTCCATATTCTTGCTAACATTGTGCACTATAAAACTCTTGGCCTGGGCTTCCCTGGTGGCGCAGTGGTTGAGAGTCCGCCTGCCGATGCAGGGGACACGGGTTCGAGTCCTGGTCTGGGAGGATCCCACATGCCGCGGAGCAACTAGGCCCTTGAGCCACAACTGCTGAGTCTGCGCATCTGGAGCCTGTGCTCCTCAACAAGAGAGGCTGCGACAGTGAGAGGCCCGCGCACCGTGATGAAGAGTGGCCCCCGCTCGCTGCAACTAGAGAAAGCCCTCGCACAGAAACGAAGACCCAACACAACCAAGAATAAATAAGTAAATTAATTAATTTTAAAAAAAACAACTCTTGATCTATAGGTGAGAAATTGTATCATATTGTTGGTTGGATTTGCATTTCCTTAAATGTAAGTGAAATTGAGACACATTTTCATGGAATTTATTTTGGTATAACTAGTTGCATCAGGTTCCTAGAGTTGCTGCAACAAATTACAACGAACTGGGTGGCTTAAAGCAATGGGCATTTATTGTCTCACAGTTCTGAAGGCTGGAAGTCCAAAATGAAGGTGTCAGCCGGCCATGCTTTCCTCTGAAACCTGTAGAGGAGAAATCCTTCCTTGCCTCCTGCTAGCTTCCAGTGGTGACCATCAGACCGTGGCATCCCTTGGCTGGTAGCTGCACCTGCCTCTGTCATCACAGGGCATCCTCCCTCGGTATCTGTCTGTCTTCACAGGCATTTTCCTCTTCTTGGAAGGATACCAGTCATACTGGATTAGGGCCCGTCTAATGACCTCATCTTGATCACATCTGAAAAACCCTATTTCCAAATAAGGTCACCCTCCCCGGTACCAGGCATTAGGACTTCAACATACCTTTTTGGGAGAACACAGTTCAA
The DNA here is from genome assembly GCF_003031525.2 of Neophocaena asiaeorientalis asiaeorientalis. Lineage (NCBI taxonomy): Eukaryota > Metazoa > Chordata > Mammalia > Artiodactyla > Phocoenidae > Neophocaena > Neophocaena asiaeorientalis. Next base: position 1,306,580 of record NW_020172446.1, read on the forward strand.
GCCACCACACTAATAATCTGCATTTTGTTCTTCCAGGTGGCTAGCTCATTTTCTAGCACTATTTATTGACATTTATTATTGGTATCAATGCTGTTTTGAGATGTCACCACTGCCATATACTGAAGTCTTCAGGAATACCAATTATGTCACCTCCGTTGTCTCCCACTTCTAGAATTCCTTCTTTCTATTTGAATTTTGTTTTTTCCATTTCATTTTTTTTTTAATTTTATTTTATTTTTGTTTTTTCCATTTCATTTTGCTTACATTTCTCTACCCCTTCTTCTTGGCCCTAGCTATTTTCAGCAGTGCCCATTCCCCTTTTCTTTGTCTTTTGACGTGACCTTCATTTCTTTGGGGTTTTTTTCTTTGAGCTCTTTCAGTTTATCTCCTTTAAAAAAAATGGGTTTAAATATGCTTTTGCTCTTTTTTAACAATGTTTTCTTTGATCTCTTGGTTTATAGGGCTATATTTTCTTTACATTCTTTGGTTTCATGCAGAAGTATTTTTTCATAATTTTTCTCCTTTATGGCACACTTTTTTTTTTCGTGGGTATTTTTTTTTTTTTTTTTTTTTTGCGGTATGTGGGCCTCTCACTGTGTGGCATCTCCTGTTGCAGAGCACAGGCTCCGGACGCTCAGGCTCAGTGGCCATTACTCACGGGCCCAGCCGCTCCGCGGCATGTGGGATCTTCCCGGACCGGGACACGAAGCCGTCCGTGTCCCCTGCATGGGCAGGCGGACTCTCAACCACTGCGCCACCAGGGAAGCCCTCGTGGGTATTCTTGATCTGCTTTTTGTCCATCCAATTCTTTGCCTACTTTTTTCCTTTAACATCTTATCATGGGCGCCATTCTGTTTCTCTTTTGATTACTGCCATCTTTGAATAGGTGTGTTTCATTCTGGGTTGGTTAGTTGCTGAAAGATAGTGTGTAGAAGGACCAGTAGATCGCTGAGTTTGGGATCTGTTATTTCTAGACTCCTTCTCGCCAACCCTCTGCCCTGAAATGGCAAGAAGTTTGCTTGACTAGCAAGCAGGTCCCTTACGTACGCCGTGAGACTCCTGGGAGGTGAGTTAGCATTACCTCTTCTCATTTATGAAGATCACCTGCCGTAGAGCAGTTGTATCTACTTGTTCATTTTCTCCTCTCTATTCTGACAGTCTGCTTTTTTGCAAAAACATATTGAATAATTTCTACTCATTGCTTCACGTAGCTCCACCTTGCAGCTATTCAGAAGTGTCAAACAGGACCCATTTTGTTCCGCAGACACCTGCATCCTGAGACCCTGCCGTTCTTGTCAAAAGACAGTTGCCTTGGCCACTTAGGGACTGCAGCCGCTTCTGGAGGACTTGCCTGGGCTTTGCAGAGGCACACGCGTACTCTTAGCAGCCTTCTTCCATGAGGGCTCGTTTTCCAACGCTTCACACCCTTTCTTCACAGATTGTGTTTGCGAGTTGTAGCTAGTTTTCTGTTTCCTCATAGGTAAAGTTTTCTTTTCTGGTTTTATTTTGTCTTGTTGATTATCAGAGGGTAGAGTAGGACTCAGATATCATTACTCCAGCCTCCTTAAATGAGCATCCCTTAGGTGGTGCATGAAGTTGATAGTGGACCCAACCCTGGAGAATTTGAGTGTCTAGAGATCTTTAGGAAAGAGCAGCCAGCAGTGGAGACTGAGGAGGAAAACCAGAGAATGTGGCCGCACAGAAGCCAAGAAAGAATGTGGGGAGGGAATGGGAGTCAGTGTCAGATGCTGCTGGGACACCAGTAAGATGAGGAGTCAGCCAGTGGATTTAGCAGTTTCATTGGAAACTTACTTTGGGAGGTTTGATCAAGGTTTATTGAAGTGCTGGACAGGAACCCAGATTGGAGTTGGCTGAGGAGATAATGGAAGACAAAAAAAAAAAGAAAGAAAAAGACAAATGGCGTGTGTAGGTGAACATTCCTGAGAAATGTGAACATTCGAAGCAATTTAAGATTGCCTTTGCGTTGAAAAGGGAAAGAAAAGAGGCCAGATCGATGTGGTTAAGCATCACCTATTTGAAACGTATGTTCTCATGAAATAAATAGTATTTATTCATGAATAAAAGTATTATTAAGTACATAGTAGACTATTCACAGAGAATTTTCATCCTGGCGATAGAGTCCATATAGTTTAAGAAGTCGATCAAGGGTAACACTGAATTCTGTTAGTGGGTGAACTTAGAATCCTCGGGAGTACATTTTGGAATCTCATCATCCAAGATAAATTCCTTTTGCTCTTCCACCCGACTCAAAAGGTAAATATAGTTTTGTCTCTCGTGTTCAGCAGGTGTTCAAATTCTGCCCACTCTCCCTTTGAAACAACTCAGATTTCTCTTTCTCTCATTTCTACGGTTGTTCCTTCCACTGAGGCCCAGCCTTATTGATCTCTTTAGCTAGAAAAGTCTTCACATTTTTTCTTGTTTCCAGTCACATCAAATTTAGACTTTCTCAGTCTGGTTTTCAAAGCCTGTCGTGTCAGAAAATAACCTAAGTGTCTATCAGGAGACGAATGGATAAAGAAGATGTGGTACATATATACAGTGGGATACTATTCAGCCATTTAAAAAAAGAAAGAAATCTTGCCATTTTTGAAATGAGGGCATTATGCTAAGTGAAATAAGTCAGAGAGCAAAACAAATACCGTACTATCTCACTTATATGTGGAATCTTAAAAAAACCCAACAAAACCCCAAGCTCGTAGTTACAGAGAACAGATTAGTGATCGCCAGAGGTGGGAGCTGGGGCGGGGGTGGGGGGGGATGGGAAATGGGTGAAGGGAGTCAAAAGGTACAAACTTCCAGTCATAAATAAGTCATGGGGTTGTAATGTACAGCATGGTGACTAGAGTTAATAACGCCGTGTTGCCTATTTGAAGGTTGCTAAGGGAGTAGACCTTAAAAATTCTCATCACAAGGAAATATCTGTAACTCTGTATAGTGACAGATGTTAACTAGACTTATTGTGGTGACCATTTCACAGTATTTACAAATATTGAACCGTTATGCTGTACATCTGAAACAGATATAATGTTGCATGTCAATTATACCTCAAGTTAAAAAAAAATCCTGTCATATCAAATCTGACTCCCTCCTACTTTTCCAACTGTTCCCTGACATTCCCTAGTACAAGCTTTCCGCTCTGGTTAGGCCAGCCTCCTTCCCGTACTTCTAACCTTGCCACATGGTTCTGCCTTCATGCTTAAGTTCATGTTCGCAATTAGCACTTCATTATCTTTAGGATTGTTTTGTGTGTGTTGCCCCACCCCCAGTGTCATACTTCTCTGTAGGGTCGTACACATAGTCTGTCCATGTCTGATCTGAGGGAGCTGCATACATCTTGACTTATAGGTAATCTTCTATAGAAGCACATGTGCAAATTAACGAGGCTATGTTTTGTAAAAAATAAATGTTTCAGGGACTTCCCGGGTGGCGCAGTGGTCAAGACTCCGCAATCCCAACGCAGGGGGCCCTGGTTCGATCCCTGGTCAGGGAACTAGATCCCACACGCCTGCCACAGCTAAGAGTTCACCTGCCACAATTAAGGAGCCCACCTGCCGCAGCTAAGACCAGAAGCAACCAAATAAATAAATAAATAATTTTAAAATAATAATAATAGATGTTTCAGAATTAATATACAAAAGACTGTTGTTCTCCAGAGGCATAACCTTGGTATTTTCTCCATTGCTACTCACTAATTCAAAAACTTTTTAGAACCTCTTTGTTTCATTCAGAAGCCAGTGAAAATATCCAGCGCGTTCAATACATATTTTTAATAAACTCCTTAAAGAAATTGTTTTAAAAATCAATTGCTGGGCTTCCCTGGTGGCGCAGTGGTTGAGAGTCCGCCTGCCAATGCAGGGCACACGGGTTCGTGCCCCGGTCCGGGAAGATCCCACATGCCGCAGAGCAGCTGGGCCCGTGAGCCATGGCCGCTGAGCCTGCGTGTCCGGAGCCTGTGCTCCGCAATGGGAGAGGCCACAACAGTGAGAGGTTAAAAAAAAAAATCAATTGCTGTTAAGCTATTTTCACTATGTGGGAGGTTTCAAAGGGGAAAAAAAAAATCTGAACAGAGCGAAGACTATAGTAGCCCTAGTGCTGGGGATGGGTACCAAGAATGGCTTCCTCGAGGAGCTGCGTTTCAGGCTTTTGAAGAAGGTGCGGGAATCTGCCAAGCAGAGGGGGGAAGAAGAGGCAGGTGGAGAAGGGCATTCTAGGCAGAATGGACCCCGTGGGCAAACCATGCAGGCATGGTGGCCTTGGGAACTGTAACTAGCTCCTTAATGTGAGAGCAAGAGTGACCTGGGCTGGAGGGGTGGGAGTCGTGTTGATGTGTGGAAGTGTGTGGGGAGTTAGGAGGGTCCAGTGGAGAGAAATGTGGAGGCCAGAGCACAGAAGACTTGTGTGCCTTACTGTAGTTTGTATGTTACCCTTCAGGGTTCCATATCACAAGGCATTTTTTGTGATCTTTGCCACCATGGTACCTGCTTTTAGTATCTCACCTATCACACTATGTCATTATTATTTATAATACTTCCCTGCTCTTTATTCCTTTTTTAATCCCCAGGGTCACACCCAGTGCCTGACACAAAGTAGTTATTGAATAATGAAAACCTGAAATATTTCAACTATGCAGAATGAATGATAAAAGTTTGTCATAAAAGGTTTGCACACAGAGGTCCTAGAAATGCCTTCCTTGGTCTCTTGTAAGAAGTGGTATCACGCATTTGTCATCTAGGATAATTACTGCCATTCCTCCTAGAGGCAAACCAAAGAGGTGAGGATTACCTAAGTGCTTGCTTACTTCATACCCTGAGGCGCTCCAAAGCAAACGGAAATCTTGGGTTGGTGTTAAGGTGTAGGCTGACACCATCTAGTGGTGATTTTGAGACCTAACCGAATTGAAAGTTTCGTCTTTAACAACCGAACTTCTGCTGAAACATTGTATTTAATATCGTATTTTGTTAAGCCTTTGCCACTGTCTTCAAGTTCATAGCTACTCAGTGGATGGTTTTATCTGTTGTGTTTTACAAAGATGCTCAGAAGTTTTGATAAACAGAACATTCTATTTGAAATAAAATGGAATTTCAGAGAAAGTACCTGATTGGACGGACCTGGAATCTTAGAACAACATTGTAATCTCATATGTTATTTGCTGTCTCTTAGTCACAGAGTTCCAGACTCATGAGGCAATTTTTTTTTTTCTAACATCCTTCTCCTTCTCTTTACTTTTCTGTTTGGACAGTGTTTTTTTTAAACTAAAGAATTTTGTCCCTTCAATTCTTATCTTTGAAGATAGCTGTAGAGCATGTCCTTCAAATTTTCAGGTTAAGCCAGAAAGGCTTAGCTTCTTATTATTTTTGTGGGTCTTTGAACATGAGTTATGTAGACATTTTGCTTATGACTCGTGTTGATTGACAGCTGAGGCAGGGAATCAAATTAGGATCACTGCATTAATTCCTGGTGTGTAGGGATTGCCGTGATTTTCATAGCAATGTTAATAAAATAAAAGCATTCATTAAAAATCTCCTTCATGCAGAACATAATTGGATGCATAAGATTAATTGCTTTTTTTTTTTTTTTTAAGTACTAAATGCCAGAGGGAGGGAAGGGTATAATTATCTCCATTTTACAGGTCAAGAACTCATGGAGGTTAAGCAGCTTTCATAGGCTCGCTGCTCTTAAGTTTGCAGTGTGAACCTTTGGACTCAGGTGTCAGGGATTCCAGGGTTGGTGCATTTAGCTACCATGTAAACTTTCTGTCCAACAGCGGGGAGGATGCAAAGGAAAATCACAGGAGAAAAATGCACAGAAAACCTTAAAGTGGTCAAAACTCTTATTTAAACATACACTAACTACTTGATAAAAATCTTGGTCTTAATTTATTGTTGACATTATCAGCATGTCTGTTTCCACTCCTAATTATAGCCGACAGCCTTCATTCCAGTGTAAAGGGAGTTTAAGGGTATCGCCCTTTGGTCTCAAATGCTTTAGTTATTTCTCTGCTGCTGTGACTCTACAACAGGAGTGCTCAGAGACCCGGCCGCTGTCCATGGACCAGCATTCTCCCGTCCTGGTGCTCCCTTCTCCCAGCTCTTGGAAGCGAGCTCTCTCTGCCTGTGCCTCTCGGCAGGTGGAGAGTGTAGTGGCAGCCACTTGTGTAGAAACGTCCATTTGGGTGTTGGCCTCACTCTGGTTCATATGTGTTTATATGTGTGAGTTAATGTGTCGATGGTAAATATATATGGGTTTTCTAAATTTTATATTGAATTTTTTCTTTGCAAATATAGACACGTGATTTTGCACAATTGGAGTCATATCATGTATGCTGGGGTTTTTTTTCCTTAGTTCCTCTGGCTTTCCTTCTCATCGCCCTAAGACATAATATGCAGCCTTCCATGCTCATGTAATCATTTACAAAATATATGTACAATTTATATACATATCATATACATATACAGGGCGGATTTTTAGCTTCTTAAATGTGCGAGTGGTGGGATCATGTTATACTTCTTAAAATACACGTACCTTTCAACCAGCTATCCCAGTCCTGGGAATCCGTTTCACAGAAATAAAGGCACTGATTTGTAAGGTTATGTGCCAAGAGTACTTTCTACAATATTGTTCATAATAGCAGGAAGGATGGGGGGGATGATTGAATAAATAAGGGTATATCTGCACTGTGGAATTTTAGGCAGTCATTTTTTTAAAAAGCGAATTCGATTTATGCCAGAAATGTCTCCTCTACCATTCTCTCTGGTGTGGATTTTGCTGTGTTTATTTTATTCCTTTACTGACATTTTAGTGGGATTTCAAGAGGGAGAAGAAATAAACGTATTTAGGCAATTTTCTTTACAACTGAAAATCTGACTAAATGGATTTCAAGACCTGCTCTGGCTTCTGTTATCTTTTCCTCCTAGAGCTCTAAGGTTGTCTTCAACTCTTTTTATTTCTTACCCTTCTGTATTTTGGAAATTAGGAAATCCCCAGCCTCCGAAGTATTAAATTCTTTCTTCTCTCTTGGCTTCTAACCCCTGCTGGTCTTTTCTACCAGCAGCATCCAAAGGAACCCAGCCTCAAGCATTATCTCTAAAAGTAAACTCAGAACCGTGAAATGTCACCTCAGAAATAGTTCCTGGGATGTTTGGATTTTCTTGGAAATGAGAGACTCATAGGAAAGAAATAGCATCTCTGTGTAACCCCAGCTCCATCTTCCTTTCCTTTGGCTTCTGTGCAGATTTGAAAAAGGGCGCATCTACACATTCATTGGAGAAGTCGTGGTCTCTGTGAATCCCTACAAGTTGTTGAACATCTATGGGAGAGACACAATCGAGCAGTACAAAGGGCGTGAACTGTACGAGAGACCTCCGCATCTTTTTGCCATTGCCGATGCTGCTTACAAGGCTATGAAGAGGCGATCAAAGGACACTTGCATTGTGATATCAGGTATTTAAGGAGTTCCCTGTTCTTCCAAGGTCAATATGTATTTAACTTACTTGGTACTCAAGGGTCCGAACAATTGATTAGGTCTTTTTTGAAGTTAAAAGCTTAAGTAATTTTATAGGAGAAAAAAAAAAATGTAATGCCAGATTATTTCTATCATTTCTGAGCATCTGCTAATCTTGGTTCATTTACACATTACATATTATGTTTGGATGGACTTCTGGTCAATTTTGTAGACTGAGGTGACATGGGAAATTCATCCTCCCATCTCAAACACAGAAAACTACTGGATAAGAATCTAACAGAAATTATTTTAAATAATCACAGAACGAAACCAGGAAAATGAAATCCTGAGGTACCAAAAAGGAAGAATGAACTCTAAGTCAGACTGGTGAACGGGAGCTAGTGACCAGGGACATACAGAGGCCTGGGGGCTGGAAACAGGCCCTCAGAGCTGGGGGCCAGAGCTTTAAAGGCTGCAGAGAGGGCGTCAGGTGACACACCCTGGGTGCCCAAGCACAGGAGCCGAGCTCTCTCTGTAAAGCTGAGCTCTTCAAGGAATCTTGTGTAGTGAGTTGGGAACAAGAAAATATCTGCCCACTGACCCAGGATACCCTCTCCCAAGCTGTGGGACTTTTTTTTCGTGCTAATAATACCTCGTATTCGCATGAGTGGCTTTATACTTTTACAAGGCTTTGGTGATCTTTATTCCGTTTTGGTTATCCGTGCAGCTCTCTGATTGGTAAGCAGGACAGTTGTGTTTCTACTTCACAGATGAGGATATTAAGGGTCAGAGAAGTGAGGCAACTTAGTGTGGGAGTTGAAGAATTATATCCTAAGGCTACATTTTATTAAAACAATTTTTTTTTTTTTTTTGCGGTACGCGGGCCTCTCCCGTTGCGGAGCACAGGCTCCGGACGCACAAGCTCAGCGGCCATGGCTCACGAGCCCAGCCGCTTCGCGGCATGTGGGATCTTCCCGGACCGGGGCACGAACCCACATCCCCCGCATCGGCAGGTGGACTCTCAACCACTGCGCCACCAGGGAAGCCCTAAAACAAATTTTGAAGGCAGTATTATTGCCTGATTGTAAAAGGTGGCGGGGTGGAGCGGGAGGCAATTTTATAAGTGTATAAAGTGAAAGCACAGAGTCCCTTTCCCTTGAATACCTTTCCCCCCCCGCCAAATTCTAGCAGTAACGCCTGTGAACAATAAAGCATTTATCCTTTTAAACATTTTCTCAGTGTGTGCAAATACGTATAGTCACACATGCATATGTAATTATAAATATAGAATTATGTTATAACTGCTATTACATAACTTGTTTTTCCATTTAACAATGTCTAGTGGACATCTTTTCATTAGAGTACCTATAGAAGTAGTGCATTCTCTAACAGTTGTGTAGCATGCCATTGAATGGTTGAATCATAATTTATTTACCCAATCCTCTACTGATGGGCATATTATTTTCAGATTTTAGCTATAACACATAGTGTAGTCTGCAGAAATAGTCTGAAAACCTTTGAAGATTATCATTGGATTATATTAGTATTTCTAGAGTATAAAATTCTACAAGTGGAGCTTTGGGTCACAAGGGATAAACATTTAAAAATCTGGGTTGATAATTATAAACTTATCCCCCTTCCCTCCCTATGTCAGTTGTCATGCTTTTTCTGTGACACCATATGTCTGGAGCTTGCTGCTTTTTTTTTTTTTTCACTAAAATTGCTCTAATTTTCTGAAAAAATTATTTCATCCCCATTAAGATTTTTTAAAACTCTGCCATAGAAAACAAAGTTATATGAATTTTGCCATGGCCACTGTTTGTCACTTTCTTGTTTCTTTTCCACTGGACTTCAGAGTCACTAAGTACTAAGGCTATAAGGAATTAGTTTACCACGTTTTATCCCTCGATATTTTTACTAAGTAAATCTTGAACTGTAATCTGTTATTTTGCTTCTACAATAGTTTGAATTTTTTCAAATGTTCAGATCTGTTAGAACCAATCGCATATCGACAGGATGAAATAACTCAAACCCCCCCCCAAAAAAACAAACAATGAAACATAAGGGATTTCAAATGAATAACTAATGTCAAAACTTGAAATTATTCTATTAAAAATTATTCCTCTTGGTTTAAGTTGTAATCTTAAGGCTTGCACAATTTTTCCCCAGGGGAAAGTGGAGCTGGTAAAACGGAAGCCAGTAAGTACATCATGCAGTACATTGCGGCCATCACCAACCCCAGTCAGAGAGCGGAGATTGAAAGGTAAGGGCAGTCTAACAATGGGAGGAAGTTCTCACTGGAGCTTCATTTTCTATATAGACTTGACTAGGTTAGGCCTAAACTCTGATATGCATGGAGTGTTTATTAATGGTTAAATTACTTTGATTCCTTTCCTGCATACTGTCCCTGTACTTTTATTTATATCCCTCGATTTCTATATTTGTTTTTAATAGAAAGATGCTGCTAAGGTGATTCTGGTCTATCACCGCTGCCTTCGGTGTTACGTGTGCTCAGCAAAGATGTTATACTTTACTGGTAGCTGTATTGTTCAAGCTCTCACAGGTTTCTTGCTCTTTCTACTATACCAGCATCTTTTGTAAACTGTGTTCTACACTCCCTAGAGTGAAAGGGGGACTCTGGGAGGCAGATCCATGCTGTTCCATCATTGCTAGAAGCAGAACGTTGGTATTAGAAGCTCTGAATAGGGTTCATTTCCTGAACGGGTTTCAGGCCACATCATGCTCTGCTCACAGCAAGATGAGTGATAAAGCAGGTACGCACTGTCTGGGGCCCAGTGTTCAGCAGAGTGTCTGGTACGTGGTATTTACATAGTAAATATGTAAGGAATGAAGAGATGGTTTTTTTAAAAAAATAAGAAAGTACGAAGTGTGGCTATAAAGCCACATGACTTGACTTTCTTATGTGGTGTGGACTTTTTGAAGAGGAAAAAATAAGAGCTTTCCAAAGTTGCTACTTTGAGGCTCAGTATTTATTTACAGAAGAGTCACATTCCGTATAGACATCTCAATCTTCAGTTTTATGAATAGAGAGAAAGGAAGCTGGGTTGGTCTGAAAGTAGAGAATTTGGACTGGACTACCCTGCATGGGTAGAATTGGGCTAGAGTGCCAGGTCAAAAGAGGTATTTTTCTTAATAGTGATATATCCCCAATTCTGATTCTGACTTTGCAACCTAATAGGACAAGAACAAGGATATAAGTAAGTTTTTAAAATTTCCTTTGGAGCTGAGGAGAGTAACTGGCTGAGAACTAAATTAATTTTATTTCTAAACCCAGTTGGTACAGTGGAGTAAGGCATATTTACATTTACTAGTTTTTATTATTATTATTATTTTTTTTTTGGCTGCGTTGGGTCTTTGTTGCTGCGCTCAGGCTTTCTCTAGTTGTGGCGAGCGGGGGCTGCTCTTCGTTGTGGTGCGCAGGCTTCTCATCACAGTGGCTTCTCTGTTGCAGAGCACGGGCTCTAGGCGCGCGGGCTTCAGTAGTTGTGGTGCATGGGCTTAAGTTCTCCACGGCATGTGGGATCTTCCCGGACCCGGGCTCGAACCCGCGTCCCCTGCATTGGCAGGCAGATTCTTAACCACTGTGCTGCCAGGGAAGCCCCATTTACTAGTTTTTTAAGAGCATATCTTACCACAGTTTTATAGACACTTTCCTTTATTTACCATAAGCAAGCGGTTTCCCTTGCCCCAATTATAATTATACTTTCATTCATGAGGAGATAAATTGGTAGGGTCACTTACAGTAGTAGTGGAAGGACCAGGGGATCTGGTACCTCAGGTTATTTCGGCGATATGCCCATATAAGAGGAATTTTGTCAGTGAAATAGAAACAAAGACATAAAGCCTAGAATGAGGTTAAAATACATCCACTGGGAGAGACTGCTCTATAAAGAGTTAGCATTCATCGAATAAAGAATGACTTAAATACCTGGTACCAAAGAGAGATTCCATACAGCTTCAAACGAAATGATGAGCAGTTTCTAAACTAATCAAGACCACATTTATGATGTATTAACCAAATGCAGTAAATTTCACTAGGCTTTATAAGCAAGAACTTTAAAAAATGGAATCATTTTCTGTATCACCCGTTCTTTTCAGAACATCTCTTTTTAGGATTTTTCTTTATGTAAATAAAATACGTTCGTTTTAAAAGAAAAACTAAAATTTACAGCATGATGTAAAACATGGAAGTTCCCTGAAATTGCACCCTACCTACCTCATCAACCTAGGTAACCATAGTGAAGTGTGCTGTACCCTCCAGATTTGTAAGCATTTACTAACACGTGTGTGTGTGCGCACACACACATGCCCCCACACACGTGCACACACACACACACACACACACACACACACAAAGCCTGCAATACATATTATTTTGCAACTTTATCTCGCATTCATTAATGTATTCTGCACATCTTTCTATGTCACTACATATTATACTGGGAAACAAAAATTTATTTTTGTCCATCCCTATTGGTGGACATTTAGGTTGTTTGTAATATATATCTTTTTTGATGTTACAAACAATGTTACAATCAGCATCTTTGTACACAAATTTGCATGTCTTTCAATGAAATTTAGTTTCTTTAAAGCCCCAGCCTTTAAAACTTTTACAGTGACTTTCATTTATCTGTGTTAAAGAGTGAAGAATATGTTGCTTAAGTCCAACTGTGTCTTGGAAGCTTTCGGAAATGCCAAAACCAACCGCAATGACAACTCAAGCAGGTTTGGAAAATACATGGATATCAACTTTGATTTCAAGGGGGACCCTATTGGTGGACATATCAATAACTACTTACTGGAGAAGGTAAAAAGTGCTTGATTTCTGAGGGTAATGTTTGCAAATGCTGATTTTTTTTTTTGGCCTAGAGTTGTTTTTTCAAATTGAGTTATAATTAACCTACAGTATTAGTTTCAGGTGTACCATGTAGTGATTCAGTATTTTTATACATTCTAAAATGATCACCACAGTGAGACCAGTTACCATCCATCACCATACAAAGTTTACAGTATTATTGACTATATTCCCTGTGTACATTACCTCCCCGTGACTTATTTATTTTGTAACTGGTAGCTTGTACTTCTTAATCCCCTTCACCTATTTCATCTATCCCCCACAACCCCATCCCCTCTGGCAACCATCAGGTTGTTCTCTGTATCTATGAGTCTGTTCATGCTGAATTTTTTTTTTAAAGCCTGATTATATTAGTAGAATTTCTTTCATTGCCCCAAAGTAGCTTTTAATCCTGTTCTCTGTCCCTCCCTGCTCCTCAGTTAGCTTTCTATGGCAAAATAATCTCTTTTTGTGTTCTCTTATTAGCACTTACGGTATCAAGCTGGGAAAAGTTATAGACTTTGTAGGTAAAGGTTTAGGTGGGGGGGGGATGAGGGGGTGCCAACTTTTGGGTAAGGTTTAACAAAAACCTATCTAGGACCAATCACTTCTACTCCTTCTACACATCCTCCCATGTTTTTATTTTAATTGGCAATCTCGTTTTCTTCTAGTTTCTCTTTGTTCACTGCTTTATAGTAACATAGATGTACTTTGTGATCTTACAGCCTAATTATGAAGCATGCTGCATTTGGTGTGTGAAAACTTAGAGTGTGTTTTTATCTGCCCATGTGAATGATAGGCCCAATTTGTAGACGATTCCAGTTAAAACTCTCCTCTTGGGACTGCCAGAGAGGTTGTGTCCTAACTAATCTTGAGTAGATTCACCTGGTTATTACAGTTGAGATTGAACTTTACTAGGTTAAGTCTCCACCTTGAATTGTACTCAGATTTGAACTGACATGCCTTCTCAGTTAAGTGTTTTCCATCTCAGTCACACCATAGCAATCTTTATGGTAGCAGAATGCAGTATAAATCTTATTTTTGTTTGTTAAACTGAAGTCAGACTGGTAAGGAAATCTTGTTTTATCAGAGTCAGTTGAAAAATGACAGGAAGTGCCAGTTATTATCAGTCTTTTTTCCAGAATGTTTCATGGCTTCACTTTATGTACATGCTCAATCAAAAGAATCCCCTTGAATGAACATACATTTTGAGTCCTCTCTTAAGAGCAGTCTTTCTGAAGCCATCTAAAGCAGAGGTCTCTCTGTATATGGATTTTGTTCAGCTCACTTTATTACAGGATATAAGGCATTGCTCTTTGAAATGCCATCAGACCCTCAGGAAGGGAATGTTGAGAAGATTCCTCCCTAAACATTCCTTCCTATTCTCCCCACTTGCAATCCCCCCAACCAAAAATATTTTCTCTTTAGGCTCTAGGTTTAAAAAATCAAAATAGCTTCATTTTCAGAAAGTTTAAGGAACTCTGTTTTTAAAAGAGTGAAAAGAATTGTCAAAAAATTGCACAGAAAACCCCATAGAGGAGATCTAGTTTTAGGTTGGTCCCATCCGTGCGGTCTTTAGGACATTTCAGTGCACTGTTGATACAGGATTCCCTGGGAAAGTGGCTCTCATTTTCTTTTAGGAGTACATTCTCAGATTAATCATTTTTTAAAAATTTATTTTACTGAAGTATAGTTGATTTTTACAATGTGTTAATTTCTGCCATACAGCACAGTGATTCAGTTATATATGTATATTCTTTTTCATATCCTTTTCCATTATGGTTTATCACAGGATATTGAATATGGTTCCCTGTGCTATACAGTAGGCCCTTGTTGTTTATTCATTCTGTATTATATATTCTATAATAGTTTGCATCTGCTAATTCCAAACTCCCAATCCATCCCCCCGATCCCCTCTCCCCTTTGGAGATCACAAGTCTGTTCTCTATGTATGTGAGTCTGTTTCTGTTTTGTAAGTAAGTTCATTTGTATTATTCTTTAGATTCCACATATAAGTGATATCATATGGTATTTGTCTCTCTCTCTCTGACTTGCTTCACTCAGTATGGTAATCTCTAGGGCCATCCATGTTGCTCCAAATGGCATTATTTCATTCTTTCTTATGACTGAGTAGTATTGCATCGTATATGTGTCCCTCATCAGATTAATGATTTTAATGTGCTTTTTTTGTTTTTTTTTCCAGTCTAGAGTGATTGTGCAACAGCCAGGAGAAAGAAGCTTTCATTCTTTCTATCAGGTTAGTCATCTGTTATGCAGATAATCAACCATTTGCTCAGTTGTGCAGGAAATGGAGGTTTTCGTTTGGGGCTCTCTCCTGTCCTGTGCCTCCCATGCCTCCATTGGCCCGCGATACGTTACACGTGTGTGCACACACGCATACACCCTACCCCGTGGGCTTCTTCAGAGACTTGACGAGCATGGCTGTTCTAAAGAGCTAGCAGGTGGTTAACCAGCCAGACAGCTGCCTTAGTTGAGCATCCCTTGTGTTTCTTTGCAGTGTAGGTAACATTTTCATGACCCTAAAAGCTTTTGAAATGGTACATTCTGAATATGTTAAATTAATCTTGTCTTATTTTTGAATTGAAGCTTTTGTTCCCATATTGGGGTGTTCCAGAGATGGGAATAGAAATTCAGGCTGTTTTCGTTAAAAAAATCAATTTTAAAAATCCAATAGTTACATCTTTTCAGTAAACCAAAGTGTACAGTTTAATATAGAGGATTTAAATGTATCGCCTTCTAAAATGCGTGTTCTGTGTAGAAGGACTATGTGGATTGTATTTGTGTTTTTGTTGACAGTTCGCCATGTTTCCAGGAAACTAGCTTTCTACCAAATATAAGAGTTCTGTTCGTTTCAGGAACCTGTAACTTTTTCCGCACTTGAGTGAAAGTGTTGGCATTTGTCTTTGTCCAACACTACAGTCCTGGTTACCCAGTTGTCCTTTCCTGGGATATAGAGATTGATGAGGAAAAGCTGTTTGTTTCCAGTGTGATTCAACATATGACTGGCCGCTGACACCTCTTAGTTCTGAGGCAATATTGACTTTTTCTGAATTTGAAACATAACCCTATGCTGTCCAGATAACAAGGCCGCTGAGCGCGTGACCACCACAGAGCGCAAGCTCCTGTTTTACAAATGGCCACAGTCAAAGCAAAACCTTTCATGCCAGTTACGTTGTGAAAGGGCTAAGACTTTTAAAGGAATTTTCCTCATGACTGTATAACATCATCACTGATGATGTTGAAGCCATTACCTTCGAGGTTTAAAAAAATAATCTTCAAAGCTAGAAACAGGAGGACCTAAGTGAATTAGCCCAGAAAATGAAAAAAAGCTAGACTACCAGTAAGAATACATGGTGTGTTGGGTTCAGGATGTATTTTGCTAACTTATTTTTAATTAAATATTTTTCAGCTGCTCCAAGGAGGTTCAGAGCAGATGCTCCGCTCTCTGCATCTCCAGAAATCCCTTTCATCCTACAACTACATCCATGTTGGAGCCCAATTAAAGGTAAGAGTTTCCTTTTTGAGATGATTCAGAAATAGAATCAGAGAATCAGAAGGGACATTAAATAATTATCTGGTCCAGGCAGCTGCCTTTAGGCAAATGAATGGCTCTTTTATTCTATTCTATTTTTAAAATTCTCAGGGACGGAGATTCAATATATTATTGACTCAATAACTTTGCTTAATTACCCATTACTGTATTTTATCACCATCCGATAGGAAAGAAGTTTCTCTCTTATGATCTTGTGGGGTTTTTAAAAATTTTTAATCCTATTACTTTTATTTTGACACTATAAAAATATTGTTACAAGTAGGAAATCCACCGCAAAAGAAGGTACCATGTCATTTGGCCGAAGGCAAGTTGGTAAGACAAAAGAAAGTTTAAAAGCACCGTGGTTAAAAATAAATAAATAAATAAATAAATAAAAGCACTGTGGTTGAACATGGATATCAAAGATTGCCATTCACTATTTTTTCCAATAACGATTTTGATGTACTCTAGAAATAGTTTTGTGACCCTTGGAGCATTTCTATTCAGCCTTCAATTTTTTTCCATTTTTTTCCCCTTCCTTTGCATGTAAGCCCTTGCTCACACATACGCAGATCTTTTTGCCCTTTTATTTCTAATTAGTTTTCTGCTATATATATAATACAATTTCTGCTAGCCATTTTATAGCTAATCCTAGTAATATAGTAGCTTATTGATGATAGGTTATAAAACAGTAATTGCAGTGTTATCCAATTTTGTTGGGGGAAAGGTGTGTGTGTGTGTGTGTGTATATATATATATACACACACACAGACATACATGAAATAAGATTTGGAGGGAAATGCACCAGGGTTTTACTTGTTTACTCTGGATGGATGAGATTATGGATATTTGTGTTCTGCTTTTTCCGCATTTCACATCTCTTCTATAATTGAAAATGCACAGCTTTTGTAGTTGGGGGGAAAATAAAAGAATTTATAAAAGGAAAGAATCTAGATGTGGGAGGTGTTTCTTTTATTTTTTTTTGTAATTTTTGCTCTTCATCTTAAGCTAATTATACCTGCATTACTGGTTTAATGGTACTTTTATTATTGTGCATATAAATAAATGATATTTAGCGTTTTGCAATTAATTTTCCATTGTTTGAAATTTAAGTTGCATGAATTTTTTACTTTTAGAGTCATCTGAGAACAGGATGTTTGGCTGAAAATTAATTGAAAGCAAGCAAAACACCAGAAGGCAATACTCCAGCTTTCTGAGAATAGGTCAGAGGTACTCTAAAGATGTATAAAGGATTGTAAAATCAACACTTAAAAAGCCAGTGACTGAAAATATTCTTTTTAAATCGAATTGTCTTATTGACCAAGTGGCTTTTGACCCGGTCATGTAGAGCCCCACAGAAAGCAAGTATTAAATAAACATTTAGCCTTTTTTTTCAAAGCTAACTTTAGCTTAGGTTCCCTTTCCATCAAAGTTTTCCATTCCTATTCCTCCCCCTCCTTTTTTTCTGCCTCTCTAATAAAAACAAAGAAGCGATACATGATCACAGTCAAAACCTAAAATAAAGATGAACCAAAAGGAAATAAAAATATGCTAAAGCTCACCATGCAGAGATAATTATTGATAACAACAGTTTATGTGTATATATTTATTCATGGACTCATAACAAATCCTGATGAAATAAACCTTTTATTAGATTATAATGTAATCATTAATATCTTCCCATGTAAACAAATATAAATTAATAGAATGATTTTAGTAACTATAAAGTATTACACTCTGTGTATCATACTTTTACTTAGCTCTTCTAAAATATAGGACTCATGTACAATTACGACCCTGTGGGTTGCAGTAAGGTAAGACCCAATTAAAAGTCACCCAAAACAATAAGGAACTTGGTTATCTCACGTAACGAGAAACCCTAGGATGGGGCAGTTCCAGACGTGGTTAATTCCGTGCCTTAACAGTGTTGATAGGGACCCAGATGTTCATTTGTTTCTCCCACTTACCAGTTCTACCATCGTCACTGGATCGGGCCGGTCTGCTACAGCTGATTTTCCTCATGGTCCCCAAATGGCAGCAGCAGTTCTAGGAGTCACAGGCAGAGGAAACGTTCCTGGCCGTAACCCTTGATAAGCTAGGGAAACCTCATGTCTTATGGACCAGAATGGCATCACATGCCCATGGCTGACCAATCACTTGGTAAAGGGAATAAGGTCCCTGTGATTTGTTTAGACCAATGAAGATTTACCTCCTGAGGCTGGCACCAGTTCTGAAGAACGGGTGCACTCAGGGAGGGGTAAACAAATCAGGGTGCTATCAACAAGAAAGAGGTGGGGCTGGGGAATGCCTGTTAGGTAAGCAGCTGACAGTTGTCCTCAGGAGGACACGTAGACTTTGTGTCTGGTTTCTTTGCAGTTTCGACATGGTTGCAGCATCTAGTAATAGTAATATCTGATACTCAAGTGCTTTTTATGTGCTAGGAACTAGGGAGGTGCTTTATATAAGTTCTCATTCCATTCCCACAACAACCCTGTAGGAAAGGTATTATTATGCCCATCGTACCCACGAGGAAATTGAGACTTTACAAGGTTGACTGTCTCACTCAGAGAGCTGGGAGGGGGAAGAGCTTGCCTGGTTGTGTCCTGGACGTTAGAGGAACACGTGCTCATCAGGCAGAGGGGAATCTTCCCTGTGCTCTTCCTTAGCAGGTGAGCATCAGGCCAGGTGTCTGTGTCCCGGCCAGAGCAGAAACTCACCAAGGAAGAGATCAGGCCCTGCGCAGATGCTGCTTTGGGAAAACTGCTAAGATAGGCAGTTACCGTTGCTTTATTGTAAATTTTATTGACACACTTGTACTTCCAACCTGAGGGCTACAGATCCTCAAGGCAGGCGATTTATCTTTGAGCCCCCGTCTTGGTCTAGCTGGGCTGCTACAACAGAAATACCATAAACTGGGGTGCCTTATACACAACAGAGGTTGATTTTCACAATTCTGGAGGCCGGGAAGTCCAAGATCAAGGCACCTGCAGGGTCAACGCACGCTTCCTGGTTCAAAGGTGGTGCCTGCTTGCTGTGTCCTCACAGGGCAGAAGGACCAAGGGATCTCTGGGGTCTCTTCTCTATGGGTACCAATCCCATCGTAAGGGCTTCGCCCTCAAGACCTAATCACCTCCCAGAGACCCCACCTCCTAACACCATCACCTTGGGGGTTAGGATTTCAACATACGAATTTGGGGGTTGGGGGACAGACATTTATTCTACGGCAGCACTTCCGTGCCATTTAAAGATCTGACTTGCTGAATGTTTGTTGAATGCCTGAAAAAGTGACGTGATAGTCCCAGACCATTTCCTAGCTTGCTGAACGATCAAGGCAGGCCCCTTGGCTTTGGGAGGCCTGCTCTTCCCCACCCGTGGAGTAGAAAGCCTGACCGTACATGTGTGGGAGTGTTGTTTCCAGCCAGGACACGACTAATTGTGGAACAGAAAGCCACAGACGACAGTAGGTAGCCAGGCGTATGTCTCGGAGGCTCCGTCAGTCAAGAGTTTCCATTTGTGGTCTCACATCTCATGCCACTTCCTCCACCCATCCTGGAGCTCCTCTGAGCCAGCTCAGGACTTGCTTCCACACCGAAGTTTCCAGAAATGTTCCTGGTGCTTGTCTCAGGTGACGGTGACTCTCACAGTTGGGCACTGTGGGTGCTGCGTTATGTTTCTACCCCCGAAACCATTTTTATTTTCTTTGAATACCCATCATCCCTTCAATGACTTACTCCAAAGACATCAAGACCTCGGCTACACTTGAATTTAGTCCCATAGTTTTTGGATGTTAATGCTCACATGCGGTGTCTGTGACCTCAGTTTCCTGTTTTCATTCCTAGTCGTCTATCAATGATGCTGCAGAATTCAAGGTAGTAGCTGACGCCATGAAAGTCATTGGCTTCCAGCCCGAGGAGATTCAAACAGTGTATAAAATTTTGGGTACTATTCTTCACTTGGTGAGTGGGGACGCCTTTCAGAATTCTTCGCACCTCCCTGCGGGACTAGGATGTTCTTTCAGAAGGTTTGGGGTTTTGTAAAAAGTAATTTATGTAGAGAAAATTCCTCTGACATTTTGAAGAAATTTACTCTATCTGTAGTTTCCTCCTACGTGTTCTAATAATATGAGGGATTTTCCAAGCCACCGTGGGTTTTGAGACTGTGGCTTTAGTTCGTTCACTGCCTTTCTGGTATGTCAGACTTCGAACTGGTTAATTTCAAAGGTAAAAGAGTTCAGCAGTGATGTGACCACCAGTGGGATAAGCTGAAATCTTTTGAACAGAGCAAATTTCGAAAGGCATTTGAAACATAGAATCATAGATTTCTAGAGCTAGAATTTTGGTGATCTCATTTTATAGACTGGAAATGACTGGCTTAAAAGCACATCCAGTTCATTGCAGGCAACACCACGGACCACCCTGGCCCACTTATGCACAGGTTATTTTCCACACATCACACCAAACTTAGAAGTAAAGAACCACCAGTCAGAGTCCTTTCATTACTGTCTATATGATTAGAGATGTTGAACACATAATGAACATGCAACCTGGTAGTAAATGAGTGACAACATGGATACAAATCTGGAATAAAAACGACCTTTCACTTTCCTGTGGCGAGATTTAACTCTTAAGTGAGTCAGAAATACACAGGACCTATATGAAAAATATTATATAAACAATCTCTTAAATGTTCCTGACTAGGAAGACTTTAACATTCTAAACTGTCTCATTCTTTCAACTAGTTTATAAATACGGTGCTACAATAATCCTTCAGAATCCAAAGAGGAATTTTGTTTTTCAGTTGACGTAATGATTCTAGAATTTACCTAGAACAATAAACATGTAAGAAGGTTGAATAAAATGTGTTAGAGTAGTAGGGTAGGGGGCGCAGGGGAGGGGAGGCACGACTAATTCCACCAGGTTTAAAATGATAGTAAAAGCCACAGATTAGTTCATGTGCTGGACACCTGGTAGGCGGCTAATAAGTATTTATTGCCTGTTGGATGAGTGGAATATAAACGGACTCAAAAACTTGGTGGAAATTAATATGTAATGAAAGTAATATTTCAGATCAGGAGGAAAAGCTAGACTATTCAATGAATGGTGTCAGAGCAACTAGCCATCTGAAAAAATAAAGTTAAATTCTTACTTTACACCACATACCAACATACATCCTGGTGGATAAAAAGCTTAAACGTAAGAATAGCCGTATGAGGAATAGAAGAAAACATTAAATATTCATAAAATCTTCAGAGTAGGAATGATCTAAGTATAACACCAAAGAAAAACCCTGAAGCAAATGATTCATAGATTTGACTACATAAAAACGTAAAATTTCCATCCATCAAAAACATATGCTGAAAATTAAAATATAGATGAGTGTCTGGAGAAGGAAAAAATGCATAAAACACTAGGTTTTTATATGTTGAGATATTAATGTATTTAGGAAAACAGGCGCTCCAAACAAGGTCCCTTGGAATTCTCTCTTAAGCTAGCAAATATATCCCTGGCATCGTGTTTCAGAATCTCACTGGAAGTGGTGTGTCTTGGTTTTTCTCTTCTGATACAGGGAAATTTAAAGTTTGTAGTGGATGGTGACATACCTCTGATTGAAAATGGCAGGCTTGTATCTATCATAGCAGAATTGCTGTCCACCAAGACAGACATGGTTGAGAAAGCCCTCCTTTACCGGACGGTGGCTACGGGTCGTGATGTCATCGACAAGCAACACACGGAACAGGAAGCCAGCTACGGCAGGGATGCCTTCGCTAAGGTGGGATTTTAAAGGCACCGTGTCTGCCTTGTGAGGGTTCTGGTACCAAAATTTCTAACATGACGGGGAGGAGGTTGTTCCCATACACCACCAGTTCTCTGTGATGCCAGCTGGGTGTCCTACAGTTTAACTCGATTCTAACACTGTCTACCGGAGATTATCACAGTATCACACCCCACAGGTTAAGGGCTCAGTCCCGCAAGCCTGTCCCCCAACACACACACACACACACACACACACACGCGCGCGCGCGCGCTTACCACCGGTGCTTCTGACCAACCAGCTATAGATGGGAAGTACCAACAGCCTCCTGCTTGGATTCCATTAATTGCTAGAGTGGCTCACAGAACTCAGGGAAACATTTACTTACATTTACCGGTTATTAAAGGATATGATAAAGGATACAGACCAACAGCCAGATGAAGAGATTTATAGGGCAAAGTCTGGGAGGGTCCCGAGAACAGGGGCTTCTGTCCCCGTGGAGTTGGCGTACATCACCCTCCCAGTGTGTGGATGTGTTCGCCAACTGGGCAGCTCCCAAACCCTGTACTTTGGGGATATTATGGAGCTTCCTCATGTAGGCACGGTCAATTATTAACTCCATTTCCAGCCCCTCTTCCCTCTCTGGAGGATGAGAGGTGGGACTGGAAATTCCAAGCTTCGAATCATGGCTTGGTGTTTCTGGTGCCCAGCCCCCAGCTAGGAGCACACTCAGAGTCACCTCCTTAGAGTAAAAACGCTCCTAATGCTTTTATCACTCAGAAATTTACAAGGGTTTTAGGAGCCCCGGGTCAGGGGTGGGGTCCAAGACAAATATCAGAACAAGAGATGCTCCGAGTGTTCTTATCACTTAGGAAACTACAAGGGTTTCGAGAGCTCTGTGCCAGGAACCAGGGGCAGAGACCAGTATATTTTCTATTATCTCACAGCCTGGTGTTGATCTCAGTTTCATTTTTAGTGAAATTCTATGAGGAGGTGTTCAGACGTTCCTGGAAAGTGGGTTAAGCCTTTTGAAACCAGAGTGGTACTTTTTGACCAGCACGGTCTCAGCACCCCATGGCTGTGAGCATCGCTGCCAGAAACATTCTCAGAAAAGCAGAAGCCGACTGACTGGGGAGCTCAGGGTCGCTCGCTTGCACAGGGCCCCTTTTGTGGCCCTTCGTTTTGCTTTCCTCACTCGATAATGCTTCGTGCAAGTCTCCTTCAAGCCAATTGGTGGACCCATTGTTTTAGTGTCTGTGTGGTGATGGGACCATAATTTATTAACCATCCACCTCTTATGTCATTCACCTTGTTCCCTTTTTTTTTGGCCACTACAAACAATGCTGAAAATTCTTGTCCATCTTTCCTTACACACCAGTGCTTTTATTTCAGTTAGATGGCTTCCCAGGAATGAGCAGGTCAAAGGACACCCTGATCTGAAGCTTTAAGTGACTGATCTTCTGGGTGTACCGTGATACCTCATTGTTACTTTAGTTTTCATGGCTAGTGTATTTGAGCATCTTTTCCTATTTTTGTAAAGTATTTACATCTGTTCTGAGAATTGCTTGGGTATATGTTTTTACATTTTTCTTTGGGGCTTTTTTGTCCCATTTGTCTTTATTGTCCATTTGTAAGAGCTCATAACTTTAACCTATTGTCTGTTATCCATGTGGCAAATATTTTATTTTCCCGAGTTTACATTTTCTCTTGTTTGCTGGTTGATTAGGTTGCTACATATTCCATTTTTTTACTCTTGTAAACCTCTTGTTTGGTTTTTAGTCTTCAGAGGAATTCAAATTTATCCAAATGCAATGGAGAGTGGCATATTTTAAGCAGAGGCAATGTCGTCAAGTTTCAATTTTTAAAATGATGGCTCTGACCTTAGTATGAGAATCTTATGGGGCTCTGACCTTAGTATGAGAATCTTATGGAGCAGTGGGTAGGGCAAGGGTGGAAGCAAAGAGACCAATTAAGAGGATATTTCAGTAATCCAGGAGGAGGATGATAGCAGCTTGGACAGGGAAAGTAGCAGTGGAAATGGGGAAAAGAGGATGATTTGAGACAAACTGTATCTGGAGAATAAAATCCACAGGACCTGTTGTTCTGGGGATGATGGAATCAAAGATAATTTCTGACATGGTCCAACCCACCTCTCCTGTCTCATTTCCTGCCATATTCCAGACTCGTTTCTCCCCTTTACCACATTAGACATCTCTCAGGCCTTACATGTTGTCTTTACCCCTTTATCCTTCCAGCCACAGGGCCTCTGCACATGCTGTTTCCTCTGCCTGGATTGTTCTTCTCTCCCCTCTCAGCTGGTTAACTCTTACCATCCTTCTGATCTCAGCCCACTTTCTCAGAGAAGCCATCCCTGGCCTTTCTGAACACTGAACAGGTTGAAGTCTCCTCACATCCCATGCACCTCATCTGTGCGTGCTTGTGTGCGCGCGTGTGTGTGATTTTCCTTCATTCTACTCCCTGAGCTCCTTGGAGACAGAGACAGTGTTCATGTTACTTGGTACAGTATCTCCCACAAGCTGCACAGAGCAAGTACCCAGCAAACATTTAATGAGTGAATGAATCCCCAAGTTTCTGTTTCTATTTATTTACGGTTAAAAGTTGGGTAGGAAGGACTTCCCTGGTGGCACAGTGGTTGAGAATCTGCCTGACTATGCAGGGGACACGGGTTCGAGCCCTGGTCCGGGAAGATCCCACATGCTGCAGAGCAACAAAGCCCGTGCACCACAACTACTGAGCCTGCGCTCTAGAGCCTGCGAAGCCACAACTACTGAGCCCGTGTGCCACAACTACTGAATTCTGCGCACGTAGAGCCAGTGCTCCTCAACAAGAGAAGCCATTGCAGTGAGAAGCCTGCACGATGCAACAAAGAGTAGCCCCCGCTCGCCACAACTAGAGAAAGCCCGTGTGCAGCAACAAGGACCCAACGCAGCCAAAAATAAAAATAATTAATTAAATTAAAAAAAAATGTTGGGTAGGAACAGTTTTAGGAGGTGGGAAGATCAATGGTCCAGACAGGACATAAGTTTGGGACAGCTGTGAGACATCCAAGAGTGTTGTCAGGTAGGCAGTCAGACATGGGAGCCTGGAGCTCAGAGGAGAGGTCTGCATTCAGGTGATACATTTGGGGTAATATTATATCACCGTTCTTTAATGTTGTATGAAATGACTTAAAGGGGAGGAGATGGGGAGTGAAGAGAAGAGGACTAGGGAGAGCTCCAGCTTCTAGAGATCAGGTGGAGGAGGAGACCTCCTAAAGGCCGCCGAGGAGGGGCAGCCCGTGAAATAAGAGGAAAACTAAGAAAATGCGGGTTCAGGACTTCCCTGCGGGTCCAGTGGTTAAGACTTCACTCTTCCGCTGCAGGGCCGTGGGTTTGATCCCTGGTTGGGGAACTAAGTGCCCGCATGCCACCTGGCATGGCCAAAAACCAACCGACAAACAAGAAAGTGTGATATTACGGATCCCAGAGAGCAGAATGTTTAAGACAGGAGTAGGAAGTTGGGTTGAGTGATGCTGGGTATCTGAGTAAGATGTCCCTGTAGAGGTACCAGAAAGGGTCCATATAGAGGTGCTTGGGGTCCTTGATGAGCCATTTCAATGGAGTCATGAGAGAGAAGTGAAGACTGGAGTGGCTGGAAGCGTAAAGGGGAGAGGGGGAGGGGAGGAATGGAGGTGATGTGTATGGATGTGTGGAGGTGAAGAGAGCGGGTTGCTGGAGGGAGATGTTAAGGAAAGGTTTTCTAAAGATGTGACATTGCAGTGCACGTTTGTGTCAGGATGTGAATGTGAGTGCGTGGTGCCTTTGTCCCTGTGTGTGTTTGCGTGTGCATCCTTGTGCATTGACTGTGTATTTGATTCTCAAGGAATTTGAAATGGTGGCCTTTTGGCTCAGATCTTTATTTAGCATTATAAATCAATGTTTATATATTTAGAATCCATAGGGCATAGAACTCATTGGTTCTCTGCTTTTTATAGTTGATGAGATTAAAATAAAGCCATGAAGTCACTTATATGAGGCAGTAGGCAAATTATGGGTCTTAGCAGGGCACAGAAACACACCTAAGGAATGTTGTTGGAATTCAACACATGTAGTGACCCATAATAATCTTTTAAAACTCCAACCATCATGCTACGTCGTATAATTTTTAAACAGATGATCTGCATTTTTCAGCTTAGAGGATTAACAGCTATGCTAAATGGTAAGGAGGAGGTCCGTACGAATTTTTTTTTTTTTTTTTTTTTCGGTACGCGGACCTCTCACTGCTGTGGCCTCTCCCGTTATGGAGCCCAGGCTCCGGACACGCAGGCCCAGCGGCCATGGCTCACAGGCCCAGCCGCTCCGCGGCATGTGGGATCCTCCCAGACCGGGGCACAAACCCGTGTCCCCTGCATCGGCAGGCGGACTCTCAACCACTGCGCCACCAGGGAAGCCCTCCGTACGAATTTAATTCAATAGGAATTTAAAACTTATCACAAATCCAAACAGGGGACCCATTTCCAATGGGCAAGAATTTACGATGTCATTTTCATCACAGGCCATATATGAGCGCCTTTTTTGTTGGATTGTTTCTCGCATCAATGATATTATTGAGGTCAAGAACTCTGACACCACCATCCACGGGAAGAACACGGTTATAGGTGTCTTGGATATCTACGGCTTTGAAATCTTCGACAACAACAGGTAAACCGGATAAGGTACTGAAAACCCTATTGTTTATTATTTTTTTTATTTGTTTGAGCCTAATTGATTCCTTTTCTTGCAGCTTTGAACAATTCTGCATCAATTACTGCAATGAGAAGCTCCAGCAGCTGTTT
Organism: Neophocaena asiaeorientalis asiaeorientalis; assembly: GCF_003031525.2. Taxonomy (NCBI): domain Eukaryota; kingdom Metazoa; phylum Chordata; class Mammalia; order Artiodactyla; family Phocoenidae; genus Neophocaena; species Neophocaena asiaeorientalis. The sequence continues at coordinate 1,333,035 of NW_020172446.1, forward strand.
ATTCAGCTGGTCCTGAAGCAAGAACAGGAGGAGTACCAGCGGGAAGGGATCCCCTGGAAGCACGTGAGTGGACTCGTACAGACTGTTCACGATAACGTCAACTCTTAGCATCTTGGGTACCTGCTGATCTTCTTGGGTGCTTGAAACACCTAAACCTTAGCTTTCCTTTTCAAGGTATTGAAACATTACAGTTCATTTTCGGGGTTGATAGGTGGGATTTCTCTAATTTGGTCGACTGTCTGGTTGGTGCCCAGAAAAGGCTGAGTTGAAAATCAGTAAACTTATGTTCACTTTACAGCTGATGCCACGTAGTTTTTTTGATTCACATCTGTTAGAGTTTAGCATCATTTATAAGTTATTCAGGGCAGCAACTTATGCCTTCAATTGGCTGAACTTTGCTTCCAAACTGAGTTTCTTCCCCTTCCTTCTTTCTTTCTTTGCTCTTATTTCTCCTTTTTTCTTCTCCTACTTTGTAAGCCAAGTGGCATTTTATTGTCTTTGGTTAATGAGGTTCATATTCCCTGAAACCCATGCGTGAAAACAGTTGTATTAACTTTGATTTCCATTTACTTTCCTTTGTGTCACACAACAGTTATCACCTCTCTTCTCCTGGCTCTCTGTGAACTTTGTATTTGTCACTAGTCCAATAAGGTACAGCCAGACAGTATGATTGATGCAGGGTGCAATACCACAGATCACAGCTAAAAACATGACAGTTAGACCTCCTGTGTTCACGATAGAAATGGGACCTTGTAATTTTCTTTGAAATTTGTATTTTTGAACAATTTTGAGGACAGACAAAAAAAATCAAAAACTTCTCTGAGTTTCCATAAATTTCTGTGTTTATCCTTTTGCCAAATAGTATAGATAATGAAGTCCGTATTTGTATTTTGATATCCAGTGTAAGCAGTAAAAAGCTATTTGAAATGCTGTATTTAAATTACTTTTATATTCCTTCCCATCTTCCTACTTTCCATCTCCTCTCATTCAGAAAAAGGAGATACTGGTATGATAATTAGCTTTCCTGCTTCAAATTTCTTCTTTGCCTTCCATCCATCGTGTGTTAAATGTTAGAATACCGTAACAATTTTGTTCAAGTATAGTAGTATGAATTCTACATATTTACATATAAAGCAAAGGGTGTATTATTACTTTTTTTTTTTTTTTGCGGTATGTGGGCCTTTCACTGTTGTGGCCTCTCCCGTTTGCGGAGCACAGGCTCCGGACGCGCAGGCTCAGTGGCCATGGCTCACGGGCCCAGCCGCTCCGCGGCATGTGGGATCTTCCCGGACTAGGGCACGAACCCATGTCCCCTGTATCGGCAGGCGGACTCTCAACCACTGTGCCACCAGGGAAGTCCTGTATTATTACTTTTTAATAGGAATACCTACAGTTTTGATTTAAAGAGTGAAGTCTCATTGCATATTTAAGATGTAATTCAATTCAGTTAAGTTTACATGCAGCTTTCTTAGAACGAATCTGTTGCATAACATAATACACAATTATAACTGGGGCTTAGGTTTTTATAGCAAACTTAATCGTAAAACTTGTTATTCAGATGTGGTTCAGAGATACTGGTCCAAAATATCCTTTAACAATCAGAATATCAAATTCCACAGGCATAGTTGATAAAGGGAAAAGTCAACAGTTGCAGGAGACTATTCCAAGCGTCTGAAAAAGGAGCAAAAGCCCTTTAGAACAATTCTTAGTGAAATAAAGCAAGAAAAATGTGACCCAGAGGTAACAGAAAGCTCACTCCAAAATAATAGTTACTGAATACAGCCCGGGTCCCCAAATTAGAATCTCCATTCTGGGCAAGTATTTCCTTTAAAAACCCCTAACTTTAGAACATAGTGATTAATTAAAAAAAAAAAATTTATTATGGAAAATTTCAAGCACACATAAGAGCAGAGGTCACAATATAATAAACTCCTTGTACCCGTCACTCAGCTTTAATAGTTATCAGGGAGTTGCCAGTCTTGTGTCTTCTGTACCCAACCCACCCCCAGATTATTTTGAAGCAAATCTCAGACATCACATTACTTCATCTGTAAATATTTCAGTGTGTTTCTCTAAAAGATAAAGACTTTTATAAAAAACCATAGGCACGACACCATTATCACACCTAAAAAATTAACAGTAATTCCTTAATGTCATCAAATATGCAGCCAGTGTTCACATTTCACATTTCCTCAATTGTCTTAGAGCTTTTGGTTTTGCTTTTACAGTTTGTTTGAATTTGGATCCAAATAAGTTACTTACGTTGTGATTGGTTGATCGGCCTCTTGAACATCCATCGATTTTCTCCTCTCTCCCCTCCCTCCATCCCTCCCTCCCTCTCTCTCTCTCTCTCTCTCTCTCTCTCTCTCTCTCTCTCTCTCTCTCTCTCTCTATTTTCCTTGCAATCTTTTGTTGAGAGAATAAGTCATTTGTTCTTTAGAGTTTCCCACTGTCTGGATTTTGCTAATGGGGTTCCCGAGGTGTCACCTAATCTGTTTCTCTGTTCCTTATATGTCTTGTACATTGGTTATTAGATCTAGAGTCTTGACTGGTGTCAGGATCACCATCTATTTCATAGGTGGTATGTGAACTTCCACCAAGAGGTTCATAATGTCTTGTCTCCCTAATTGATTCGCCTTTACATGATTTTGGTGCCGTAGTTTACAAGTCATTTTTAGGTGCTGAGGACTTGACTCTCAGGCACAAAGCTGCTCTATTTGGAGTGAGGATGGGAGCCCCAGAGCCCTGTGCCCCTGAGCCATCCCCTCTCATCTCTCTTTGTCCCCTGCATCCGCTAAGAAACCTCCTGGGAATACCAGGTTGCTGGAAGAACCTAGTTTGAAACCCACGACTGTAAGCAGTGTTTGAAGCCACATTAAACTGTGAACCACAACCTACTGGACTCTTCAGCAAAGACTAATCACTTTTAGTTAGACAGTTGGAATTTGGGGAACTTAATTCTCTTGTTCTTGGCACAAAAGACTTAATCTTTAATTCCATAGTCACAAAGTCTACGATTTCAGCTGTTAATTAATACAGAGTTCCTGCTTTTTGAATATTTTAAGGATATTTTTTCCAAAGATAGAAATAACTTTTCTCCATAATGAGAAATGTAATAAGTGCCCACAATAAAAGTGAATACTTAGACCAGGGCTTCTCCATCTCTGTACTAACGTTTTAGACCCGATAACTGTTGTGAGTCTGTCCTGTGCTTTGTAGGATGTTAGTAGTATCCCTGGCCTCTTCCCACTGGATGCCAGTAGCATTCTACTAGTCACGACCACCTGAAATGTCTCCAGGCATTGCCAAATGCGCCTGGGGGGCAGAGTCACCCTCTATTGAGAATCACTGATTTAGACAAACCAGAAAAGTATAAAAAACAAAGTTTGGGGCTTCCCTGGTGGCGCAGTGGTTGAGAGTCCGCCTGCCGATGCAGGGGACACGGGTTCGTGCCCCGGTCTGGGAAGATCCCACATACCGCGGAGTGGCTGGGCCCGTGAGCCATGGCTGCTGAGCCTGCGCGTCTGGAGCCTGTGCTCCACAATGGGAGAGGCCACAGCAGTGAGAGGCCCGCGCACAGAAAAAAACAAAAAAAAAACAAAGTTTGCAGAAAAGCCACCCAGTTTGCAGACTTTCAGTCCATGGAATACAGAGGAGGACTCGCAAGACTAGGGATGGAGCTGAAAGCCACAGACAGATAGCTGGCATGAGCCCTTGGATTTTAAATGGCATTGAACAGGGATCCATGAGACACAGTAATACTCTACTGTGAGTGTGTCGATCTTACAGAAGGTAGTGGGGACAACTCTGAGTTCAAGTACCTCCTCAGTGAGGTGGGACACATCAACACACAAGATTAAAATGTATAAGCCGCCCGTCTTCAAATGAGGTACTACAGCTTTCCTGAGTCAGGGCCATGTGTGCTTTCTGTGTGTATGTTGGTATGCATGCTGCAGGCTATCAGAATAGACAGGTGTAGAAGAGGATTATTACACAGACCTTGTGTGTGCTGAGGTGGCTAAAGAGCATGCAGTTATTTACAACTTTATTCAGCCTTGTGGAAGCACATGAAAAGCTTATTCTTATCCTTTACGGATACTTACATCTCAGAATGAAATTTTTTATATTGTACCCTGGAAACCTCTGTTAGACCCATATGTGCTTTTTAACTTTTGGAAAACTGAAGGAGATACTCTTTGGGATTTTTAGTCAGCCAGGGCCGTGTAACTAAAAATGCAAGTTCTCGGAAACACCTTAACTCCATCAAGTTCAGTATCAATGAATACTTCAAGGTTATTTGTTGGTACTTAGTGGAATCTGGGTCTTGCGGTTAACAGCCAACAGATTGAGGGATTGAGGGTCTGACGAATAAGATTAGGTGCAGGATATGAAGACAGAATTAAAACAGGAGTTAGCGAAGGGAGAAACATTATCTACTTTATAATTTTTGCCTGGAGCTGTACTCATTTAAGACAAAATGTTTTATGATAAAAAGTCCACAAATACATTTTTAAAAATAAATTTATTTATTGGTTTGTTTTTATTTTTGGCTGTGTTGGGTCTTCGTTGCTGGGCACGGGCTTTCTCTTGTGGCGAGCAGGGGCTACTCTTCCTTGCGGTGCGCGGGCTTCTCATTGTCGTGGCCTCTCTCGTTGCGGAGCACGGGCTGTAGAGCTCAGGCTCAGTAGCTGTGGCACACGCACTTAGCTGCTCCTCGACATGGGGGATCTTCCCAGGCCAGGATTCGAGCCCATGTCCTCTGCATCGGCAGGCGGATGCTCAACCACTGCCCCACCAGGGAAGCCCCACAAATACATTTTAAAAAAAACCTCTGTTAGAATGTGTGCTCATTTTAGCGTTATCCCTCATTAGTGTCGTTCACCTCTTTGACGCCAAAGTGACTTAAATTCCCGATACATATGGAGGCATTGCCATTGCACCTGTTCCTGGTTTCCGGTTCCCTCTGGAATTGCCACTTTGCTGTGTCCTACAGATCGATTACTTCAACAATCAGATCATCGTGGACCTCGTGGAGCAGCAGCACAGGGGCATCATTGCCATCCTGGATGACGCCTGCATGAATGTCGGCAAAGTCACCGATGAGATGTTCCTGGAAGCGCTTAACAGTAAATTGGGCAAACATGGTCATTTTTCCAGCCGAAAGGTAGTGTGTATAATGAGAACTTCCTCTCATTTTGATCATTAAGATTTTCCTCATTGTTTGACAGAATTAAATGACTTTATATGTTGGGTTGAAAGAATGTCCACTCAAGTGAGAAGGACCATAAACATCCATGAAATGATGTATTGCTGTGGATGAATTCTGCCTTTCTGGTTTATAGGACAGCGAGATTGATAGACATCGTAATGTCCAGGAGAGGGAGCTCTAGACTATTCAATTTGCTAGAGGTAGGAAAAATGAACACGATTCTTTAGAAAGCATGATGTCATTTGTAACCAATAGATACAGAGTCCTTGTTCATGTGCTAGGATTTTGCTCCCGCATCTGATCATTCTGGCACTGAAAATAGCTTTTGTCCTTGACTTTTTACTGTAATCCTCAGTTATGAAAATGTAGTATGTGTTCTCTGCTGTAGTTCTTCCGACTATGTGACTTTCTCGAAAACAGAGAAATTCTAGCTGAAATCCTAGTGTTACGAGGAAACTCATTCCTTAAATGAATGGTTATCCTTCTTAAGTCCCTATTTTTCACATTCTAAAAATGTTATAAGCAGATCGTATCTCCATGATAGTTGGTGGCAGTCGTGGTTATCCGACATTTGTGCTGTGCCTTGCATATAGTATGTTTGCCATAATACTTGGCATAGAAGAGACACGCCATCACCCCTAGGTGTTCCCTACAAATGTAGGCTTGTCTAGCAACCATAAGCTGAAGGAAAAACAGGCCCCATTCTTCTTCACTTCCAGAAGGAAAGGGGCCAACGTTTCTGCTCCTCCATAATCCCATATAAATCTATGACCCACTGCCACTTTTTAGCATGGATAAATCTGTATTCTGACTTTGTCCCTTCTGAAATTATGTAATCAGAACAGTAAGATTCCCCAACTAACTGGAGAAAGCACAGATCATCAAGAAATAGATTACTGGCTGGTATTTATTTGAGACTAGTTTATTTCTAAAATATTCTCCTTGGTCTGTTACTGAGGACTAACTTGTAGTGGTGCTGTAAGTCAGCTTTCAGATGCTACAGTCTGATCTTTGACATTAGGGGTCTAGCTAGGGTTATTCCTTCAGTCATTTCCTATTTATAACACAGATACTTAAGTGCGTCTCATTTTCCAGGTACAATCCTGGGTGCTGGGGACAGAGCAGTGAGCCAAGTTAGAAGCCACGTAAATAATTTAGAGTGGTGCTTTTAAAGACGGCATGATTACAGGGCAAATGTCCTGTCTCTGAGGGGTTGGGTATAAATGTCCTTTATAATCACAATTCAGGTTTTGGAGACTCGCCTGGCACTGGTAGACAATCTGTGTTTGTCAAATTCAGTTGAATTGGTCACAGTCATACCAAATAGATCTTATGAAATATTGAATTCCAAACTAAAACAGGCAAGGCTCCACTTTGTTTAAATAAATATGATTCTCATGTGAGAAATCACTTCATTTTGTTATGTTTCACCTTGGCCATTTATACACTCGAATTTATCAACCAAATGTTTTGAAATATAATTTCATATTTACAGTAGGAACTGTATGTACGGTACTTTTAAGCAGCTGCTACTGACTTGATAGGAAATGCTAAATAGTAATTTATCTGTGGAGGTTGAATTTTTTTTTTTTTTTTTTTTTTTTTTTTTTTTATAATGTGGGAGCCCAGGTTTTCCCAACTCTCAGACCAGGTGGCTCCTTTCTCCCTCAGCATCCTCCCCCAGACAAATCCTGAGATGGAAGTTTTTTGTGTGTTCTTTTCTGGGATTTTTGCCTAATGAAGGAAAGAAATGAAATAACCAAGCTGTCAGGATATTTTCATCACTATGAGTCTTTCTGTTAAATAAATGCTATTATTCTGTATGTTAAAGCAGGTATTATCATTGCTATTGGTTATTAATGATTAGCTAGAATTATTGGCAGGCTAAATAAGGAGTTTCTGGCTTATGCTTATTTAGGGGCTAAATTGTTTCTCATGCCTTAAAGTTATCATGGAGAGGCAGGCAGATGATCCAATAAACCATAAAATAACTGTAAAATATTATTAACATATAAAGTTGAATGATAAATACATAACTTGTATTATTTTTTATAAAGTAAAGAAAAATCTAAAAACTTCTGTGTTTAGATCAGTTAAGACTTTGCAGTATCCAAATGTAAGAATATTCAATTATAATAGTATAGCTATCTCTTGGGTCCTTTTCCTTTGGGCATTCTATAAGTAAAAGGGTTTTGTAAAAGTGGTTAATAAGAGAGAGAGAAGGAAAGAGGAATTAAATGAGACCCCTCTGCATGTTAGACACTTTGGTCTCCATAGTTCATTTAGCCTCCAGACCAACTCTCTGAGATAAGTGATTACTAAAGGAAACAGAGCAAGTAGGTGGTAGAGCCAAGACTGGAACCTCAGAAGTCTGACACTAACTTCCTATAATTATTCATTTGTTGAATTAATAGGCTAATTATTCCTTTAATAATCTAGACATCCACATAGAACCCACCAACCTGGTTAGGCTTGTTTGTTGTCTGACACTACAAGTCAAGTGGTGTTTGTATGTAACTGCACTCAATGCTTATGGATTCTTAGACGTCTGCTTTTGAATCTATAGGATATCAAGTGATCCTTCACAGGGCGCTCAAAGAATCTAGGTGCTACTGTAATAAGGAAATTGCAGAAAGTTATAGAGACCCAGGGCTATATAAAAACTGCCTTCCCATAAAGTTCCTCTTCAGTGAGAAACAGCCGCAGAAGGTTGATCTGTGAAGCGATAGACCTGGAGTCCCGGCTTAGCAGAAGACAGGTGAGCCAGGTTGTTGTGTACGTAGGAGAGTACAGACGTTGCATTCAGTCCCAAGAATCCTTCCCAGAGCTACCGCTTACCAGCTGGACCTTGGGCCCGTTACCTAATCTCTTTGAACCTTAGTTTCCATGTATGTAAAAGAGAGCCCATAATACTTAGTTTAGATGTCAGTTGTGAGTATGGAATGAGATGTCCATGCCTAGGAGATAGCAAACCCTCAATATGATCCTCCTTAAGTGGGACATGGAGGAGAAAGAGACTCTGTCAGTCAAGGTAGGCTGGGCTGTGTTAAGATAGCAGCCAAGATTTAAGTGTCATAGACAATAGAAGTCTGGTTCCCTCCCAGGGAACCAGACTTCTTCCATCTTCTGGCTCTTCCAGCCCCTGGGGACTATCCTCTGCATCCAACTAGTGGGAGGTGAAAAGGAAGTACAGAGGAGAATCACCCACTTCTTAACCTGCTTTGGCCTTGAACAGCCTCAGCTCACTTGAACTCACCTTCCATCATCCAGAACTTGGTCACTCGGCCAAGAAATGAAGTCTGACTATGTGGACTTCCAGTGAAAGTTCTCAGTCTTTACCACATTTGCCAAATTAAATCAAGCCCCACTCAGTGTGATTTCCTTCGTAATGATATCGTGATTTGTGACACGGTTATCCTCTCCTATTAAGTTGGAATCTATTTTTAGGAAAGAGAGAATGTCTGTTTTCAAGATCATCCCCTTCTTGATTTCTTAGCTCTGCGCCTCGGACAAAATCCTGGAGTTTGATCGAGATTTTCGAATTCGACATTATGCGGGTGACGTGGTGTGAGTATCTTACTTTGGTACCCGATGTGATGATTTGCATGCAGCCTCACTTCAGAAAATATAGTCAAGGCAAATGGAAATTGCTTTTGTATTCATTTGCATTTTCCAGCCATTTCATATGCCAGTATATTTTAATTTCTTCACTTAAAACATTAGCATAGCTTCATTCATCCCTTGCTTTTCAAACATTTATTAAAGACACACCACGTGACCATACACAGTTCCTGGCATTGTTGGCACTCTAGTCAGAATCAGCTGATGGTTAAATAAACCATGGAAGTATGTTAAGAACTGGGATAGAAAGGTGGGTAATATGGGCCGTGCCCTGAAGAGGCTAACAGTTTAGTGGAGGATACAGGCAGAATACATGATAAGTCGTTATAATGGAGAACAGAAAGGGTTAAATTGGAGACACGCAAGGCATTATGGGAACACTGAGGAGGAGTAATTAACCCAGAGTGAGGAGTGTGGCCAAGCCTTGTAGGAAGTGATGTCCCAGCTGAGTCCTAGAAGTAAAAGAGGCTTAGTCAGAAGACAGAATTAGGAAGAGAAGAGTAAGAGAGGGCATTCCAAGCAGAAGAGATAGCAGGCCTGCAGGCCCAGAGGTGAAAGTCACCATTGTACATAAAGAACTACTAGTGGTTGGGTAACTATATGAGCAAAAACCAGTTTAGCATATGAATTTTCAAGTGTTATTTGAAAAAGTGAAATTCTCACAAGCTACATTTTCTGATTATAATACAATAAAAGTAGAAATTGGGGAAGAAAATGAAACTAAAAAAATATAACCGCCTTAGTATTTTCATTTCCTAGGGCTGCTGTAACAAATGACCACAAATTGGTGACGTAAAACAGTAGAAATTTATTCTTTCACAGTTCTGGAGGCCAGAAGTTAGAAATCTAGGAGTCGGCAGGGCCACACTCTGGAGGCTTTAGAGGATTGTTCCTTGCTTTCCCCAGCGTCTGGTGGCTGCCAGCATTCCTTGGTTCGTGGCTGCATCACTCCAGTCTCTGCCTCTGTGGTCACACTGCCTCTTCCTCTTCAGGGTGTCTGTGTTAAATCTGCCTCTGTCTTAAAACTACACTTGTGTTGGCATTTAAGGCCCACCTGAATACACGGGATGAATTTCTCCTCCGAAGGTCCTTAACGTAATCACATATTTTACCATATAAGGTGACATTCGCAGGTTCCAGGGAATTTGACGTGGTTGTCTTTCAAAGGTGGCATTTTCCAGTCTGCTACACTTACTATGTTTTGCCCACCCAACACTGCTTACTATCTTGTTTTTGTTTGAAGTCCCCTCTTTTCCTTTCTGCTTATTTTTTACATTAGGAATTCTATTCATGTAACCCATTACAGGAAGAAATTAAACAACGACAGAAAGCAAATGATCATCTCTATAAATGCCAAAAAGACATTTGAGGAAATTTTAATAGCTGTTCCTGATTTAAATTAAAACTCTAGAATCATAAAATAAAATGGCTCAAAATTATCATCCCCCCTCTGTCAAACTAGCCGTTAGTGCTGGGATGGCACCATTATCCACTTTTTCTGGTGCTATTTCCAGGTTCCAGAATACTGAAGAGGGAAGATCCAGTACCACGCAGACACCTGCCTCTGAAACTCCAGGCCTCACTTATAGGGTACTTTTTATACAGCCCAGGTTGGCATAACTGCAGAGCTGGACAGAGGCCTTAGAGAACATGCAGGGCATGAAGAAATTTATGCAGAGTGTGTAAAATTCTTACCCAAGGTCACACAGCAAGTTTATGGAATAGCTGAGACAATAACTAGGCTTTCAGACTCGCAGTCCAGAGAGCTAGCCAGCCCCACAGAGGAATATTTGATGCCTCAGACTTGCCCTCCTCTTGTTAAGCTCTTCAACCCTTTTTCAGATTTTTGCTGGGAATCTTCTGTGAGCACAATACTTTATAAAGTATGGTCCCTGCCCACAAAGAGCTTTCCATGTAAGATGCATACATACATACGTGGTTGTGTGCATGTATTTATTGACACGCACTCCCATATATATGTACACATACACACGTTTATGTGCATACACTGATACAGCAAAAGATGGTTGAACATAATTGCCATATGAGTAATAATGTGTTGTCAGAATTCAGAGTAAGCAAATGATATAATACTTCTAACTGTGTGTGGTAAACCCAGGAAGGCAGATCCTGGTCCTTGGGTGCTAGGAATTATTTTTATAGGAAAAAGGGGAAAGGAGGCTAAAAATATGTAGGAAGTAGTAACTAGGCCCATTTGACTGGAGTGTATCCTTTGGTGGCATAGAGAAGTAGAAACGCCTAGAAAAGTAGATTGAGATCAAATCACAATGAGTCTTAAAGGCCAAAATAAGGAGTTTGAAGTTTGAGTTGTATGGGTCCAGTGATAGATGAAGAGTCAGGTGACTTCAAGGGCTCAGTCAGAAGAGACTTGCAGGTATTAGGAAGAAGACCGAGGTTGGAGGACGCAAGGAACTAATTTTGGACCTGACGGCCTTAGAGTATGCCCATGGGCAGCACAGCCTGAAGGAACGTTCTTGCAGAATTAGACACGTAAGGCTGGAACATTGGTGCGGGGTCAGGGTTCGATGCGATTGACAAGGAAGACGATACAGTCAGGCAAGAAAGGAGAGCTGGAAGCAGCGGCTGCCTCTGTAGGGTTGCTACTTACCCAGCCTCCTCTCAGCCTGCTGTAATCGTGCAGAACCCTCCCTTCCTGTTATCCCCGCCTCATCCCCCAGTTTTCTCCCTCTAGAGCCATGCCAGTCACCGCAGCAGAGCAACCCCCATTCCTACCTTTGTCACCAGCTGCAATCTTAGCTGGACCTTCAAGACGTTGCTCGCGTCCCTTCCTCCAAACCATGGACACTGACCTTTTCACTTCCTCTTGAGCACTCCTCACATGTGCCTGCTCCCGCCCTTTCATTTAATCGCTTCCCCTGTGTGATCTGCCTTCCTCTTTCTCTTCTGCTTATCCAAATCTTACCATCCTTTGCAGTTCTTCTTGGATTCTTTTCTCCCACCCTGAGCGCAGTGAGCAAGCCTTAGGCAAGTCATTTGACCTCCCTACGGATGAGACTGTTAGATCCTGTACGTTGCCGTTTTGCTTTTATCTTAGGAATGCTGGATGATAAATGCAGCTGTCTTTTTAAAAGTCATCGTCTTGAGGTAAGCAACAAACCAGTAGAGAATGATGATCTTAATCATAATGATGACACAGCTGTTTGCTCTCCTTTCGAGGACTAGAAACAGCACCCCCTCTGTACAGGAGGCGAATTTGTTATTCTTTAACCCAGCACTGGGTGGACAGTATTAGCTTTATAGATGATTGGTTGCATAATTTAACTGTGGAAAGGCGTGTAGACTTCTAGAAAAGCTTAAAAGTGGCTCTTGCTTGGTGAATAATGTGTGTGTTTGTTTTCTCTCTCAACTAGCTACTCTGTCGTTGGTTTTATTGACAAAAACAAAGACACTTTATTTCAAGATTTCAAGCGCCTCATGTATAACAGGTAGGATTGAAATTTTATTATTGGTCTTCATGTTAAGCTCTTTGACATGTATATTACGTAATATGTATGCACACGATTATTTTATGTGACAATTTTAAGAGTTTCTGGTCATTTTTCTGGTTCTGCTTGATCATACTTAATGAGTGAAATAATATATTACTTTATGATGATAAAAGCTGTAAACTTAGGGCAGGGACCCTGTTATTAATATGATGTTCCTTGATTTCCCTTGGGATGCCTCAGTTTCTCTGTTCATTGCCGCCATCCTCCGACACCCCCGCCGGTGTGCTCAGCAGCCCCCCGGCCAGGCCAGTGGCCATGGGAGAGTGTCAGATAACCTCTGGCCCAGCCGAAAGCTTTACATACTCAGATTCCCACTGTAGTGTCTTTGTAGTGTCTCCAGCCAAGGGACCACCCTAATATCAGAGTGGCTGTGGTGTCAGTGGTGATAGATCCTGAGTGGTCAGAATCTCCTCACAATCCAAGAAAATGTGAAAAATCTGTGGAGAAATAAAACCAGGCAGAGGAGAGCAAGTTCACACCCAGTACGGATACCTTGGAAAGAAGGCCTACGAAGAAGAGAAGCTTCCTAGCCAGCTGCTGCTTTTGGATTAAAGTGTTGTCGCTCGTGTATTAAGTCTCCTCAGCCTGTTGGTCAGTAGTTCAGACAAGGTATATGGAGCACCTCTGAGCTACACGTTCTTCTGTGCTCTTGGGGTACAAAGCCCCTCCCCTCCTGAGGTCTTTTATTCTAGTGGAGATGACAGTTAATAAAACAATAAAACAACGAACTTTCAGGTGGTAACAAGTGCTGTGAAGAAAAGTAAAGTAGGTGAGAGATTGAAGGGTACAGACCAGGAAGGGCCGGGGAGGCATTACAGGTAGGGTGGTCGGAAAAGGCTTCTTAAAAGAGGGGTCATTTGAGCTGAGACCTGAGTGAAGTGAGAGCGTGAACCATGAACATGGCGAGGAAGAGAGGGAGAGCATTCAGGCAGAGAGAAGGGCTAGTTCACCAAGGCATTAAGGTGGGAACGGGCTTGGGTGCGTTGAGGACGGGAGGAAGGCCAGTGTGGCTGAAATCAGTGAGGGGAGGGGAGAGCGATTGGGAATGGCTGCAGAGAGGTCCACAGGGCCCAGCTCATGAAGAGTCCATGAGCCATGCATGATGGGAAGCCATCGGAATGGATGATGTGATATGATCTCTATTTTAAAGAAATCATTGGAACCGCTGTGTAAAACCCAGACTGTAAAGGGCAAGGGTAGACGTGCAGAGACCAAGTAGGAGGCTCGTTTAGTGATCCAGGCTGAGGCATGGATGGGGTTACAGAGATGATGAAATGTGGTCTGAGTGGGTGATGTTTTGAAAGTAGAGCCAGCAAGATTTGCTGATGGATAGGATGTGTGATGTGAGAAAAACAGAAATCAAAGACGATGCCTGAGCAATGGGGAAGGGATGCTTGACTGTGGGAAAGACAAGAGGAGGCGCTCATTTTGGGGGGAAATCAAGAGTTTCGTTTTGGATATGTTTTGTCGGAGGTGCGTTTTGGGCATCCAGTTGAAAATGCCAAATAGGCGACTGTGTGCATTTAGAGCTCAGAGTAAAGGCGGGACTAGAGATGTAAATTCATGGTCACCAGTCTGTTGATAGTATTTAAAGCCGTAGTCCTGGGTGAGTTTGTCTAGGGTGAGCAGAGAGAAAAAATAAAAGAGAGAAGAGGTTGGTTGAAAGATGAATCCCTGAGATACTCTACCATTTCGAGTCAAGCAAGGAAAGAAGAACTAGCAAAGGAAACTGAGAGCATGCCTGTGAGTTAGGAAGAAAGCCAGGAATCTGGTGTCAGGGAGGCCAGGTCAAGTAAAAAAGATAAACTGTGTCAAACACTGTCAAGAGCAGAGTCCTATGAGGACCAAGATTCACCATTGGATTTGCAAACATGAAGGTCATCGGGACCCTGACAACACTGGCTTCAGTAGAGTCGTGAAGACAAGATGTCTGACGGAAGCGGGCGCGAGAGAATGCAGGAAATGAGAATGTGGAGAAAGTGTGTTTCAACAGTTCTTTCAAGAGGTTTTGGTATAAAATGGTTCATCTGTATGGATGAAGCCTCCAAGAGCAGAGATGGAACCATCACCACTAGAAAGTCACAGAGATGTGGGAATGTGAGAGGGGACCCACGTAAGAGCTGGTTTGGGGAGAAGAGACTTTCAGAAAGAAGTTTCAATGCTCAGTTTATCAGGTAAGATGCACCCATTTTGAGAGAGAAATCAAAGAGTCTGGCATTGCTCTGTGTGTAGAAAAGTCAAAAAGTCAAATCAGGAAAACGGCCTCAGTCGGCCAGTGACAAAGTCAGGGTGCGTTGCCCGGGGAAGGCAGCCAGGCTGTGTACCAGGAGGCTGCACAGGGTGGCGTTGGTTACCTTCTTGAATTATCACAGCCCAGAGGTTCAGCTCACAGAGAACAGCTGCACCTTCTAGTGGTGGATTCACGTAACCCCCAGCTCACAGGGCCAATGCAGAAACAGACCAGCGAGCAGATTTATTTCCAGCGGACAATCTAACGGTCTCATGGTATGGAACACTTGCATGGGGATAACAGGCTCTTCTTCCCTATTGGAAAACCTGCCTGGGAAGTCAAATAGAGCTCTGTTAATTGACCGTGAAAAATATCACCTATAGAATGCTTAGTTGCTTGGTAAGCCTGGAATCAGAACAAAGGAACTTAGATAAATCCAACAATTAAGGGCATCAGTCTAAGATGAATCCATTTCACAACAGGGATGGTCTTGCCAAAGGTATAAAAACATTAAAAGTCTGTTCGTTGCAACTTGTATATATCTCTGTAGTAGTAAAGGCCTTGCCAGGGGGATGGAAAGTCTTGAAATCATTTTGGTTAAAACCATCCTCCTAGATGGTGTTTAGATGGGCTACCTTTGCCTTTTCGATGCTTCCATGGCTAAATGACCTTTCCAAATTCAATCCTTTCTTTCTTTCTGTCTGTTTAAAGAGTAATCCCTGGACCTCTAGTTCTGTAGAGTATCCATGCATGTGTGCAGGCACATGCGTGTGCGTGTATATATAAAGGGAAGGAGGCAAGGAGCAAGCAGGTGGCGTGCGAGGTGCACAGATCGCTCTTTACCACTTTCTCGTTAGCCAGCTAAGTTCCGCCTTATCTGTTATACGTACTGGGTTTCCGGATAAATAAGCTTCCCTTTTAAGGGCAAGTTTCTTTTAAATAAGTGTGAAAAGTATGTTGACTTACTGGCCTGAAAGTTCTTTTTCTTTAAAACAGTTGTATGTGTCTGTTTTGATTCATTATGCATCAGTTCTACTGTTTAATAATGTAATAATAATAAACATCTTATTTCCTTCATTCTCAACATTCCCCCCTCCCTTCATTTACAAGGTAGTGTCTGAAAAAAGACCGAAAGGGAGTAAGGTGCAGCTGAGCGTAGAAAAAAGCCAGTGATTTTCTGTCTTGGAAATCAGACAGAATTTGGTTAAAACCATCCTCCTAGATGGTGTTTAGATGGGCTAAACATGGGCATCAGGATTTTCAAAGTGCACACGCTCTAGTTTCTGGAAATTCTATTCCAGAGGTGTTAGGAAGGCATCCAGGCATTGTGGGCACTAAAGGTTGAGAACCATTGCCTCAAGTTCTCTCTCTGCTAGAGATTGAAATGGAAAAGTTAAGGAAAAGCAATAAACATTTATGTAGTTTTTTTTTTTTTTTTTTTTGCGGTACGCGGGCCTCTCACTGTTGTAGCCTCTCCCATTGCGGAGCACAGGCTCCGGACGCGCAGGCTCAGCGGCCATGGCTCACGGGCCCAGCCGCTCTGCGCCATGTGGGATCTTCCCGGACCAGGGCACGAACCTGCGTCCCCTGCATCGGCAGACGGACTCTCAACCACTGTGCCAGCAGGGAAACCCTATGTGGTCATTTTTATTGATACGTGTATCATTGGAAAATTATGGAATAGGAGTAGAAGGTAATAAAACTGGGTCCATGAACCACAGATCACGCATTATTTTATAGCCACTTTTGATGGCAATGGCGAGGGTTAGGACTGTTTTTCTTTTTCTGCCTTCATTCACAGACGCAGTCAGTCTTCACCTCGCCGTTTATCTTCCTCACTCTTGTCATCCATTCTGGCAGTTTGCTGCTATTATTTAGAGCCTTTTTGTACAGAAATTTACTAGGTGTTTGGGAAACCAACTCAATTTTCTCAGTTTTATATCAGGAAAAGAAAAGTGGGCAAAATGATGGCAGCAGTAAACACAGAAAAAAAAAAAATCCATGTTAGGTCTTTTCTATTGTCAATCCCCAATTTAAAAAAAAAAAAAAACTGATGAGAGAAAAGTTTCCAGGATGCGAGCAACATTTCGAGTTCCAATTACTTTAAAATCAAAAGCACCCAGTGTTGTGTTGGTTTCAGGTGTACAGCAAAGTGAATCAGTTACACATGTACATATATCCACTCTTTTTTAGATTCTTTTCCCATATAGGCCATTACAGAGTGTTGATTAGAGTTCCCTGTGCTATACAGTAGGTCCTTATTAGTTATCTATTTTATATAGAGTAATGTGTATGTGTCAGTCCCAACACAACATTGTAAATCAACTATACTCCAACAAAAATTTTTTAAAAATCAAAAGCACCCAAAATGAAACAGGAAGAAAATCAGAGCCGAGACCACTGTACATGTTTATAAAAATGTCTCCACTGAGCCAAATAAAGAATACAGTATATCATTTTTAGCCTGAAAACTGGCCTTAAGTACACTTTAAGAATTGGATTGCAGCCGTCTTAGTGTCACATCAATAGAATACTGTAACCGCCGGTGCTACCTATAAATGTGTTCATAATTCAGCTGCAGTAAAGGGATTTACTAGATGACAATGTAAAAGTGGTTATTTTCTATTCCTATCTGTGTTTTTTGAAAGACCTGGCTTTTTGTGACCTATACTGTATGAATATTTGTTTCAATTAAAAGATGCTTTCTCTTTAATGACTTCTGCCCATGACATTGAGGATTGTTTTCCTACTAGTGGTTTGTTCTCATTCTTTTAACGACCACCAAAACCATTTTATTTTAGGTATATGGTATCAGAGCTATGCAACCATTTGAGGATCCTGCATAATAATAACATCGAGGTCACTTTAAAGAAGTTTAAAGAATTTTTCAAATATGGTCTCGTTTGGACGCATCTCACTCTGTGGTGCAGTGTCTGTAATTATACTCTCAGCCTAATTTTCTGGATGGAATCATTTTTCCACTCAGGGCTTGTGAGTTCTGTCTGCAATGCAATCGTGGCTCCCAGGATACAGTTCAACAGGATTGCTTAGCAATTCATATTCAGCTTATATGAATGTAGCATTCAAACCACTCTTTCTGTGCTTCTCAGTTCAAATCCTGTGCTGAAGAATATGTGGCCCGAAGGCAAACTGAGCATTACAGAGGTGACCAAGAGACCTCTGACTGCCGCCACCTTATTTAAGAATTCTATGATTGCTTTAGTAGACAACCTTGCATCAAAGGTAATTACTGTCTTTTTTAAATATCTATTTCATTTCATAGATTCCCTCTTGATGTATGTTATAGAGAATGTATGTGTGCTTTGCTTTGTAGGTGATTATAGTAAATCAAATTTAAGAACATATTGAAAGTGAGTGTTACAATAGAATTCTTAATCCTGTTTTGTTTGTTTGTTTTTTAACATGGCTTGGTAAAACAGTTGTTTGTGTCCCAGATGAAATGCTCTTCTTAAATTTGGGCCTTTTATCCTACTGTAGTCATTAATGGGAAAGTCTTAGTAAGACCTTTAAAAAAAAAAAGAAAGCAGTATACTACAGGCGTAGTATATGCCTGACGAAAGAAACTTCAGCCCTGTGCTGAAGACAGGGCCTGGCTTAAAAAAAAAATCTTGAAATAAATTGTAACATATACCATCTTTCTGTTGTATCTGAATACAAAATGACCAGACAGAGGTTTAAGAGGAAGTTTAGTATTTAAGTATTGTCCTTAGGGTGTTTTAAATAGTTGAAATGAAAAGATGTATTATTGGCAGTTATTTCTGCTTTTTATTGTTCCTTTGAGGTCTAATACTGTTTGATAACTTCAGTCTGGGATTTTTTTTCCCCTTAAAGAACAGATTTCTACTCTTAACGGCTGCTGTTGACAAGTTTGATAAATTAGGCAGCATTCTGGGACTCATTATTTTTAGTGCCTTCATTTTTATCTTTCTCTTCTGGTGCTTTTCCAGTATATTTTTTCTTCTTCATTTTTAACTTTTTTTTTTTAAATCAACTTCCTCTCTAAAAATTTAAATCTATATTATTTTTGGTTACTTCCCTGTGGATAAATTAGGCAAATGCCACAAGAACACATCTATTCAGTAGCTTTCTGTTCTTTTCGTCAGGATTCTTTGGCCTCAGGTGACAACAGATAAGCACAATGTGTTGGTTTGTATAATCAGAAATCCAGAAAGGCAGGGGAGGGGTAAGGACACAGGAGCGTAGACTAGAATACCCTTAGGGCCCCTGGTCTTGTCCCTCAGCTTCTCTCTGCATGTCAGCTTCAACCTGTCTCATCCAGCAAGAAGGAAAGTGAACCTAGAAGGAACGCCTGGGACACAAGAAACAGAGTTGAACACAGAATTTTATAAAATGTATTTTATACAGTACATTAATTATAAATATATTGTTTATAAAACATATTCGATTTGTTCAATTAGAAAAGAATCACTTTTGTTTTCTAAATTTGGTAGTTAAATGTGAATTTTTAAATAAAAATTCTAGAACCATCTATAATTTCTGTATGGCCAGTTGCATTCAGCTACTAAACAACTGAACCCTCCTTCCCCAAATTAGTGGCTTAAACAAGAGAGACAGGGCTTCCCTGGTGGCGCAGTGGTTGAGAGTCCGCCTGCCGATGTAGGGGACACGGGTTCGTGCCCCGATCCGGGAAGATCCCACATGCCACGGAGCGGCTGGGCCCGTGAGCCATGGCCGCTGAGCCTGCGCGTCCGGAGCCTGTGCTCCGCAACGCAAGAGGCCACAACAGTGAGAGGCCCGTGTACTGCAAAGGAAAAAGGAAAAAAAAACAAAACAAGAGAGACGTTTATTTCTCTCTCTGTAAATGAAGTACAGGAGAAGTTATCCCAGCACTGGTATAGCAGCTCTAAGGTTATTAGAGACAAGTTCCTTCTGTCTTTCTTCTCTACCATCCTGGTGCTTGGCATCCCTTCTCCTGGTCCAAGATGGCAATTGGAGCCTCTTCCCTTTTAAAGAGACTTCCTGGAAGTCTCATATAGCACTTTAGCTACATCTCGTTTGCTGTACCTAGTTGCCAAGGAAGCTGGGAAGTGCCTTTTTATTCTGGTCAGCAGTGCACCCACTTAGAAGTAAGTTTTCTGTTTTGAAGTAGGAAAAAAAGTTACCGTGTGTGAGGTAGGCAACGAGTCTAGCAGTCTCTGCTACAGCTCCCCAGGCTGTGTGAGGTGGGGGAATGAGGGAGAGAGTAGGGACAAGCAAAAGAATAGAGACAACCTATCAGTCTAATAGAAGGCAGGAAGGTGGGCAGGGCAGAAACAAAGGAAAAATGTTACATTTAGAAAATACATACATGATAGAAATGAATCTAATTAATTGGTACTCACCATAAATGTAAATAGACGAAACAGACTGGATAGGTGGAAAATCCAGGTACAGGTGTACCTTGTTTTATTGCAGTTCACACGTAGTGCATCATTTTTTACACGTTGAAGTTTTGTGGCAACCCTGCAACAAGTAAGTTTCCCAGCAGCATTTTCTCACTTGTATCTCTGTGTCACAGTTTGGTAATTCTTGCAGTATTTCAAACATTTTCATTATTGTTGTATTTGCTATGGTAATCTGTGACCAGTGATCTTTGATGATCTATGACTCGCTGAAGGCTTAGGTGATGGTTAGCGTTTTTTAGCAATAAAGTATTTTTAATTCAGGTGGTTTTTTTTTAGGCATAATTCTATTGCACACTTAATAGACTAGTGTCATGTAAACATAACTTTTATATGCACTGGTAAACCAGAAAATTCGTGTGACTTAGCCTATTGCAGTATTCATGTTATTGCCATGGTCTAGAACTGAATCTGCAGTAACACCAAGGTTTTGCCATGTTGTTTATAGGAGCTACCTAGTTGACACTATGCAGAAAGATTAAGAACAAAAAGGTGGGTAAAAATATATCAAGCCCCCCCAAAAAAAAACCTGGTGAAAGCAATATTAATGTGAAAAAACATAGAACTTAAGGGAAAAAAATTATTATTACAGATAAAGAGACGATCATAATAAAATGAAAATACTCAATAAAGACATTTTGAACTAGCTACCTAACAGCACAGCCATGATGGTACTTGAACTCTATAAAGTAAAAAAAAAAAAAAAAGAACCTGAAAAAATGTAAAAGACAAAATTGACAGGTCCACAGTCCCAGAGGGAGATTTTAAACCAACTCTACCAGAAACAGATAGATCAAGCAAAAACCTTAGTAAGAGTGCAGCAGCCAAATTTAAACTTTATCTAATAGATCAAAAGATCTCTATACCCAGGGGATAAGAAATACATATTCCTTTCAGGTATACATGCAACATTTACAAGAATTGACCACATGCTAGATCACAAAAGAAGTCTCAACCGTTTTAACAAATGTATATATAGATGCATCTCCATCCTCACAGCAAATGAAATGAAAATCAGCATTAAAAAAGTTTTTTTTTTTTTTTTTAAATCTGCTTGGGAACTTAAAAATACTCCTAAAGTGGTCTACTTGTTATGCCTTTATTTAAAAAAACAACAACAAAAAAAAAACAAGGAAGACTGAAAGTAAATGAGTTAACTTCAACTCAAGAAGCCAGAAAAGGAAATCCAAAGAAAATCTAAAGAAAAAAATTAAGAAAATAAGTTTTAAATAGCAAAAACTAAAAGTAATCAAAAAAATTAATCAAATAGACCTTTAAAAAACTTACTTTAAAAAGAGAAAATAATGTTAAGAATGAAAAAATGATACAACTTTATATACTGCAGAGATTTTTGAAAGTATCAGAATATTATGAACAACTGCATGCCAGTGAATTTGAAAAATTAGTTTTCTAGAAAAATGTTATCAAAATTAACTCAAGAAGAAATAGAAAGCCTGAATGAATCAGTAACCTTAAAGATTCTGAATCACTAATCAGAAGTCTGCCTTCCCCCAATTCTGCCAAGAACTTCAGGCCCAGATGGTTTTACAGGTAAGTCTTACAAATCCTTCAGGGAGCCAGTAATTCCTATCATACATACACTGTTTTGGAGGAAGGGAAGAAGAGAGGCCACTACCCAATTCATTTTATGAGCTTAATATTACCTTGATACAAGGTTAACATGAAGAAATAAAATTAGAGATGATTTTCACCTAGGAACATCAACATGAAGATTTTTAAAATACATGTAACTAATGCATTTTCCAGCAACAGGGTGAACAAAACACCCCCTAAAACCAACTGAGAGCAACCAAAAATTGGTAAGTTATAAAAACCAACTTCCTGAATACAGTCACGAACTAACAAGAAAGCAAAGAATATGCAGGCCTGGTGCTGAATGAAGGCAGAAATTAACTGAATGAAGGGAAAAATAACTAGAGCACCAGAGCTGCTTTCACCCTGTCAGCATCTGTTGAAGCGGGTGACTTTGAGTATCCAAGGCTGGTCCTTGGAGGGAAGCCCAGGGCCTGCCCAGAGTAAGGTGACTAACAAGGGATCACAAACCACACGCATACTCACACATATGTACACACACAACGGTGGGTCTCCAGAGGGCTGCCTCCTCAGAGAGCTACCTCTAGAATGAGCTAGAAATAACCCCTCATTATCTGAAAGGAAAACTGCCCATCTTGGTCCTTGGCACTAAGCCAAGCAGGGTGGGTGACCATCCCTTGAGAATTTATAATTGTAAGCTAGCTTTTATGAGATTTGCAGTCCAAATTCACACTACCTGGGTGGCCTGAAAAGGCTCAAGCCTGGTCAATTCAGGTCTGATATTGCCCCCAGGCATCTGATGAAAGCAAAGTGAGGGAACCACCTTCATTCCAGACCTTAAAGAACTTCCACAGATGGAGTTCTAAGGAAAATAAGGAGTTCATAGTGCTCTGCAGCGGGAGAGGCCACAGCAGTGAGAGGTCCGCGTACTGCAAAAAAAAAAAAAAAAAGAAATGAAGGGCCTAAAAATATGAGAACTAGTAATTGAGAGCAGGTAACTAGGCAATTGATAGAAATAAAAACTAAATAATTAAAACTCAGTGGATAGGTTTAACATTAGTTTAGACAAAGCTGAAGAGAGAATAGGGAAATGAAAGAAACAATTGAAGCAATTATCCAGAATTCCACTTAAAGAGACCAAGAAATTAAACTTATAAGAGACACATTAAGAGACATGGAAGATAAATGAAAAGGTCTAACATGCATCTAACCAGAGTCAAACAAGGAGAGGAGAGAATGGGTAGAATGATAGAAGGAAGAGAAAAAAGAATCTCAAGAATGATGAAAGACACCACTCTACAGGGTCAGAAAGTCCAGTGTATCCCGAGCTGGAAAAATTAAAAGAAATCTGCTCCCAAGCACCTAGTGAAACCCCAGAATACCAAAGACGAAGAAAATACCTTAAAAGCAGATTAGCTTTGAAGAGAAAATAGCTAAACCAGAATTCTATACCAAGAGAATTTATATTTTTCAAGAAGAGACACGACAAAGAATCTTTCTGAAAAATAAAAACAGAGAGTTAGAACCACAGTAAAGGAAATTCTAAAAGATATGTGTCAGATACGAGGATGTCTGATTACTGAATGAAAGTCTGAAATGCAAAATGAAGAGCAAAGAAATTGGTAAATATGTGGGTACATATAAATAAGCTGACTCTGTAAAATAATATTTTATTGGATTAAAAATACAGGTTAGAGCTAAGTAGCACAACAATAGCATATAAATTGGAAGGGTGGGTGATTATAATTCAACTGTTTAAGGTCCTTGGTTATTCAGGAAAAGGATAAAAGTATTGGTTATATATATACACCAATACCAAAAGTATTGGTATATATATATCTCATGAGTTATAAATACATATAAAATTTTCTAGTGTAGTCATTGAAAGAATAGAAATGAACTTATAACTTCCAAACTAGTGGTTGGGGGTGGGGGAAGCCAGAATGAGAAAAAAAATCATTAGTCTTAAAAAACATAAGAAAGAGGAGACAAAATAACAGGAAAGCTGGGACAAATAAAGATGGTAGAAATAAATCCAAATGTATTAGTAATTACAGTGAATATAAATGGAGAAAAATTATCAAATCAGATTAAAGAAAAAGAATACAGATACATTGCCACTTATTAATGACATCTAATCATAACAGAAAAGTTGAAAGTTTACATTTAAAAAGATATATCAGGCAAATTCTGACATTCTGGAACCTTAATCCAATTTCAGGACCTGTAGTGGCTCAGCAGTGAGCTGCCTCCCATCCCTGAAAGTGCCAGACTATTTTCCATTCACCTTTAACTCCCAGGTTTAGCTCTTCAGGATTCCAGACCAACGTGTAGTTCTGCATCCAAGGTCTCAAGTTCCAGCTTTCATCCCCTGAACCCCACAGGCTGTCAGCAGCTGTGCTCAGCCTCACGGCTGCCTCTCCAGATCGGCGGTTGCCTCTAAGACACCCCTCTGGACTTTAGTGTTACTCTCATCTTGGCTATGTTATCAGCTCTTGATGTATTGAGATTTCTCCCCTCTCCCCATATTTTGTGTAGCACTTTTATTCAGTGACTTCCTCAGGAAGGTTGATATGAATTGCCTAGTCCTCCATCACCAGAAGTGCATTTTCTCAGAGTCCACACAGTGGTTTTGTTTTGTTTTGTTGTACTTTTAAATATTTTATTTATTTATTTTATTGACATACATACAATTGACATACAACAGTATATCAGTTTCAGATGTACAACATAATGATTCAATATTTGCATATTTCGCAAAATGATCACCACAATAAGTCTAATTAACATCCATCACCATGCACAGTTACACTTTTTTTTTCCCTGTGATGAGAACTTTTAAGATTTACTCTCTCAGCAGCTTTCAAATATACAATACAGTATTATTAACTATAGCACACAGTGTTTTTTTTTTTTTTTTTTTTTTTTTTTTTTGGAGCTGCGCCACCAGGGAAGCCCCACACACAGTGTTTTTAAATGCATGTCTTATCGCCACCTAGATGAGCCTTTTGAATCTAAAGAATGACTTCTGCTAATTTTATATACTTCTTGATACCTCATAAAGCACTCTGAACAGTCAGTAAATTATTAAATGAACTTGAATTTGCTTTTGACTCTATTTGATACTGTTCAACACATGTTAAATATCAATAGATGAATATCTATCTAAATCAGGTATCTTCTGCCTAATACATATACTGATTGGTGTACTTTGGCAAAGGATGTTTTTCACAAAAATATAGGGAGAAACAGGTTTGTAAGTGCAAGATAATAAGATCACTGTCAACTTTGGGAATTTAACCTTAATAAGACACTTAGAATTTGTCAAATTTAGGATTTCTTAGGTTGAGTCAATCTGGATATTTACAAAGGAGAGAGGAGGCGGTGTTTATAAATTGAAACAGAATGCTGATTAAATATAGAGAAAGCATTTCCACTGGCTTCCTTATCTGAAGGTTTTTACTAAACCGGGATGAAAGGGCATCCCCCCACCCCTTAGCTGGTCATGAAGTGTCTATTCCAGTGTTACCACTTCCTGTGCGTAATCAGTCAATACTGGTAAAATTCCATTCAACTGGTTTCTGTTCAGTAAAGTTACTTATACTACGCAAATGATACCTTACACTAAGATTGCTTTGCCCACATGATTGCATAAATTATTGAGTTCAGAATATTTTCTAATTCATACTGTAATTTTCTTTTGGACCCGAGGGTAATTTAGAAGTATGTTTCTTAATTTCCAGTCATATAAGATTTTCTAATTATCTTCTTGCTCTTGATTTCTAGCGTAATCTCATTTGATCAGAGGATAGACTCTGTGTGATTTCAGTCCTTAGAAATTTGTGAAGTTTTCATTATATGTTTTGTTTATGTGTTAAAATTATTTGCATTTAATATTCTATGCACATCCATTAGTTTGCTAGTCATATTATTATTGACCAATGTTTCTGCATTCTTACTAATTACTTTGTTTTGTCAGTGCTGAAACATGTGATAAAACCTACTTTGATTCTGAACTTGTCTACTTCTTGTTGTACCTTCCATTTTTGCTTCAAATATTTTGAGAATATATTAGGCTTATTCAAGTTAGAACTGTTATATCTTCCTAGTGTTTGAGTCACTTATCACTATGAAATGTCTTTATATTGCTTTTTGCCTTAAAGTCAGCTTTGCATGAATAAAAAAGTTAAAAGCAGCTTTTCTTTTGGCCGGGGCTTGCATGGTCTATCCTTTTCCCCTCTTTTACTTTCAACCTTTCCATATCCTTATGTTTCAAGTTTGTCCCTCATAAATAGCATATAGTTAGTTTTGTTGTTTATCCCTTCTGACCATCTTTGTCTTTCAAATAAATCATTTAGTTCATTTATTCTTTTTTTTTAATAAGTTTATTATTTATTCTTGGCTGCGTTGGGTCTTCGTTGCTGCGCACAGGCTTTCTCTAGTTGCGGCGAGCAGGGGCTACTCTTTGTTGTGGTGCGTGGGCTTCTCATTGTGGTGGCAAAAGGTAAACAAAATTCTCTTCCTCCTGCTTGATAACCTCGGTTAAATTTCTAGCTCTGTTCCCCTGTTAACCTAGTATGATGTATATCAACTATATTACTATATTACTAGGCAACATCACTTAAGATAAAAATTACGCCTATTGGTAAATTGCACCTGTACTGGGAGAATGATAATTGTCTGGTGGGGATGACATACTTTCGGCTTCCTGAGTGTGATGACTCATGTATTAGGCATGTCCCTTTCAAGGACCCTGGAAGCTATGTCATTAGAGTTGTTACAAGAGATATTGAATCCTATGTGGCATGAGGCTTTTAAACCAAGGGCACTTCCCACATGTGTCTGATACGGACCTCATCTTACTATGCCCGAGCTATTACCTGACTGCGGTATGGGCTGCTGCACGACCTTGACATGCCTGCTGGCAAACCATGTTCTTGTCCTCCTGGGTAGACTCCTGCCAAGTGTGGGCTGTAAGTCTTTTGAGTCAGAATGTTTAGTTGAACCTAGGGAGGCATCCTTTCCTTGCACTGCCGCCCCACCACACTCTACAACTCAGTATTGCAATGATTTTTTATTACTACATTTATTCATGTTATTATTTTGGAAGATTTACATTATAATATTGTTTTGGTGGTTACTCAAGTTATTACAATGTCATTCTGGATTATAGAAATCTAATCTTATTTGGTGCTTTTATCTCCTTCCTGGACAATGCAAGGTCCATAAAACATCTTAATTCCATTTGTCTTCCTCCCAGCTTATGCGCTCTTTTGGTCATGTACTTATAAATATTTATTTTATATATATATATATATATATATATATATATATATATATATATATATATATATATATATATATATATATATATATATATATATATATATATATATATATATATATATATATAGCCAGTAAGATGATGACATCATCATCATCATTATTATTACTACTAGGAATAGTCAGTATCTGTTTAGATTTACTCATTTATTACTTCTTTTTTCCTCTTTCTATATCACCGAGCTTCCTCTTGGACCATTCTTCTTCTGCCTGAACTTCATCCTGTTATATCTGAGGCCTGATGTTGACAAATTCTGGAAATATTTTATGCCGTTTCCCTTCTTGAAGAACGTTTTTGCTGGGTGTGAAATTCTACATTGGCAGTTCTTTAAGCATTTCACAGACAATACTCATCTGTCTTCTGGATTCCATATTTTCTTTTGAGAAGTCAGCTGTCAGTCTATTTGTTGCTCCTTTAGGTAGTCAGCCTTTTTTCTTCTGGCTGCCCTTCTTTGGTTTTCAGAAGTTTAACTGATGTACCTAGGTGTACATTTTTCTTTTTAAATCTTGCTTGCAGTTTGTAGGACTTCTTCAGTTTGTTACAACTTAATTGTTTTTCATCAGTTTTACAAAGCTCTTGGCTATTAGCTCTTCAAATATTGCTTCTGCCCCTTCTGTCTCCTCCCTTTGGGACTCTAGTTACTTAGACCACTTTACAGTGTCTTGTGTGCCTCTTAACCTCTCTTCTTTATTTTCCATCTCCATGATCCATTCTGGGAAAATTCTTCTCACCTTCCTTCTAGTTCACTAATTTTTTTCTTCACCAATTTCTAATCTACTCTTCTGCTGATCCACTGAGTTCTTAATTTCCATTATTGTATTTTTAAGTCCTAAGTTTTCCACTTGGTTTGGTTCTTTTTTGTAGTTTCTCATTCTCTAAAAAAATTCTCAATATTGTCTTTTGTCATCTTGAACATGCTAAGCATAGTTGTTTTAATATTTCTATCTGATAACTCCAATATCTGGACCCTTACAGATCTTTTTATTTTGTATGCTGTTTTGCTATTTCTAATTCATGTTATCTTGGCTCCTTATATATCTGGTTAACTTTTATTTTGTTCCAAACATTATATTTGCAAAACTGTTTATAGATATAATTGGAGGCCCAAGTTTATGTAATCTTTCTCTAGGGAAGATTTATCTTTGCTCCTTTTAGGCACGTAAAAGCACTGATATTCCAAAGAAGCTATTCCAGTTTGAAGGACTGAAATGATTCAAAGCTGAAAGGAACACTTAGTATGTACCAGGGCTGTGCCAATTATTTTACATTCTTCAACAATGCATTTTTACCACAGCTTCTGCCTCTTTCTATTAAATTACTCCTTCTGTTACTTTTAATCATGTTTCTGTAAATACACAAAAACTTGATGTTTGCATGTCTCAATTGTTTACACCCTAGTTTTACCCCCTTTCTACTATTCCTGATGAGTCCTAAAATATAATAATACAAAATTTTAACTGGATGCCTGAGAGTTTCCAGGCATTTAATTGAAGGGAAATTTAAGTTGAAGGGAAAGGAAGAATTTTTTTATAAGTCTATGCCTGAGAAATGAGAGTCACAGAGCTTAATTTGACACAGCTAACACTAATGACACGTCAATGTCTTTAGTCCGGGATTTTTCTCCAGTGAAACTTATCATTTGCTGATTCATTTCTTTAGGAACCATATTATGTACGTTGCATCAAACCCAACGACAAGAAGTCCCCACAGATCTTTGACGATGAACGCTGCCGGCATCAAGTAGAGTATCTTGGACTCCTGGAAAATGTGAGGGTGCGTCGGGCAGGATTCGCCTTCCGCCAGACCTATGAGAAGTTTCTTCACAGGTGAGAATAGACTAAACAAGGAAACCTGCTAGCACACTGAGAATTATGGAGTCCTCTCCATGTTTAACCGTGCATCAGCTCCTGTCAGACAATCTAAATGTTTGTTGAATGAACAGAAGAGATGAGGAAACTGCAACTGTGAAAGACCTTCCCAGAATCGGCAGGAGTCCCCTCGAGTCTGTGGTTTATGGACCATGGGGAATATTTTTATTCTTCATGGGGAAAATGGGGGCATGTAGTATAGGAGAATAAACAAGGATTTGGAGTCACAGCTGGGTTGGAATCCTGGCTATGCTACTCATTTGCTGCACGACCTTGAGCTAGAAATTTAGCTTCTTTGACTCTCCTTCTGCATCTATAAAATGAGTATAGTAACACTACCTCATAAGCCTTTTGTTGTGAGGATTAAATTAACCAAAGTAAAAAGGCTACGTGCCTGGCACATAATAGATGTTCAATTAATGCTGCTTAGCATTACCAATATTGCTAACTATAATAATAACAAAGTATTAAGTAGTTAATCATGGAGGCCCTAAAATTAGTCTACCTGATTGAATCCTGGCTTTGCCATTTCTTAGCTTTTTGACCTTAGCCAAATCATATAACCTTTCCATGCCTCAGGTTCCTATGTATAAAATGGGGGAAATTAATTAATTTTTTTAAATGGGAATAATAATGGTAACTACCTGGTAGGGCTGCTGGGGGATGAAGTAATATATGTGAAGTACTTAGAATGGTACCTGGCATATAGTAATCACTCAATAAGTGTAAGGTATCATTGCCATTGTTATTTATTGTTACTAACAATAATGATAGTTGACACCTGGTATCATAAAAATAGTGTTTTAAATTCCATCTATTCATCTATTTTAAAATATTTATTGAGCATTTCCTATGTTGTAGATTGCAGATTCCACAAAATATGAATAAACAAATACATAAAACATTGATCGGTGAGAAGAGTCTCTAAGGAGATAATAATGGCAGGAAGGGGTCAGCCATACAAAGGTCAAAGAAAAGAGCAGGTGAAGCAGAGGAAACAGCAGAGAAAAGTCTCTCTTGCAATAATAAGTGGTGTTTTAGGTACCAAACATCATCCAGTGTGGTTGGAGGATGCTGAGTGACAGGGCAGTGGTGTAGCATGAGATCAGAGATGGACATAGGCCAGATCATTTTGAATGTTGTAATCCAGACTAAACAGTTCAGATTTTGGCTAAGTGTGGTGGAAAACCACTGGTGGATTTTATGCAGGGAGCAAGCCAGTCTTATGGATGTCTTAAGATATCACTGTGGCTGCTGTGTGAATAGGAAGCAAGGAGACATTTAGAGATGCTATTGCAGGAATCCAGGAGAGGCAGCTCAACGAGAGTGCCTTGAACAAGGAATTATTGTAGATCCAAGAGTAGTGGACTGATTCAGGCTATGTTTTGTGGAAAGGTGGACTAGACTTGCTCGTGGATTGGCGTGATGAGAGAGTAGTAGAGAGAGATGAAGGGTAACAAGTAGATTCTGGCTGGAGCATCTGGGTAAGCATAGTACCATTTGCTGAGGTGAGAAAGATGGGGGAAGAGAAGCTTGAGGAGGAGGACATGAAACTGGGGCAAAGGTGGAATCAAGGTTGTCTCCTGACTGTGTTAGGTTTGAAATGGCTACTAAATGTCTAGGTAGAAATACTAAGTAAGTTCTTAGCCATACAAATCTGGAGTTCTGGGAAGAGTCCAGGCTGGAAATAGAAATTTTGGAGTTATTGGTATACAGATTGTATGTAAAGTCTTGGAACTGGATAGAAAAGAGGAGGAGGCCCATGCCAACATTTAGCTTTGTGGTCTGACATGAAAGAACGAGCAAAGAGAGAGAAGAAGCAACCAAGAAGCTAGAAGAAATATCAGAAGAGGGTTATGTCACAGAAGCCAAGAGAAGATGGCATTTCAAGAAGAAAAGTACAGTTATCATATTAAATGTTGCTGTGCCATCAAGTAAGATAAAAGCAGGAGCTTAACCATTAGACTAGGCAACATAGAGGTCAAAGGAGAAAAGGCTGGACAGAGCCCCATTTGAGCAGGATGGGGAAGTGAAGTGAGAAGTTGGATGTCTCTGGACAACTCAAGAATGTGTGCTACGAATGAGAGCAGAGAAAACTAGAAGCAGCAGCCAGAGTGGAATGTGAGGTCAAGGAGATACTAGAAAATGTTTGTATGCAGGTAGGGATGATTCAGAACAGAGGGAGAAACCAGCGACACAGGAGGGAGGGAGATAATTGTAATAATAACATCCTTGAGAAGGCAAGGAATGAAATCCCAAGCACAAGTGGAAGGTTTGTCAGCTTTAGATGGGAGCAGGGATGCTTCACCCTTAGCAACAGGATGAAAGGCAGAGAATATGAATGCAGATGCAGGAAACCTCGAAGCTTGGCTGATGGCAAAGACGAAGATGCTCCTATCTGATTGCTTCCATTTCCTCAATAAAGTATGAGGCAAGGTCATGAGCTGAGAGTGAAGATTAGGAGATGTGGTGTAGGAGGTTGGAGGGGAAATGAAAATACTCATTTTGGAGAGTGGGAAAGCATAGGTGTGTACAGTAGTTTTGCTGCTAGGAAGATCTGAGCGCCCACTTGACATTTGAGGTTATAAGTGTAGAGTGACACCACCGAGCACTGTCTGTTGTTCTCCACCAGTGTTCAGCTACTTGTGTGAAGAAGTGAAAGGGGGGCTTCCCTGGTGGCGCAGTGGTCGAGAGTCCGCCTGCCGATGCAGGGGACGCGGGTTCGTGCCCCGGTCCGGGAAGATCCCACATGCCGCGGAGCGGCTGGGCCCGTGAGCCATGGCCGCTGAGCCTGCGTGTCCGGAGCCTGTGCTCCACAACGGGAGAGGCCACAACAGTGAGAGGCCCGCGTAACAAAAAAAAAAGAAGTGAAAGGGATTTACACTAATTGGAGACTCTTGGAATGAATAAAACTTTATAGCAGAATAGCCTAGAAAATGGAAACAGTTTTATACTGATCAAAAGGTTATGCTCAAAACTTATCATTTTCCTTACTGAAATCATACTGTTCTTGAAACTTGGTTTTTTTTAAATTGAGGCTGTAGAGTAGGAGTGTTGTCATGAGTAGAGATGTGTTCATTCTGAGTCTTGACTTCAAACAGTGTCAAATTATATTAATAGGAAGATTGTTAGTCCCTTGTCATTACTCAGAATTCTAGCAATTACTCAATTGTAGTATTGATTTTTGTGTTGTCACGTATATAAGATCAGCAGAAGTTGAATATTAGAATGAGCAGGGTGGGAATGGGTAACTATAGGATGGGGCTGAACTAAAAGTATATTTACCTAAAATATATATTTATCTAACTAAAAATATATGATCATGACACCACGATAATAGAAGCCATGGAAAGAAGTTGAAATAAGAGAATAAGCAAGCTCGACCTGGAGGGACAAGGACTTTGCAAGTGCGTGTCCTCACTCGCAATCTCTCTATGCACCTATTTTACTTTCAACTCAAGATGTTGGGTGTGTTTTTTGGCATGAAAGACATGCTATGAGGATTGGATTCTGTTTTCTAATGCTCATGTAAAAATAGAAAAGATTAAGAAGAACCTATGAATTTCAAATATGATGGTCTTAGGAGTACAAGCTTAAATCTCCAGTTCCCACTCCAGAACATCCCCCAGTAATATAAAATACGTGTATTTAAAGCCACGTTAACGCATAGCCGCACTATGGAATCAAAAGGGGGATTCTCAGTGAACCTGAAAGATGTGAATCACTCCTAAATACAGTATGAAGCAGACATGAAGGCCCAGGAGTAAGCCGAGGTCACAGTTTGAAGGAAAGACTGCCTTGTGAGGCTTGAGCTGCCATTCAGGAAGCATCTCAGCTACTGTGCTGGAGTTTACCCAGCTGCCGCACCGGGAGGTTAATGGCCAGTGCGAGTAACCACCTCAGCAACTGTAACGTAGACATCATAGGTATATTGGCCAAGATAGCCACCTAACAAGAGGCCAACGAAGGCCAAGATGTACATGTACGTAGAAGGACTCTGGGAAAGGAGACGAGATAACAGTTAAACATCTGAGAAAGGCCAGACCAATGAAAAGGAGACAATAAGCTCAACAAATAAAAAACCTCACCCCCAAGGGACCAGAGCAAGGAGTGAAAGACATTAGAATAAACCTATTTCATATTCTCCAAGAGATAAAGGAGAGAATTATGGTCCTAAAATAGGAGTACAAAGTTAGAAACAAGAACAGGTAGTTATTAAAAAGAACTGATTAGAGATTTAGAAAATGAAAACCAGATCAAGCACAATGAAAGAGTGAATTGTCCATCAGTAGAAGGAGTCGGCAATTTGTAGTGTCATCATACAGTGGTTACTAAGCAGCGTTAAAGAGAATGAATGGCTAATACAGCAACAACATGGATGCATAAAACATTAGGCTGAAAGGGAGTCGCCAAAGAGTAATTTCTTGATGCTGCCATTTACACGAAGTTTAAGAACAGATAGAAATCAGAGCAGTGCTTTGCTCTGGGTTGGGGGTTGACTGGAAAGGGAGAAGGGCAATGGGGGAACTCTTTGAGATTTTGGAGATGATCTGTATCTTGATTGGCCTGTCAGTTCTATGGGTGTACACACTTTTCAAACTTACTGATTCGTGTACTTAAATGTGTGCATTTTACTATACATAAAGTTTACCACAATTAGAAAAACTTTTTTCTTGACTAAACTTCCTGTAAACAACTTAGTGAGCTAGAAGATCGAGCTGAAGACTTCTTCCAGGCCTCATCACAAAGAAAGAGAGATGGGAAGTACTCAAGAAAGGTCAAGCTGCGTATAAGGTTGATCCAGGAGAGCCAGAAGCCATCTAACTGGAGCTCCAGAAGGAAAGAGGAGTCTAGGGGTCAGAATGAAAGAATACACTGAGTGTAAAACATATGAAGTTTTTTAATGAAACTTAAGTACATTATGTTCACTTTCAGAATGTTAGACATAAATAAAAATGCTTAGCGCTCCCAAGAAGAAAGGCAAACTACCTATGAGGGAACGAGACTCATACTGACATCAGACTTCTCGTCAGCAACAGTCAGTGTAAACAGATGAAGGAGCAGTATCTTCACAGTGAAGGGGAGTGAAGTTTATGCTTAGAATTTTATTCCATGCCAAGTTATCATTCAAGAGTGTGGGCAAAATAAAAACGTTTTCTGACATATATAGGCTCAGAAAGTTTACTATTCTGAGAGGGTCATAGACCCTCTGAAAAATCTCTAGAGGGTATACTTTAGCAAAAGGGAGAATAAATGCAGGAGGAAGATATGGAATGCAAAAAAGCAACATTGAACAAATAAGTAGGTAAAACTTTTTGTGAAATCTGAACAAGTATTGATTGTAAGGAGGAAAAAGAAGTCTGTAGTAATCATTTGCAACAAAAAATAGTAGTGAGAAATATAGAGAAGTAAAGACTTTTGTACTCCTTATGGGAAGAATTACAGATGTTAATGAACTAGACAGGAAAAAGTATGTATTTTTACATAAATAAATTTTTACATATTTAATTTTTCAGAATGATAATAATAATAGTGCTGACATTGTGAAGTGCTCACACCATATGTACCCGGCACTGTTTTAAACAGTCTGCATGTAGTCTGTCCCTAAAGCCGACAACCAGATGAGGAGAGCGTGTTACCGCCATTTTATGCAGATGAGGAAACCGAGACACACGAAGGTTAAGGAACTTGCCTCAGGTCCCGGAGCCAAGTAGTGGTGTAGCCGTGTCTGAACTCAGGCAGTTGGCTCCTGAACCTATCGTCTTTAACAGTGCACCGCCTCACAACTGAATGTGCGGCTTTATCAGAGGAAGGAATAAAATGGCATAAAGAAAACTCAGTCTGCCTGAGAGAAAATAGGGTAAAAAGCAACAAAGAGAAAGCACAATTAATAGAAAACATTAAATGAGAAGTTGAGAAAATTGAAACATATTAATAATCACAATAAAAGTGTCAAACTTGCCCTTTAAAAGACAGAATTGTGGAAAGACTGAAGTCTCTCCAGTTGATGACTATCTAAGTCGAGATTAGGTCCTCTCTACTAGAGTCGTCTAGGAAGAGTGCTGGATGAGATGGTGGGATGTGCCTCTGGGAAGATGGCCTATCCCTCCTCTGCAGGCTGTGTTTATCTGCCACTTTACATAAAATGAGTTTGTTCACATTGAAAAACTGACATTTTAATGTCATACTGATTGAACTAATTAACAGTGGGACATGGGGTAGGATGGAAGGTGTGTAGGACATTGGATGAATGTTTTCAGTCCTGGTGGGAGAAAAAGTAACATTTTCTGCAATGAGTTTGTGCTTTTAGATTCTGCAGATTTTTTGTAAGCTAGCTGTGAACCTAAATTTCTACTTGTCACTTTCATTTTCATTCTTTTATTGAAAAAGAGAGAGAAGGATTTTAAATGTACTGATAACCTTAAAAGCTGCTGAAGTCTTTCAGGGAGGTAAAACGGGTTGTCAGGAAGCAGCTGAATTTAGCTTTTTAATTTGCAAGTTCAGGATGCTGGTTTGCTGAAGAACTTGGGGCATGCCCTTGACCGTCAGGAAGAAGGGAAGGGCGCCGTTACCCTGATGTGTTAGCTGAGCAGTGTGGCAGTAGGATTGCTTCTAGTTTCTGCAACACGCCTAAAACTTTAAACAAATGCCGTTACTCCCTGTTGACTCTTATTCTATCAACAGTTCTATAATGAATTTGGAAGTTTTTAGATTTTATTTCCTTTTTTCACGTGACGTCACTTAATATTACCTTTCTCTTCATATTAGAACTCTTTGGTTTCTGTTTCTGTCTCTATCTGGCAAGTGACTAGACTTTTAAATGTATTTTCTTCCATTCTTTCATTCAGTAGATATCTCGTTCCTCATTGTATGGTGGACAACACGATAGGCACATGGTGTATAGCGGGGAACAAAACAAAGTCCCTGCCTTCGTGGTACCCATAGACTGACATTCAACAGACAAACACACAAATCAATATGATTACAAACTGTGATGAATGGTGTGAGGAAAAGAAACCCATCTGGCTGCCCTAGAGAGGAATAATGGGGGTGGGGGTTGATGGTTGTTGAAGGAGAATCAAAAACAGACTATGAGGAGTCTCAGCCTTTCAAAGAGTAGATTAAAAAGCATTCCAGGCAATGGGAACAGCATATGCAAAGTCTCCAAAGCAAGAAAGAGGCAACCGCATTACAGGACCCTAAAGAAGGCCAAGGCGACTGGAGTAGAATAATGAAAGCAGGCGTAAAAGATAAAGATGAGGTGAGGCTCTTTGGAATACTACTCTGGCTGCTAAATATGCAGAATGGGTTGAAGAGGAAATGGAAAACAAGTTAGGAGTCTACTGTAGTCAACTTGATGGTGGCGTATATTAGGATTGTAGCAGTAAAGATGAGAATAGTTGAATTTTAAATATATTTTGGAGGTGGAGTCAATAGACCTGATGATGGATTAGAAGGAATGATAGAGAAGAGAAGGGATCAAATATGACTCCCAGGATTCTGGCTTTAGTAACTGAGGACATTGAGGTAGGAAGGACTGAAAGAGGAATTTAAGACACCTTTAGGTCTATATAGGCATTGGATATGTGAGTCTGAATCTCAGAACTGAGAACTGGGCTTGGGATAGTAAATGCATGAGTTGAAAAACAAAGTGGATGGAATAGATGAAGCGATGTGGGAGGTTGTACATAGAGAGAAGGGGGCCTGATATGAGCTCTGGGACACTCCAACATTTGGGGGTCCAGGAATGAGGAGTTGCCAGAAAATGAGATTGAGAAGAGATATCCAGAGAGACAGAAGGAAGCTAGGGAGAGTGTGCTGTTGTGGAAGCTAAGATGGAAATCAGGAAAAGAGAGAGACATCAAGAAGAAGGGATCAGATGCCCCTTAGATACATAGCATCTTAACCAGAAATGTATAAAGCCCTAGGAGAAGAACATGAAGACTCCTGAAAGGCACGATAGACTTGAACTAATGGAATGATACGCCTTGTTCTTGGATAGGACAACTCAACGTCAAAGCTAAATTTAATGAATTTAACATGGGAACCCAATAAAAATACCCGAAAGGATTCTTTTGTTTTGTGATTGTTTTTCCCTGGAACTATGCAAATTGTCTCTAAAGTTCATATAGAAAAATGAACACATAGGAATATCTAGAAATACCTTTAAAAAGGAAAAGAAGGAGAAAAGACCACCAGATATTAAAATATACTTATAACATCTATAATTAGACATTTGCAGTACTGATGGGGCCGAGGGACAGACAAAGCAATGAAACAGACCAGAAAGCCCAGAAATGAACGGAAGTACATATGAAAGTTTAGCATATGATAAAATGGCATATATTAAATCGGAGGGAGAAAGACAGATGTGTTAGTAAATAATATTGGAAATAGCCTTTTGTCAGAAGTTGGATCCGTATCGAAATAAACTCCAAAGGGACCAGAGATCTAAACGTAAAATGTGAAAACATAAGTACTGGAAGAACCCGTAGGTGAATTACTCTGTAACCTGAATGTGAGGAAAACCTTTCTCGCTGTGTCTTAAGGTTAAGATGCAGTATGTGAAAAACATTACTAAATTTGACTACGTGGATTAAACAACTTTGCACCAAGGGTGGAGGAGAAGTACTGCAGTAGGCAGCCTTCTAAGCTGGTCCCAGTGATCCCCACCTACTGGTATTCATGCCTGTGTAATCCCCTTCCTGTGAGTGTGGGCTGGCCCTAGTGAATTGCTTCTAGCAAAATGGAATGTGTCAAAAGTGATGGGATGTCGCTCGTGAGATTAGGCTACAAAAGGCTGAGACTCTGTGACTACTGTCTGACTCACGGTCACCCTCACACTAACCTATGAGAGGGCCACGTACTGAGGAACTGTTGGCTGCTTGTATGTAGAATTGCAAATGATCTGTGTATTGACCTTATGTGCAGAACTGTGCTTAGTTTTCTTTTAGCGATGATACTTTATCTGAAGATCTGCTTGATGTCCTTTGAAGCGAGTCATATTGTTCATAAGTGATGTTTTGTTCCTTCCCCAGTCATTTACCCGTTCAAAAACCCATGACAGAGGCATCCTTTTCTTGTTTCTATTTGTAAAGACAATGCTTCCAAGGTTGCCACATTACAAATAATATTTGCTGCAAGTTTTTGGCAAATAGCTTTTATTAAATTAAGGAATACCCTTCTAATCCTTGTTTAGTGAGTGTTGTATTTTATTGAAGGAGTGTTGTACTTTATTGAAGCCTTTTTCTATGACTCTTATCAGGCTAATGAAACTCACCCCTATTCCTAGTTTGCTCAGAAGTTTTTTTTTCTTTCTTTCTATGAAGCATCTTGAATTTTATTGGATAGCTTTTCTGCATCTATTGATACCACATGGTTTTTCTCCCTTAACCCGTGCCCTGTTCTTTTTTTCATCCAGGTACAAAATGATCTCTGAGTTCACCTGGCCCAACCATGACCTCCCTTCAGACAAAGAGGCTGTCAAGAAACTGATTAAACATTGTGGCTTTCAGGATGATGTAGCTTATGGGAAGACCAAAATTTTCATTCGAACACCCCAAACATTGTTTACCTTGGAAGAGCTCCGTGCCCAGATGCTCGTAAGGATTGTCCTCTTTCTACAAAAGGTAATTTAATATTTTACATATAAGGATAAGGCCTTACTTTTATGTTCTTAAAGATGAGTTGAATGTTTTCTTTGATTCAAGAAATGTTCACGATGGTATACTTTTTGGCATCTATGCATATCTTAAGAGCGTTTTCTGTTGCCTCCACACATGGAAAACTTACTGGGCTGCGTGAACTCAAAATTATTTTATCCTCAAAGCTCTGAAGCTATTCTGTCTTCTGGTATTTAGAAACAGAGAGATGTCTGAAGCAGTCTGGTTTTTGTCTCTTGCAGTTAACTGAGTTGTTTCCCTCAGCTTAACTGCATAAAGGACTTTTTCTATCTTATAATTTACAAGCTTGGCCAGCCTGTGTGCGACCACCTCCCTCACCCATCACGACCCACCGCCAGCACTTGCCAAGGTGTGCGGTGCTGACTCAGCTGTCCTCGTAAGACCGTGGTACCTGTCATCACTGATCTGTGCAGGGCCCCTTCTCATTTCATTCAGTCACTCAGGTATTTCTTTTTATCCCTCTTACCCATTTCCATACCTTCTGATTGAACCATTTTAATGTAAAAAAATTATGTATGCATATAAAAAGAAATCGTGTTCCTCTAGGAGAATGTCCTTGGGACATCCATCAGGGGAAAGGTGGCTGGGTCATTGGGTATACGTAGACCTAATTGGCGTAAGTAGTGCCAGGCTCCTCTCCAAAATATCTGCCAGTTTGCACATCACCAGTTTGTATGTAGAGGTTACTATGTGCCCACATCCTTAGCAGTATCATCCAGGTACCTAAATTTTGCCAGACTAGTAAGTATAATGATATCTCATTGTTGTTCTACTTCCTGTTTCTCTGATTACCATTGAATTTGAGCATCTCATTAAATGCTTGTTTGCTTTTTGGGGTTTCCTGTAAACTGCCTGTTCATATCTTTTATCCATTTTTCTACTGTAATTGGTATCATTTTCTTGTTGATTAGCAGGAATTCCTTGACTATTGTAGACATTAATCTCTATTCACTTTAGATACCATACATATATTCTCCTGTTCTGTCGGCATTCTAATGTGCTTTGTTGAAGAGAATCCTTAATTTTGACATAATCAAGTTCTTTGATTCTTTTTTTTTTTTTTGGGCCTTATATTTTGTGCCTTGGAATTTTATTTAAGAGGGCTTTCCTTGTATCTAGGTCACAAAGGTACTATCCTATGTTTTCTTCTATGAACTGTATAGTTTTACCTTTCACATTTAGGTCTTTAATCCATTCAGAATCCATCTATGTATGTGGTTCTCTCTAGGAAACCAATTTCACTTTCTTCTATATGGTGAGCAAGTTTTCTCAATACCATCTAAATACTAAATAATCTGTTGTTTCCCTATTGATTTGTGGCGCCACTTCTATTATGTATGAAGTTTATATATATATATATATATATACATATACATATATATGTATTCTGTTTCTGAGTGCTCTATTCTGTTCCATTTCTGTATCTGCCTCTTTTCGTACTACTGCCACGTAGTTTTTATTGTAGTATGTTTTAGTATATGGTAGGAAAAGTCCATCTTCTCTATTCTTCTTTATTGAGGTTGATTATTCTATACATAGACCTTTATTCTGTAATATAAATTTTAATCTGTGTTTATTGAGTTCTTTAAATTCGACAATACTCTTTATTAGGATTGCATCGAATATATAGGTTATTTAATTTTAAAGGATTAACGTTTTTATAATATTAAATCATCTTAAGAGTATTGAATAAGCTTATTTAAATCATTTTATTGACTTTTAGACTTAGGTCTTAAGAACTCATAGTTAATTCCTAGATATTTTATTGTTTTTGTAGCTGCTGTGCTTTTATTATTGTGTTTTTATTATATTTTCTACGTGTCAATGTTGGTATAGAGAAGTAATATTGGCTTATGTTGGTTTAACTGTATCCAGAATGAAACGTTTCTTGATTCACATTTGCTGATTCTATTAGTTTTTCTGGGTAAAAGATTATATCATGTGCAGATTATAAAAGTTCCCTTCCAATTGCCAAGATGTTTCTGAGTGTTGGTCTCGTTCATTTATTTTTCCTAGAACTCAGGAAAACTTTTGGAGTGGAATACTAAATTCTGTTTCATCTTAGAACAGTTTCCTTCTATTAATTGTTTTTTTTTAATACTGCTTTTACTCCGTTCTGTTTTCTTTCTCAAGACAGCTTGTAAATTTGCAAGGTGAATCTCTGTTTTTTGTCTGCTGTAGTGAGTTATTTTCATGCATCTGTTCTACTGTATATTCAAATCCTTACTTTTGATCTTCCCTACTTACCAGTGGGAGTTTTTGTTGTTGCAGATCTGATACTTTGTCTTTCTTCTTCATACCTATCCAAGACACTGACCAGACTCAGGGCTTGGCCTCTCAGTTTGGTTGGGACAGTCCTGGTTTCTGACTGTGGTCTGTTGTAAATATTAGTAGGAAACCTTTCACTCTCAAAGTGTCCCAGCATGGGTAACAAATGATACAATAGTCACCCTACCGTGAACTCACTTTCTTTCCACTTGTTGGCTGGTAGAATCCTCTTCTTAAATCTACATCGGCATTTTGTTTACTTCTTTCACAACTGTCAGTGTCCCACAGACTTTCACCTATTGCAGCTCTGTCAGCCAAAGATGGGGCCCACCCTGTCCCTCCCCACCCCAGGGCCCAGCTCTTACAGAAAAGGTTGAATTCCAGATATACACGCCTACTAGGACTCGTCCTTTCTCAGTCCTCTCTACAGCACCTCTGCTTGCTTTCTGGTGAGAAATTACAATTTCCACCTAGAAAAGAGAGATTCTAAAAGACGAGGGATGGCTGCTTCAAAAACTATCACCTGCGCCCTGGAGGGAAAGCTGTCCAGTCTTCTCTGTGGTGTAGATCTTGCGTTTCTTAACCATAAGGCAGTGAGTAG
The DNA here is from genome assembly GCF_003031525.2 of Neophocaena asiaeorientalis asiaeorientalis. NCBI lineage: Eukaryota > Metazoa > Chordata > Mammalia > Artiodactyla > Phocoenidae > Neophocaena > Neophocaena asiaeorientalis. The sequence continues at coordinate 1,374,366 of NW_020172446.1, forward strand.
GGTATGACCTCCCTCTAAATTCTCAGGCAGACCATCCTAGAGCACGGTATACGTGATCTACTCATTATGTTCTTCGAACCAACTCCACAGGCCATAAAATTAGTGAGAATTTCAGTTTCTGGGAAGAGGTCATCAGTCACCTAACTTTCCATGTGACGTGTTTTCAATTTTTCTGTTTCCTTATGGGAATGTAGTGTGAAGCTGTAGAGGCAGCATCAGGAGATGCTAATTTAAACAAGACTCCCCAACAATTGATTTTTTTAAATTTCCTTTTTAAATAAAAATTAGCTTTGTCTTTTTTATTATATAATTAAAGTGCACTCATTGTAAAAACAGATTCAAACCATAATGAAAAGTATAAGGAAATCCATGGGAAACCACCTAAAATCCCACCATCCAAAGGTAACACACCAAGTGTGTGAATTTTTTCCATTCTTATCAGTGAGAAATGCTACCTCGTTTCTACTATTTCATTTTTTATTTTCATGACTACTAGCAAGGGTGTGTTTATTGGATTGCTTCCTCTGTTACTCATTTTTATCGGTGGCCCGTTTTTCTGGGATTGTTTGCCTTTTCCTTAGGAATTTCTGGGAGCTATTATCTTTATGTGTTGCAGCTATTTTTCCCAAGCTGTCATTTGTCATTTGATTCTGTTCATGGTATACTCTTTGATGTGAATTTTTTTCACTGAATGTAATGAAATATGTCCTTTCCTTTATAGTTTTTGAGTTTCTTCCAGAAAAAAAGTATAGATCTGGGATTTCGTTTTGTACATGGTGTGATGTAAGGGTCCAACTCTATTTTGTTCCAGGTATTCCATTTATTTAAAAAATTCCTCTCTTTTTTCCAATTTAAATTGAAAGTCCACCTTTGTCTAATGTCAAATGCCCATATATGCTTGAATCTATTTCAGGACTCACTATTTTGTTCCATGGTCAGTTCCTATGCCAGAATCATCCTGCGTTTATTATGGTACATCTTAATAGCTTTTAACATGTGAGGGCGTGGCTTTCAGTACCTGTTCTGTGCCTTAGTAGAGATTCAGTGTCGAGTTGGAAGAATCAGTGATGTTGCCTAAAACCAGGGCCTCCAAAATGAATTGTTCTTAAAGGAATAAACTGTATAACCACAAAGATTGCAGAGGAGATACAGACTATGTTGCTTTCTGATTCGTAAAAAAATTTCTAGTTCTCCGCTGTCACCATCTAAATCATTAGCCACTTGGTATCAAGAATTATGGATAATCCGTGTAGTGCATCTAGCTTCTCTTCATATACTCGGTCATATGCTTGACATTTTAGAGGATTTTTGAAATTGCTAGAAATATCTTTTTTTAAGAAATAACCCTCTAGATTTCAAAGAATTATATTGGTTTTATAAGTACATAAGTAATAGCAATACAAGTTCGTGTAGAATCGTGAAAAAATATAAATCCTTTTATAGTTTTAAACTGTAATTTTCTTTTATATTATACATAAATTTAAATCATAACATACCATTGTATAATACTTTTCGTTATAATTTTACACGTGTCAACACTTAATTTACGTATTTATAATAACTGACTTAGTCCTTAATATGATTTACTAAAGTGTCCTCAATCTGTCTGCTATTACTGGATGTTTGGGTATTTCCAGTGATGCATTCTTACAGGTCCCATGCAGGGCACATCTCTGTTTACTTAGAGCAGCGCCTGACACCAAGTCCAATAATGATACCTGTTGTTATTACTCCTGCTACTGCTATTATTACTATTAAGTATTTGTAAACATCCTCGATTATTTTCTTGGAATAAACTCATAGACACAAAATTGTTGGGTTAAAAGATGCGTACTTTTAAGATTTTCTATACCTGTTGTCCGATGGCTTCCAGAAAGATTGTGCCAGTGTGTGGTCCCACCAACTAATGAGTGAAAGACCTTGCCTCACTGAAGCACTGGATATTTTCATTCTTACAAATACCCTTTCTGGATGACCTAAAATCTGAGTGTTTTGCCTGAATACAGGCATACCTCAGAGCTACTGCAGTTTGGTTCCGGATCACCACAAATAAAGCGAATATTGCAGTAAAGTAAATTACATGAACTTTTGGTATCCCAGCGCAATACAAGTTATGTTCACATAATACTATAGTCTGCTAAGTGTGCAGTAAAATTATATGTAAAAAGAATGTACATACCTTAATTTGAAAACACTTTTATTGCTAAAAAATGCTAACCATCATCTGAGCCTTCAGCGAGTCGTAATCTTTTTGCAGTAGTAACATCAAAGATCACTGATCACAGATCACCATAACACAAATAATAGTAATGAGAAGGTCGTCTGCAGACAGTGACAGTCTTACTTCTTCTCCAATTTGGATTCCTTTTATTTCCTTTTCTTCTCTGATTGCCATGACTAAAACTTCCAAAACTATATTGAATAATAGTGGTGAGAGTGGGCAGCCTTGTTTTATTCCTGATCTTAGAGAAAGTGGTTTCAGTTTTTCACCACTGAGAACGATGAGAAAACCATAATTCAAAAAGAGTCATGTACCACAGTGTTCACTGCAGCACTATTTACAATATCCAGGACATGGGAGCAACCCAAGTGCCCATCAACAGATGAATGGTTGAAGAAGATGTGGCACATATATACAATGGAATATTACTCAGCCATACAAAGAAACGAAATTGAGTTATTTGTAGTGAGGTGGATGGACCTAGAGTCTGTCATACAGAGTGAGGTAAGTCAGAAAGAGAAAAACAAATACCGTATGCTAACACAAATATATGGAATCTAAAAAAAAAAAAGGTTCTGAAGAACCTAGGGGTAGGACAGGAATAAAGATGCAGATGTAGAGAATGGACTTGAGGACACGGGGAGGGGGAAGGGTAAGCTGGGACAAAGTGAGAGAGTAACCTGGACATATATACACTCCCAAATGTAAAATAGACGGCTAGCGGGAAGCAGCTGCATAGCACAGGGAGATCAGCTGGGTGCTTTGTGACCACCTAGAGGGGTGGGATAGGGAGGGCGGGAGGGAGACGCAAGACGGAGGGGATATGGGGATATATGTATATGTATAACTGATTCATTTTGTTATACAGCAGAAACTAACAAACCATTGTAAAGCGATTATACTCCAATACGGATGTTAAAAAAATAATAAGAAGGTTCGAAATATTGTGAGAATTACTGAAATGTGACACAGACACGAAGTGAGCAAATGCTGTTGGAAAAGTGGCACTGATCGACTTGCTAGATGCAGGGCTGCCACAAACCTTCAATTTGTAATTAAGAAAAAAAATCTGTGAAGGGCAATAAAATGAGGTGTGCCTGTATTTAAAACATCATTTTCTAAGAAGCCCTGGATGTAGTACCACATGTTTGCCTCATTAAATTAAAAGAAATGAAGCTGTGTAGCCAGTGGGATCTTTTTTTGTAAGATCATCTTCTCTTCCTTTCATAATATGCAGTTGCTTTACTTCCCCACACACCCTCTACACTGGAGCTTGTGTGTGTTCTTTACATCACATTGGAATGAGAAATCAAATACGGTGGAATTTCTAGACAGCACTGAAGAAACTACAGTTTTCAGAATTACAGCTTTAAGCAGGGAGGTGCCAAGACATCAGTAGTCAGTTCAGCAGCGAACACATGGGGCTGTCAACGTGTGTAATGATTGTTTTAAGTGTGTTGTGTGCGACAGAGCTGTCCAAGCTGATTTCCTTTTAGCTTCTTTCCATCTTCATCCTGTACCTTCCTGATCTGGTGTTTCCTGTCATCCATCTTCTATACGTTGTATTCATTAATTCCCAGAAAATAAGATACTTACTTGTTGTGTGGTTGGGGAGATCCTGAAAGAAGACAATAGTTTTCACTGTTAACTGGTAGTTAACCGTTAACTGATTTTTAATGAAAATATCTCACCAAATGCACTGCAAAGCATCACGGTTCTCTAATATTCTGTACTCACTTAGTTTTAAATACTTTGCTCTCTCAGAAAAAGAGTGGGGGAACTTCTGTCTGTTGTCTAGCAGTTAAGACTCTGTGCTCCCAATGCAGGGGACCCGGGTTCAATCCCTGGTCAGGGAACTGGATCCCACATGCCACAACTAAAGATCCTGCATGCTGCAACTAAAAAAAGATCCCGCGTGCCGCAACTAAGACCCAGCACAGCCAAATAAATAAATATTAAAAAGAGGGAGAGAGTTTATTAAAAAAAAAAAGAAAGAAAAAGAGTAGGGTAGAGAACCCCTCAAGAAACTCCCTTATTTTTTTGGTGCATGTATAGTTTTAAATGTATGTTCTCATCCTAGGGTATCATAGGACAAGATCAAAATCATCATATAAGGTGATATTAAAAATGGATTCTCAAAGGGAGATAGAAAAGTACTGGGAGACTTCATCTTTTGTGTGGCCATTACCAACAAATATGGAATGAGATGATGGATTTTGAAGAGTGGCTTTCTTGACCCACTTATAAGACAAATAAAGGCTTTTGTGAATTGTGTCTTCTTTTGGGGGAATTGGCCCTTTCTTAAAGGGCATCTATAATCGATTATAGACAGACATCTTAATTGGTCACTATGTTATGTATTTGGGCTAATTCAGTTCACACAGCTTTGATCCTAGCTCTAGGAATAGATTTTATCCTTTCCAGTGTTCCATGTTAAGAGGCCAAGGCCCCTCCTCTGTCACGTACTGAAGGCTACTAAACATAGATATTCTTTCTTAAAATAATATCTTCAGGCTCTAATCATTTTTCTTCTAGCAATTTGTGGTCACCCTGAGATCACAATTATAACTCAAATTCCCCAGCAGCAAGGGCTGCCAACCCTTTGAAAATTTAAATTATGCTAGCCTCTGACCTGCTCCACACTCCACGCCATGAGTTTTTGCGGGTTTTATTTCAATCCTAAATATGGCTCACAGCTTGTAGCACCCATGACACGTGAGCTGTGGGGTCCATAGTCAAGCTCGAATCTGAAATCAGTTGTCAATCTTCTATTATAGTCATGTGAAATTACAGGCATGTTTATATGGGAAATACAAAAGCTTCATGCTATCAGTGTTCAGATCAGTCAGGCTCCTGGGTCACTTGGCTCCCAGAATTTTATTTTTGCTTGTCTGGTGTCTGCCTGAAAGGATAGTAGTGGCTTGATTATTAGGTCATAAGAAAATTGGTGCAATCTCAAAGGCAGGACGGGAGAACAAAGGAATGAGTGGAGGAGAAAGTGTGGAAAAGATGTGAACGAGAAAAAAAGGTGATGTAACGCTGAGAAAGGAGGAAAAGACATCAAGTTAGTGAAATAAAATACTCAAAATGTAGGCTAAAATGATATGTGATTGTCATTTCTAATTTTATGTGGAATTCAAGATGGAACTGTAGAGGGCTTCCCTGGTGGCACAGTGGTTGAGAATCCGCCTGCCAATGCAGGGGACACGGGTTCGAGCCCTGGTCCGGGAAGATCCCACAAGCCGCAGAGCAGCTGAGCCCATGTACCACAACTCCTGAGCCCACATGCTGCAACTACTGAAGTCCGTGTGCCACAACTCCTGAGCCCACATGCTGCAACTACTGAAGTCTGTGCGCTCTAGGGCCCATGTGCTGCGACTACTGAGCACGTGTGCTACAACTACTCGAGCCAGCGCACCTAAAGCACTGAAGCCCATGTGCTCTAGGGCCCTCATGCCGCAACTGCTGAGCCCGCGTGCTGCAACTACTGAAGCCTGCACGCCTAGAGCCTGTGCTCTGCAACAAGAGAAGCCACCACAATGAGAAGCCTGCGCACCGCAATGAAAAGCAGCCCCTGCTCGCCACAACTAGAAAAAGCCCGTGTGTGACTACGAAGACCCAGCGTGGCCAAAAATAAATAAGTAAATATTTTTAAAAATTAAAAAAAAAAAAAAGGCAGCTCATGTATCACAAGAACTGCCCTGGTTGTTTTTTCTCAATCATATTATTTTTATGTTCTTACATTTATTAAATTCGCATTTTTCATTCTTTTTTAAATTAACTTTTATTGGAGTACAGTTGCTTTACAATGTTGTGTTAGTTTCTACCATACAGCAAAATGAATCAGTTATACATATACATATATCCCCTCTTTTTTTGGATTTCCTTCCCATTTAGGTCACCAACACTTTACATTCTTATTGTTGGGTTATATTATAGTCCCAGTCACAAGAAGGATCTTGTGAAGAGTTAAGGGTGGCTCATAAAAGCATAAACGTATAATGAAAATAGCAAATTCTGAAACTGAGAATAATATCATCACTATTAATTATAAGTAATCGCAAAGGTTAATATAGGTCTGAGTATAATAATTTTGTAAACCAACCAGGGAAAAAGTGTGAATAGAATCATTATCTGAAAATTAGATTGTACTGGTGTAGCTATTCATTTGCCCCTATTCCCTGATGTACTGTTTATTGTGAAACTTTGTCAAGTAGTAGCATGAAGCTATGGGGCTTTCACATTATTTTCAAACAAAGCTCACCGGCTGCTTTGTGAAGCCAGTCAAGTGTTTTATTTCTCAGACTAAAAGCAAAATAATTCTCTCTCGTATGAAATTGATTGCTTTTGCCCTTAAGTTAAAAAAAAAAAAAAAAAGCTACTAATGTAGTAGCTAGTCTTTACTGAGTGGCAGGCAGTATTCTGAGCACTTTACGTACGTTAACTAAATCTTTATAAGAGCTCTGTGAATGAGTGTCTACCAGTATTTTTCATCTAATAGGAAAGGGAACTTAAGCCACTTGAATAGCTGAGTGCCTTGCTGGAGGTCACACCAATAGTGGACCCCACAGCTGGGATTTGAACCCGGTGGTGCAGCCTTCTGCACACGTTTAACCACTATTCACTTATACCACAGTAGCATCATTCAGTGTGCACTCCTCATAGGAAAAACAGGTATGACTCACACTACTGAAGAAAAGTTTGTAAAACCAGCCACAGAGATGATGATGGCGTCATGCTCAGAGAGAGAGAAGAAGGTGATTTGGCCCTAGTGACGGCTGTGTCATTGACTATTGAGTATGTGAACTAAGATATATCTTTACTACGATGGGAAGGAAACACTGATGTTTCCTGTATGAATCAGCTCTTCACCTATGTACGGTAAGGAAAAGTGATCAGGGACTCTCTTTTACTGAGAATACATACTCCAGGAGAAGAGTTTTACTTGTTGTGGTAAAAGTTACTTTCGAGCCAGGAGTGGGTTGAGAAAGGTGTGTCTGGATGACTATGGACAAAGCATAAACTGTATTACAGGAAGGGTGGGGGAGGCATGGCTCTGTGACAAGAGAGGTTGCCCCCAGTGCCAGTCCACTCACTGCTTTATTCATGGGGAATATTTATGGTCAAAAATACGCTGCTTGACCTTGGCTTGTATTGAAAGAAATAAAGAAAAATGTGCCTTTGGTCAGATGACCATATTTTTGACATTATGTCTTTTCAGTAGGAGGTGAGAAGAAATGGTTAGCTAATGTCCTTTCCAGCACTGTGATATGTGGACGGGTGGGAGAAGGGCGCTCATTGTATTTTTTCTTTTAACATCTTTATTGGAGTATAATTGCTTTACAATGGTGTGTTAGTTTCTGCTTTATAACAAAGTGAATCAGTTATACATGTACATATGTTCCCATATCTCTTCCCTCTTGCATCTCCCACCCTCCCTATCCCACCCCTCCAGGCGGTCACAAAGCACGGAGCTGATCTCCCTGTGCTATGCGGCTGTTTCCCACTAGCTATCTACCTTACGTTTGGTAGTGTATATATGTCCATGCCACTCTCTCGCTTTGTCCCAGCTTACCCTTCCCCCTCCCCATATCCTCAAGTCCATTCTCTAGTAGGTCTGTGTCTTTATTCCTGTCTTACCCGTAGGTTCTTCATGACATTTTTTTCCTTTAAATTCCATATATATGTGTTAGCATACGGTATTTGTCTCTCTCTTTCTGACTTACTTCACTCTGTATGACAGACTCTAGGTCTATCCACCTCATTACAAATAGCTCAATTTCGTTTCTTTTTATGGCTAATATTCCGTTGTATATATGTGCCACATCTTCTTTATCCATTCATTGTATTTTAAATGAGTAATAAACATGGATTTGTCCATTCATTACTGAATAGGGGTATACAACGAACAAGACAGGGCTCCATCCAGAGGAAGCTGACAGCCGAGTCAGAAGGGAGATGTGTTAGCGCTCAACCAGTGCAGTAGAGTAAATGTGACACTGTTGAGCAGGTAATGACTGCCAGGTGGGCTCAGAGAAGAGTCACCCACCTGAGCTGGGAGAGACGGCTTTTTGGAAGGAGGAGAGATGCCAAAAAGTCAGAGAACAACTCTATTAGGTTCACATTTTACTTGGAAGTCCATTGTATGGAGGACAGAGATCTTAATCTCTATTTCATAATTCATTTATACAGGTTGAGTTCATTGGAGCTGGGTCATTGATGTGAGAGCAGGTTAATTGTCACGAAGGTTAGTGGGTAAACGAAACTTCCTATGACAAAAACAGGGAACAAAGTTGTCTACAAAAATATCAAACAAACGTCGTTTTCCATAATAAATGTTTACTAGTCTTACTCCTCGGAATTACTGAAACTGCCCTTTCAGTGTTACAGGAGAGTTCTTTGCCCTCCTTAGAAATGAGGACAATTAGGAGGCAAACATACATGGCAGCCATGCAACTCATGGTGACAGAATTAAATTTAGCTGAATTTTATCACAAGTTTATAACTATTTACTAACCTTTCCCCTGTTACCTAACAAGATGTAAAGAGCTAGCTCTGGATTTGTCTTCTCAAAGCACCTGGGTCAACAATTTCCATTCTGTCATGGTTCCTCATTAATAACTGCTAGTAAAGGCGGGCAACCTTTGACTTGATTGGGGTTTTTTTGTTTGTTTGTTTGTTTGTTTTTGGTTGTGGCTTACAATATTCTGTTTCCACACTATACTGTACAAAGTCTCTGCAGCTTGAGAGAAGGGGTGCAGAGGCAGGAGCGTATTTGGAGAACCTAATAGTTTAGGGCGTAGTTCAAAGTACCTCTGAGACATTCGAGTCGAGATGACCAGCATATTGGATGTATGAGTCAGGGAAGCAGAGGAAGTAACAAATCTCAAGTAAGAAGGAATGATCAGCAGTGTCAAACATAGAGTCATCCAGCGAAATAAAGGACTGAAAGTGCCGACTTAATCTGGCAGTTGGGAGATCACTGGTTTATTAATAACCAGCATGTTAAAGATGATCAGGGTGAAAGGCAGAGTACAGGAAGAGAAGAAAAACACACCAAGTACTAGAATCCTCCAGGAAGAAAGTATGTTGAACATTTATTGGTAAATCATGGTAATATGGTAATGAACATAGGTATGGGAAAGTATGTATGTTCTTAATGAAGAAATCAAGGAGTATTTATCATCTACAAGACATTTAATAAACGACTATTGAATGTTGAAGCCTTACTCGTACATATATTACTAAGCAGTGCTAATAAAATAACATTATTCAGTACAAGTCATTGATTTTTATTATTGTGAAGAAAATTTCTGTTGATTTATAATGTAAGCCAATAACTGACTCCATTTAGTATTTACATATTGACAAATGCAAAGCCCCTTTAGAGCAATAAAAATGCTTCAGCAAAAAATTTAACATTAGAACGACAGAGCATCCTTTCTTCTCTCTCTCTCTCTCTCTCTCTTTCTTTCTCTTTATTTTTCCCTACCCCCCTCCCCACCCTTTTCCTCCTCCCATCCAACTGAGGAATAAAAAAGATAAAAGCATATTTGGAAAATAATGATGACATGTCAAGAATAATTTGTTTCTTATTTATCTCCTCTCAGATACTGCCAATAAGAAGCCACTGCCACCCCTTCCCCAGCCTGTTCCCCTGTAGGTTGGAAGCAGATGATTTGCTCTCCTGAAAGAGCAGCAAATCCGTTGCCCGGGTGATATCTCATTACTAAGGCAACCAATTTGGTGCATCAGTGTGAATCCCAATTTTGAAATGTAATTATGCCAAGATATGTACATATGCTTGAGATTTGCTTAAAAGAAATGTGTTCTCCTTTGGAAGGAAAACATTTCCTATGTTAGTTGAAAGAAAGGGGGAAATACTTCTTTTATTCTTTGCCAGTTATAAATACACCTTTCAGCTGATCTCCCACCACGCTTAGTGAAAGAGCTTGCACTGGTTCTCTCTCACCACTTTTTTTTTAACTTGAGATCTTCCCTTTCCAAGACACTTCTCTCTTGAGACCTGTCACTCATAACCCAGCCGCTGTTGTCACCATGACAACATTTTCTGGCCCCTATAGGTGGCGGAAGGGAAAAAAAAAAAGAGTGGCTCCATTTTCATTGCACTTTTCTTTTTAATTGCTGGGAACTCAAGAGATTGACTCTTTGTAAGGAATTAGTTAGTGAAGGGGAAGTGATTCAATGAATAGGTGTTTACATTAAATTAAAAACTTGTGAACAATTCAGTGAGGATTGCCATCCCAGACTCAAATGAAAGATCTTATAGATAGGAGGTGTACACCAAAAGCTTGGCTGGAGGAAGACAGCCAAGCCAAACAAAATACCATCGAATCACTGCTGAGCAATTAATTTTTCTTCCTCCTCGACAAAAATTATTGTTTAAAAATTAAAAGCACATTTGGGTGCAGGGAATATTTAATTACCAACCTTATTAAATAATGACACCCATGCAACTCTTTAAGTTTCCCATTTGCTGAAGCTTCCAGGAAGCTCTGGGTTCAGATTTGTACTCAGATCCAGGAACCATTCTTAGCTGGGGTTTCAAGTGTGACTGTCACCCTTCCTACTGAGACCCCCACCCATTGCCTACCTGTCCTTCTTTTATCCTCAGTTGGGTGACTATGTTGTCTATGTAACTTTTTAAAAAATATTTATTTATTTATTTTTGGCCACGTTGGGTCTTCATTGCTGTGCGCAGGTTTCCTCTAGTTGCAGCGAACGGGGGCTACTCTTCGTTGCGGTGTGCGGGCTTCTCATTTCAGTGGCTTCTCTTGTTACGGAGCACGGGCTCTAGGCGCATGGGCTTCAGTAGTTGTAGCACACGGGCTCAGTAGTTGTGGCTCGCGGGCTCTAGAGCGCAGGCTCAGTAGCTGTGGCGCACGGGCTTAGTTGCTCCGCGATGTGCGGGATCCTCCCGGATCAGGGATCGAACCCACGTCCCCTGCATCAGCAGGCAGATTCTTAACCACTGTGCCAGCAGGGAAGCCCCCTTGTCTATGTACCTTTTCTGTAAGTTTCCTCCGATCTTTTGGAAGTAATTGGGTGACACATATGAAAGGCAACGGTGAAAATATCATAATGGGTATTCACTACCTAGTGGCAATGCTGATATTTCGCGTAAAATATCACCCCCCAAAAAAGATGATTTTCAAAACTGCCTTTTTAAAAAGGCCTTTCTGAAGTACATAATTTTGCCACATATTTCATTAAGCCAAGACCCTTGATGGGTGACAAAATATATCCTCATATCCTATTAGGTATATAAAAGAATTTATGTGGTTTAAGTGTAAGGGCTGTGGTGTTGAGGTTTACTTTAGTCTTTTTCTTGCTATAGCACCAAGAAATCTAAGTGTGTCAGAAGTTGCTTATATCTTTGTCATGGCACATTTAAACACATTCTGCTTGGACTATTAAGTTTTGCTAACCAAAAAAAAAACGTTGATGCAATAGTCAACATGTTCTGGGAAATGTATCGTTATTTATTGCATATATTTAGAGCATTCAGTTTCTCTTTACGGGGAGACGTATAGTGGCTTTAGACTCGATCTTTTTCATTTCAGCACGCGTACTGTATAAATCTCTAGCGTACAAAAGGCCCTTCCAAAGAAATGAAATAAATACCTCACTAGAAAACTGAGGAGAACTACAGACAATCAGTCCACCAAAAAAAAGAAAAATGGCCAGCAACTGTATTTTCACCTATCAGATACTCAGCGTTTGTTTTTTTTTTTTTCTTTTAATCCTACACAGTATTGTTGATGATATGTTTACTACTGGCATGAGAGTAAATTGATGAGGACTTTCTGGACAGTAGTTTAGCAATGCGTTTCCAAAAAATCTAAAAGTTGGGTTTGCCTCTAATCTAGCAATTATGCTTGTAGAAATTTATACTAAGAAAATTCATGTAAAAATCCAGTTGTAAGAATTTTCTCTTGGGTATTTCTCATGAAAGTGGAAAATAATGGAGAAAAATGTTAAGAAGTGAGTCATATAAATTGGGGTATATCCCTACAATAGAAAACTAAGCAGCCATTAACAGTGACAATATAAAGAAATTGAATAACATCAAGTGCTCATGATAAATGTTAAGTGAGAATATATGTTACAAAACAGGATGTTCAGTATGATTCCTTTTTAACCACATTGTTAATTCTAGACATACCTACACCTGCATGTGTGTGCACGCGTGTGTGCATATGTGCACGCACACACACACCCATTATATAGACTGAGGAGGAGTCATTCCTCTGGGGGGGTTTATTTATAACTAAAGAAAATTTAGGGCTATTTATACTCAGTATTTTTTGTCAGACAGTCTTACTGTTGCCAGACATCACTCTGCATTCAAATTCAGTACTACAAAGAGGATCTGTATTTTTTTATTGAAGTATAATTGATTTACAATGTTGTATTAGTTTCTGCTGTACAGCAAAGTGATTCAGTTAAATATATATATATGTATATATATATACATATATACTTTTTCATATACTTTTCCATTATGGTTCATCACAGCATATTGAATATAGTTCCCTGTGCTATACAGTACAACCTTGTTGATTATCCACTCTATATATAATAGTTTGTATCTGCTAACCCCAAACTCCCAATCTATCCCTGCCCTACTCCCCTCCCCCTTGGCAACACAGGTCTGTCCTCTATGTCTGCAAGTCTGTTTCTGTTTTGTAGATAAGTTCAGTTGTGTCATATTTTAGATTCCACGTATAAGTGATATCATGTGGTATTTGTCTTTCTCTTTCTGACTTACTTCGCTTAGTATGATAATCTCTAGATCCATCCATGTTGCTGCAGATGGCGTTATTTCATTCTTTTTCATGGTTGTGTAATATTCCATTGTATATATGTACCACATCTGCTTTACCCAGAGACTCTATATTTTAAAGAAAATTTAATTTCAAAATAAGATGTTTACTAGCCAGTTGTCCTGAGTTGGTCTTACTGTATTTGTGTAGATACAAACACCCAAAGAAATCAAGCACTTATAGAAAATATGTCAGTGACAGATATCCTCGGGGAAGTAAAAATACAATCAAGCACTCGTGATTTATGTTTTTTGTTTTTGTTTTTGCGGTATGTGGACCTCTCACTGTTGTGGCCTCTCCCGTTGTGGAGCACAGGTTCCGGACGCGCAGGCTCAGCGGCCAGGGCTCACGGGCCCAGCCGCTCCAGGGCATGTGGGATCTTCAGGGACCGGGGCACGAACCCGTGTCCCCTGCATCGGCAGGCGGATTCTCAACCACTGCGCCGCCAGGGAAGCCCAAGCACTCGTGATTTAAACGCAGGTTACAGACCAAGTACTTTATTCACAAGTCTACTGTACTTTGAATGGATTATAGGGCTTCCCTGGTGGCGCAGTGGTTAAGAATCTGCCTGCCAATGCAGGGGACATGGGTTTGAGCCCTGGTCCGGGAAGATCCCACATGCTGTGGAGCAACTAAGCCCGTGCACCACAACTACTGAGCCTGAGCTCTAGAGCCCGTGAGCCACAACTACTGAGCCTGTGTGCCCTGGAGCCCGCGCACCGCAACAAAGAGTAGCCCCCGCTTGCTGCAACTAGAGGAAGCCTGCACGCAGCAACAAAGACCCAATGCAGCCATAAATAAATAAATAAATTTATTTTAAAAATGGATTGTAAATAGGAACAACATAGAACTGTAATCACATTATTTCCATCTAAAATTTTAATTGTTTTTATTATAAAGTAATACGTACTCATTGTGAAATTTCAAAATATACTTAAAGAAGGAAATAACATCATCCATCATCTCACCACCAGAAAGGTAACTACTATTAGTGCTTTGGAAGGTGTCATAACAGTCTCTGTCCTACTCTCTCTTACACACACAGTCTTCTAAATTGAAGTCATGCTGTGTACACTGTAAAGGGCTGTTCCAGATGAAAATCAGCAGAACCACGGTGATGGTTGTGGTACGGGGCCCCTGGACCACTTCTGTGTGATCTTCCAAGCTTCTCACCTTGACCCACATCTGCAAAGCATCACCATCTGAGTTTTAATGATGTTGTTCCTCTGTTCAGAAGCCCTTCAATGGCCTACAAAATTCAGACCAGGCTCTGCCAGCATCTTTCCCTGTGCCACCATGCAGCATCATCGTGTTTTTTCCCTGCACTCCCACATACATCTGTCCCACCTGTGCGCTTTACACATACCATTTGCCTTTGCCTTTTGTATCTTCAAATTAGACTCCACCCCCTCACTCAAGCCCTCCTGGCCAGACTAGTCTAAATAAAGTCATCTTTACTTCCTTCACCAGCACCCATTTGTCGATTTTATGTGGCTCTCTGAGGCAGTAACTTCAACAGGAGGTGGGATCTGTGGGCCTGCTGTTAGTTTGGAGTTTGTGTAAGGTTTTAGGTCATCACTTCCTTTATCTGTAAAACGATAGGCTTGGATATGGGCACATCTGTTACAATCAAGTATGAGGTGTATTATGAGTAGCTTGGTATTAATAATAAGTTAGCAAAGATAATGAATTAATTTATAAATAGGAGCTGATGTGAGTTTATTTCTATAAAATTTATATTTGCTTTCTTGAGTGGGCAAGAAAGGCCCACTTCAGGGATGGTACAACCCCCGAGGGTTGTTGCACGTGTGTTGCAAGTGTGTTGCACGTGTGAATGTCCTTCCTACGGTGTGCCGTGGAAGAGTCAGGGCAGAGAACCTCCCAGCTGATGGTTTATAAGAGGTCTTCAGCTCAAAGATTCCCGCCGAATTCTAAGATTTCTGTAGGCTGTAGATCATCTATTAATTTTGCACATTTGTCTTCTCTCCTCAACCAGATTATAAATTGTTGAGGGAAGCAGTGCCCTTATGCTTGTTTGTACTCCACCCTGTGCACAGTGCCTCACGTGGTATTTTGACGATAATATAGTATCGTGACTCAATACTAGGTGCTCTGGGATTATAGAGGTTCCTGTTAGCTATGTTATGTTTATTAATACTTAAGAGCTAGTCATATGCATTTAGATGAGTTACCTTCACCATACCAAGCAAATGGAGTAATTAGTAGGCATAAGAGTCATTCCTAACTGGGAAAGAAGCCTTTAAGTTTTAACTCTGCTGCCACAGTTGAAGAATCGCTACTTTCTGTGTAATTTCTAGTCTCTACTGCTGCCTAACCAGCAGGTAGTTCTTGGCTTCAGTCAACCACAAGGCACTTGGGTTCCAATCCCAGCTCCAACACTTACAAGATGAAACTTTGGGACCTCTCTGTTCTTCAGTTTCCTCATCTGTAAAAGGGAAGTAAGAGTACCCACCTTATAGTATGGTTGTGAGTATTAAATGACTTAATATCTTCATCATACTTTGATCAGTGCCTAGCATATGGCAGGTACTATATGTTTGCTCTTCTTATGAACGTTGATATTATTAATATTCTTATTATTGGTTTGGGTATATATCAGTTGACCGTTGGCATAATTATGCCACAAACCCCCTGTATTGGTTTCCTATGACTACTGTAAAAATTATCACAAAGTCGGTGGCTTGAAACAACAGAAATTTATCCTCTCACAGTTCTGGAGCCCAGAAGTCTGAAATCAGTTTCAGTGGGCCAGAATCAAGGTGACATCAAGGCCACACTTCCTCTAGTGGTTGTAGGGGATAATCTAGCCCTGGCTTCTTCCAGCTTCTGGTAGCTGCCGGAATTCCATGGTTTGTGGCTCCAGTCTCTGCTTCCATAGTCATATGTCATCCCCTCGTCTGTCTTCAGATCTCCTACCACCTCCCTCTTATATAGATACATGGGATTGCATTTAGGGTGCAAACAGATAATCCAGGATAATCTCCCCATCTCAAGATCCTTAACCTAATCACATCTGCAAAGTTCTTTTTCTGTCACGTGAAATAACATTTACCGGTTCCAAGGATTAAGAGGTAGAAATCTTTTTGTGGGCAGGGGGGGATTGTTCAACCCACCACATCTCTAAAACACAGTGGCTATAACAGAATTTACTTCCTCCTCATGCATCCAAGGTTTGGCCATTTTTGGGTGAGCCCATCCCAGGCAGTGGGTTGAGTACAGATTGGCTCCACGTGTGGCTTATTTTTTTCCTGGTGTCAATGGATCCCAGGGGCATGTTCTTCTCATGGTAACAGCAAAAGCCTAAGAGGGCAAGGCTGACCACACAAGCACATTTCAAGCTGTTCAGGTCACATGTATATATATCTCGTTGACCAAAGCGGGTCACATCAATGGGGTGACCCATGTAGGTCAAGAGTAAAGGAATGAATATTTGCTATCATAACAACTTAGCATGGGGTTTTCTGTAGATGACAACTAACTTAAAGCTACATTAACAATATATGTATTTGGAAGAGGAGGAAAATCCAGGATTCAAAGCAAAGTTATTTAGTAATAAGACAGTTTGCTATAGTTGTTATTTGAAGGTTAAGTCAAGACGCTACATGTTTTGTAGTCTTAGCCTGGCCAGATACAGCCCTGAATGTGATGATCACAGGAAACCTGTTGCATGATGTTTGATTTAGAGGATAGACCTCCACAGATGTGGAATGAGCTACCTAGCTCCTTTTGCCATAATGTGGTGACTCAGTGAACTCCTTGGAGATGTGAAAAAGAAGCAAGAATTTTCTGCCCCTCTGGCAGAACAGAATCTGTGCTGGGTAGCCTCGCAAGAAGAGAAGGGAACTAGAGAATACCTGTCAGCTGCTGAGTTAAAGCCAAAGCGACATTAATTACAGTATCTTCTCAGTCATCCTTGACCTATGAGCCTGAATAGCTAGTTCATCTAAGTGATCTAACCAAAAGCTGGTTCCTTATACTTTCATTGGAACCTGATTTTTGGTAATTTGAGAACTAGTATACAATATTTGTATATTTCAATTGGATAGAATTTCCCAGTCTAGGGTTTTTTTTTCCCCCCTCTTCCCTCTCATTCCAGTAATAGAGCAATTAGATTATTCTCACAGGCCCAGTGAAAGAAAGGAATAATACACAGCAGAGTCTATGAGCTCTTTCTCAGTCTCTTTGGCTCCAGGACAGAATAAGGATGTACCAGGTCACATTTTCCTCAGTCACTTGATAAAAAGCAGTGACAACTAAGGTGTTGACTTGTGTCAAGGAGAAAAAAAAAGGAAGAAAGTAAAAAGGCAAAGGGGGAATTTTTCCTGGAAAATCCTGTAACTGGGATGAATAGGGAATTAGGGACTTAATTTAGAGTATCCATATTTAAGATGAAGATTTTTACGTTTTTAGTGAAAGAAATTCTTTTAACGTAAACGAAACATTCACTGAAAACCAGACTTTTCACGCCTCATGTTCCTCACGGGCAAACTGCAGCAGTTTGCCAAGCAGATGATCATTCATGCTAGACTGCTCTAGAACCATCAAGGGTCACCACTGATTTTGAAATTCCATTAAGACTTGAGAACTGCATGGCAGCTGCCGTGTGTTACTTCCTTGAATGTTTCATCCTGTGCTTGGCTGGCTGCCCTGTTGTGTAACAGGATGAGTTGTCCGTTTCTCTTAAGTGAGCTCTTAAACCCTAAGGTTACTTGGTTGTAAAACATTCCGTGGGGCCTTTTCCACAGATAAGTAAGTCTTCTTTTAAACTTGTGATAAAAGATCTTTAGTATATTCAAGCCAGTAAGTATCCGTTCATTCAACAAATGTGTTCATTGCCAGGCACTCTTTGGAGACACCCAGATGAATATAATAGAAATAGTCCTTCTCCTCATGCAGCATGCATTCTGATTGAGGAGTAAGATAAAAAAAACTTAGTCAACAAATAATTATAAATTATGTAACAGTTATGAAGGAAAGGAAGGCTTTAATTGGGGCGGTCATTCAGAGGACAAGGGAAATAGGCTGGTCAGGGAAGACCTCTCTGAGGAGGTGACATTAAAGTGAGACCGAAAAATTGAGAGCGAGCTGACTCTAGGAAAAGTCCAGGGAGAGGAGATGCAAGCAGAGGGAACTACATGAGCAAAAAACTCTGCAGCAAGAGAGGGTGTGAACATTTGGAAGGCATTTCCAGCAATATCACTGCCATGTCTGTGCTTCTGTCCCTTTTTTTTTTTTTTAAAATACTGGTGCACATGCCTTTCTTCAAGGCTCAGTGCAGCAGAATTTCTGTCTGTGAAGTTTTCAGCTGGAATTTGGGTTTAGGTTTTCTGGAAGGATACCTGCAGGGCAGCTAAGGAAGAGTTCCATGAAATATTGATCACAAGCCAGTTGAGATGAGTGAAAAAGACCAAAAAGAAGGGTAGAGTTTGACGGTCCTAAAATATTTCACAGACCGAAAGAGCTGTTTATTGGCAAGTCTAACGCTGATGTTCGTTCTAAAAGCAGTCCGATTATTCTCTAAATCCAAGATTGGGTGAGCTGACTTTGTATGAAAATGCTGATTTAATACAACTTGTATATTAAATCTATAGAATATACCCTTTCACTGTAGCTTACACCTTTTTCAGTCAAGTAATTTTATGTATGTGGGTGGGTGGGAGTGTGGCTATATATATATATATCCTGATTGTTGTATATTCCTGATTATTTCCCAGTGTTTTTTTTAATACAGCTATTTCAGAGGAGACATCCTCATAGAGATTTCCAGTGTTAACTCTTCTTAATGCCTGACCAGGTAGGATCTGACTTAGATTCATTCCACTCACATACGTTCGATCCAAGTCGAACATTTCTCCTGTCATATTCATCAGCCGTAGCTGGTAGCTCATTTGTATTTCAAAGGATCCAGAGCTTTAGTGGGCATTTCACACACCTTTAATTATGGATAATCTACTAGAGTAGACACAAGTTTCCTGCCATTCATGAAGTGATTGTGAAATAAAGGCGCTCTCCTATTTGTGATTGAGACCACTCCTCCACATAGAGCTTATTAACAAAACAAATTCTTTTCATAGGCACATATTTAAAGTTTTTTTCTAAGAGATGTGCAATTTATCTATTTTTATTTATTATTTAAATTTTTTGGCCACACCCCGAGGCATGTGTGTTCCCCGACCAGGGATCAAACCCACGCCCCCTGCATTGAAAGGCAGAGTCTTAACCACTGTACGGCCAATGAAGTCCCTAGACACATATTTGATTTTTTTTTTTTTACATCTTTATTAGAGTATAACTGCTTTACAATGGTGTGTTAGTTTCTGCTTTATAACAAAGTGAATCAGTTATACACATACATATGTTCCCATATCTCCTCCCTCTTGCGTCTCCCTCCCACCCACCCTCCCTATACCACCCCTCTAGGTGGTCACAAAGCACCGAGCTGATCTCCTTGTGCTAGGCGGCTGCTTGTTTCTCAGAAAATATCATTGTATCACAATGTGTTCAGTTGCAAGGAAGGGAGAAGGGGAGAAAGAGAGAGTAGGAGGGAAGGGGAAAGGAATAGAGGGGAGGGGAGGAGGGGAGAGCGTAAAAAGTAAACTCACTTCAGACGGGCACCGAGTATAACGGGGATTTATTTCATACATCAGGAAGCCTTCTCTTGGGGC
Source organism: Neophocaena asiaeorientalis asiaeorientalis (assembly GCF_003031525.2). Taxonomy (NCBI): domain Eukaryota; kingdom Metazoa; phylum Chordata; class Mammalia; order Artiodactyla; family Phocoenidae; genus Neophocaena; species Neophocaena asiaeorientalis. The sequence goes on from NW_020172446.1 coordinate 1,394,120, forward strand.
ATCTTCATTCTCAGTGTGGCTCCCCCTTGTGGTTGCCAGATGGCTGCCAACAGTTACAGAAGCCACGTTTCGTTATTCAAGGAAATCTCTAGAAGTACTTGGACATTCTCTCCAAAGAGTGAGAAATTTTCTTTCTCAGAAACACCTAGAAAATGTCTTCTCATGTTTCATTAGCCACGACCAATAACCATGGCCAGCAGATGTTGAAAGGCAACATGCTGAAGAGCCTTTGTAAATGTAATAAAAGTTTAGCTTGTTTCATATATAAAAAGCCCTTACAAATCATTATGTAAAATTGCGACTATGTGATGGACAAAAACAAGGAACGGAGAGAGAATTCACAACAGAAAACATTCTAATAGCCAGTGAACTTTTTATATTCCTAATCAAAGCAGTTGAACCACAGCAACAATATGTTACCCTGTATCAATCTGGTTAATTCTTTTTAACTCTTCGCATGGTAGAGTTTGGAAATGAATACTTTAGTATGTGGCATTTGGAAATATAAATGAGTCACAGCAGCAATTCTGTTTCTAGAATTAGAATATGTACAATGTTACTCCTAAAACGATATTTTAAATTGCAGAAAACCCCAGAAATACCGCACAGTAGGAGGCTGGTTAACTGAATTATATGCGTGTATCTGGTTGAGTACTGTGAGGACGTTCAGAATCACATTATAGGAGGACGTTTGATCACATGGGAAAATGTGCTTGATGTATCAAATAAAAAGCATTACAAAGCACTTTATGATTATTATGTGATCTCAGTTTTGTGTAAAATATGTATGTAACCATAAAAGAAAAATGAATACATTGGACCGCACACAATTTTTTAAAAAGACAACTTCTGTATGGTAGTATACCATAAATAGTACCGAGAGATATCATTGCCATACTGGAAAAACTATTTAAAATGCTGATAACAAAAAGATGATTCCCTTAATTTATAAAGAGCTCATACAAATCAATAAAAGACAATCCAAAGAAAATGGATTTTAAAGCTAGAAATACGCAGTTTATAAAAAAGAATTTTAAATGACTGATAAAAATGGACACGTTATATTTATATTAGTTGGAAAATTAATTATATTCCTGTTGACATCCATCTTAAATCTGTTCTGACTTGATTGGTATATAACGAAGAAACTTCAGTCTTCAAATATTGTGTTATAAAACATTTCTTGGGAAAGAAATAGATTAGGTAGTAGGATTTTTCAGATTTGTAAGTACAAGGTTGTGTTTCCGGTAGGATTTTCAGTAATATAGTCATAGCTATGTGTACAAGCGTAAAACCTCAACATCACTGAGAAAACCTAGCATCTTAGTTTAGATTTTTCTCTAGATAGTAGCATTTCTGTCTGTCTCACCACAGCATTTTTCCAGCATGAGCTACTTAATACTCTGATCATACTAGTGTGTTGCCTACTGTTATGAGAAATCATGCACCCAACAGTGCAGCTGTATTCTTTTTTTTCTCTTTGGCATTGATTTATGACCAGGAATGATCTTCATAGTTTTTTAATCATATTATGTTCAACTTGTGTAAATTTGCACTGTTGAAAAAGTATCTGTCCTTAATAAGTATACTTTCTCTTATCCTGCCATTCCGCCTTACGTGAATTACAGTCTAAGACAGAAAAATAAAAAGGGAAAGCATATTTAATGTTTACCCAAGTAATCTAAGGGGCCTTTTCCAAATTATTTCCTTCCTCCAACATTCTGAACTCCTCCCCCCTCCCAGGAAGCATCATCACCATCGGTGTGAACACTGGGAACCGGTAGCGTATTTGGGGTACAGGGATACATTGAAGAGCGCTGGTCTCAACAAAACCCTCCTGACACCATCACCCATTGCCCACAGCCAGAGCCAGGCTCCTGGCAAGAGCTGTGAATATGAATCACATTCCTTTGTAGAAGCAGGGTTTTTAGGTCTGAAAAATGACTGTTTCTCAAAGCCAAGCGTTTGCCAGCAAAAAATATATTAACGTATGACTTCAAGAAACTTATGTCAGATGTATTCCCTGCTTTTTTTTAATGTTGAATTATTAGTACGAGAAACATAAAGCAGCAACGTACAAACATATGTCAAGCATAAGTGCTTTAAAAACCTATTTTTAATGTATATCAAGTGTCTAGCATAAGGCCTAGTACCTAATAATGAAATAATGTTTTCTCTCCCTAGTCTGAGGAGTCATAACCGTAATCAGATGAAAATCAAAGATAGTGGTTGTCAATGCCATGCGCACTTTAGATCAGAAAGAACCTTTAACGCTTTAAAATTTTCGTTCATTTTCAGCAGCTGTTAAGATAGAATATGAGTATGTGCTCTTATAACTCATCTAGTGTAACATCCTTGCTTTACAGCCAAAGCACCTGAAGCCTGCAAAGTAGTCTGTAGGGAATGCTGGCCTCTCCAGGGAAAGATTCTTTCCACTCCACCCCAACTCCCTGCCACTCAGGGAGCTGTCCCTCTCGCAGTGCTGGACTTCCTTGAAAGAGCCTCACTGTGACAGGAATTCAAGCTTCTTTACATGGAGGTTTCCATTGTTGTGACCTTTGACCAGATCTCACTTTTTAGGCGATCAGTTGTAGTTGTTTCCCAGTTATCTCATAGGCATGTTTGGTTTTTCCTAGAATATCATAGGTGTCCCCTGTTTCCCTCTATATCCCCGATAGAAACCAAACGTACAGTAGGAATTTGGGAAATTCTTATAGAACGAACAAATGCTCAGTAATGCTTATGCCACCATGGCATGTTTTGGGATGGCATATACTGATCCCCTTCAAAATGAATGAGTAATCTGTGTACAAAGGGTTCTGTAGTTAAATTTTGTTGTTAAATTTTAAAAATTTAGATGTTTTTTAAATTTTGTTGAACAAAGTTACAATAGGTTTACTTACATAGAACTTCTTAGAGCTTTTAATATGCTAATGTACATTATGAATCTCCAAAAAGGACTTGCAGTATGCAGCCTTCCTGAACTTACTGAAAATGGAACCCTTTTTTCAAGGAGCATTTCAAAGGCCCTATGTTCCAGAATTCACTTTTGAAACTCTATAGAAAAGAATTTTAGGATGCGCCTTTGGCTGGTCCTTTCAAATACCAGTTATTATCTGAGTTTTCGAGAGATTTAGGGAACCATTCAAAATTGAGATCATTTGCAAGCGTCTGAAACAAAGGTTACTGGGTTTTTGGTGGGTTTTTTTTAAGGAATTCTGCATGTTCTAGATGCTAGATATAAAGGAAGAAAAGTCAGAACATTTGTTACATAAGATAAAAGCCCAACCTGTCCCCTGACTGGTTGATGAGCCACCTCCGTCTTGGATGACAGTGGATCTGGGGGTGGACGAGGCAGCAGGTGCCTTCACACAAACTTAAAACATCCCCAGATGCCTCGTTGGATCTACTGAAATGTCCAAACACTTGGCCCAAACCCTGAGGTTCTGTGTCCAAAAGCAGTTCTGAAATAGCCTTGACCTGAGCGATTTTTGAAGATGAATTATCGACTTTGTACCTCTTAAGAAAAAAAAAATTTTTTTAACCAAACAGAAGAAAGCAACCACTTCAGTAGAGCTCCACAGGCAGTTTACTTTTGAACAAGATTGAATCCTGAAAGGCCCATCAGAATTACTTAACCCGTTTGCTGGATTAATTTTGTTTTCATTTATCTTCAGAATAATTGCAATTTGATTTTTGACAGAGTTAGTGTTGAGCTAGTCTTCTGACAATAATTGACTAAGAGGTTCGATTGCTTCTTGAAGTTTCAGTTACAAGGAGGTTGTCAGACTACAGCACCATCGTATTAGGCAACGATTGTACGCACTAAAGAATTTCTAGGCTAATGGATCTGGAGAAGGCCATGTAGAAAATGTATGAGTCCCAAATGAAGGTTCACAAGTCAGCTAACTTGGCAAGTTAGTCTACCAGACCAAGGTAAAGCTCAGGCGTGATCATTCCTAAATTACACCTCACACGCACATAGTTAAGTTCATCAGGATAATTTATAATGATCAGGCTCACACATGCTCTTTTTGGTTTTTTTTTTTGGAAGGGGGTGTCTCTTTATTTGAAGGTTTTACATCTGTTTATTGACTGAAGATCTGGTTATTTCATTTCTCGTTTTAATTTTTATTTTATATTGGAGTATAGTTGATTTACAATGTTGTGTTAGCTTCAGGTGTACAGCAAGGTGATTCAGTTATACATATACGTGTATCTATTCTTTTTCACCTTCTTTTCCCTTATAGGTTATTACAGAATATTGAGTAGAGTTCCCTGTGCTATACAGTAGGTCCTTGTTGGTTATCTGTCTTATATATAGTAGTGTGTATATGTTAATCTCAAACTCCTAATTTATCCCTCCCCTCCACCTTTCCCCTTTGGTAACCATAAGTTTGTTTTCTAAGTCTGTGAGTCTGTTTCTGTTTTGTATATAAGTTCATTTATATCATTTTTTTAGATTCCACATATAAGTGATATCATGATATTTGTCTTTCTCTGTCTGCCGTACTTCACTTAGTATATTTCGTTATTTCTTAATTTCTCCCCTAGGTCATCTGAAATGCTATTAATTTATCTGTAAAACCAAGGAATTTTTTGTCAAAATTTATGCTAAGAACTTACAAATTATATTCACTGGGTCTTAGTTTCTTCTTGGTACCTATTAACCTGCTATTCTGGTAAAAACATGGGTACCGCGCTAGCATTTTAAAAATAGCACATCAGGTCTTTATTCATTTTGTCCCTCATAGAGATATTTGGGTTGAAGAGGAATAACTCAGAAAATTTTTTCTGTCTTTGAACCTTCCTTTAAAATAACTCCTTCGTTAATCAATCATGAAATATTCCAAAATGGATGTCGTATTCTAAATATGATGGGGTATATGGATACCAAAGATAGATTTTGTGTATTTTACAATTTGCTCAGAGTTCAGCCTGGCACCTAAATAAATTGTCCTCCACCACAACTCTTTAGCAACCATATATTGTCAGAACTCAGCCAGAATTACTGTATGGAGGACTTAAGGCTAGAAATAGAAGAAAGATGCTTCTCCCAAAAGTTCTCCCTAGGCATGGAGGGCCTGGGAAGCTTGGAAGCTGGAATTTTGAAGGATTTTGATTGTAGAAACTAAGAGAATATCCAATTCAGGGCAACAGGGAGCTGTGTGAGAACAGGCAGAAAAGACCCAACAGCCAATAATGACTAGAAAACAAGAACATGGAGAACAAGAGAAAAACAGAAAGCTGACCTGTGTTTGTTTCTGAAGCTAAACTGAAGATATGTAATTGACCTACTTCTTAACAGAGTGTTACCTAGGATCCTACATCTTTCGCAAAGTGTATCTTGTACTTTAATGACTGACAGATGTTGCTTTGAAATGCCTGACCACCAAGGAAGAGGAAAACATGGTCAAATTAAGATGGCATTATAAAACATCTGGTTAGACATGACAGACTGTGCTTATATCTACTCCTCTCAAAACCCCTCAATCAGCAGTAAAGGATGAAAATTGGAGAAACCCACAAGGACAAATAGAACCATAATGGAAACAACAGCAGAAAAGAGGCATCAACATAATTTTGGAAGTAAGTGAACATGTGGTTAGCCCATCGAGCTGGTGGAGAAAGCTGAAATCTAAGTGCCTGCAGACAAGCAAGCCAGGTCACCCAACCATTGGGCTGTAGGAAGATTCAGGATGGAAAGGACCAGGTACCTCTGTAGGTAGGGGTGAGGGGTGGAGCTGGAGGAGTAGAAGGGTTGAAACTCTGTATAAAGAGCAATTATAACGACTTCCCTGGGGGCGCAGTGGTTAAGGATCCACCTGCCAATGCAGGGGACACGGGTTCGATCCCTGGTCTGGGAAGATCCCACGTGCCACAGAGCAACTAAGCCCATGCGCCACAACTACTGAAGCCCGCACTCCTAAAGCCCGTGCTCCACAACAAGAGAAGCCACCGCAATGAGAAGCCCGCCCACTGCAACGAAGACCCAACACAGCAAAAAATTAATTAATAATTAATTATTTTAAAAAGAGAGCAATTGTACACCCAGCTCTCCTAACTTCACAAAGTTGGAGGAGCTACCTCAGTCTCATTCTGATAGAAGACAAGAAGTTTACTCTGAAGAAATTGAACCAGAGAAGCTCTGGGCTTGGGGACACCAGGCACCAGTGGAGGAGAGGGGTCAGGCACCATGTTGCAATCAAGTAAATTAAGTGAAAGTCTAGATACGAAAGATATCCTCCAGCCCCCTTCACTCAGAATTCTGGCAGCAATGAGAAAACAGTTTAAGGTACGGACATTACTGGGGTCCCCCACAGATGGCTGGTCCCCACCTAATCACCCTGTAGTGAAGTCCACCACCCACAAAGCACACATACAGAGCTTCCAAGTGGCTTTTCACTTTTCAGTGAGTGGACAGCTGAGGATCCCCAGACATTCAAGCAAGGCCTCTAGCTCAAAAGACCAAGACGAAGACAAACGGGAGAAGAGGGGATTTATAGGTAACACATGCAATGTAGGGAGCAGCATAAAAACTAAAACCAGAATTCATCTGCTTGAGAGGAAGGATGCTTTTGTAAAACAAGAGCAACATGCTTTTTTCTTTTTTTTTTTTTTTTGCGGTACGCGGGCCTCTCCCTGCTGTGGCCTGTCCCGTTGCGGAGCACAGGCTCCGGACGCGCAGGCCCAGCGGCCATGGCTCACGGGCCCAGCCGCTCCATGGCATGTGGGATCCTCCCGGACCGGGGCACGAACCTGTGTCCCCTGCATCGGCAGGCGGACTCTCAACCACTGCGCCACCAGGGAAGCCCAACGTGCTTTTAAAAGGGATATTTGGAGAACGAGGATGAGTTCTTGAAAGTGGAAAACGTGACAGCAAAAATGAAAGGTTCAATATCAGGCTTGCAAGATGAAGTTGAAAACATTCAGTCACCCAACAAATACTATTTTTTTTAAACATCTTTATTGGAGTATAATTGCTTTACAACGGTGTGTTAGTTTCTGCTGTATAACAAAGTGAATCAGCTATACATATACTATATCCCCATATCCCCTCCCTCTTGCGTCTCCCTCCCACCCTCCCTATCCCACCCCTCTAGGTGGTCACAAAGCACCAAGCTGATCTCCCTGTGCTATGCAGCTGCTTCCCACTAGCTATCTATTTTACATTTGGTAGTGTATATATATCCATGCCACTCTCTCACTTCATCCCAGTTTACCCTTCCCCCTCCCTGTGTCCTCAAGTCCATTCTCTACATCTGTGTCTTTATTCCTGTCCTGCCCCTAGATTCTTCAGAACCTTTTTTTTTTTTTTAGATTCCATATGTATGTGTTAGCATATGGTATTTGTTTTTCTCTTTCTGACTTACTTCACTCTGTATGACAGACTCTAGGTCCATCCACCTCACTACAAATAACTCAATTTCGTTTCTTTGTATGGCTGAGTAATATTCCATTGTATATATATGCCACATCTTCTTTATCCATTCATCTGTCGATGGACACTTAGTTTGCTTCCATGTCCTGGCTATTGTAAATAGAGCTGCAGTGAACATTGTGGTACATGACTCTTTTTGAATTACGGTTTTCTCAGGGTATATGCCATACGACCCAACAAATACTATTGAGTGGCTGCTATGTCCTTGGCACTGTTCCAGGCAGTGGAGATTCATCAGTGAGCAAAAGAAGCAAAGATCCCTGGCCTAGTAGAGCTTAAATTCCAGTAGAGGGAGAGCGTAAACAATACAGTCATATGTAAATTACAGGTGTTGTAGAGGGTTAAGTGCTGGAGGCAAGAGAAGAAAATAGAGCATGGTACAGGGAGTGGAGAGTACCAGGAGGGGAGGGTGGACAAGGGGAATTTTTTACATAGATGGTCAGGGCCGGGCTCATTGGGAAGGTGACAGCTGAGCATGGACTTAGAGAGTGAGGAAGATAGCCATGTGATATGATATCTGGAGGAAGATCCTTCCAGGCAGAAGGAAAGGCCCTGAGACAGGAGGCCTGTGCAGGGTAGAGCAGGGCCCAGTGTGGCTGGAGTGAGCCAGGGAGAGGACAGTGGAAGGAGCTGGGCGGTGACAGTACCAGCTCATGTGGCCCTTGTGGGCCAGGGGAGGGGCTTTGGCTTTCACTCTGGGGGAGCTGGAGCACCGCGGCAGTGTTTTAAGCAGAGAAGTGACACGATCTGACTTTGGTCTCAAAAGAATCACTCGGGGGACTTCCCTCGTGGCGCAGTGGTTAAGAGTCCGCCTACCAATGCAGGGGACACGGGTTCGAGCCCTGGTCTGGGAGGATCCCACATGCCACGGAGCAACTAAGCCCGTGGCCACAACTACTGAAGCCCGCGCGCCTAGAGCCTGTGCCCCGCAACAAGAGAAGCCACTGCAATGAGAAGCCCACGCTTGCTGCAACTCGAGAAAGCCCGTGTGCAGCAATGAAGACCCAACACAGCCAAAATTAATTAATTAATTAATTTACAAAGAAGAAAAAGGATCACTCGGCTGCTGTGTTGAAAATTAACTGTAGGGGGTCAAGGTACTGAAGAGAGGAATTGTGTCTAAAATTCAGTAGCAGGGATGTGTGACCTGTGGCCCTAATGTTCTCTTTTTATACCTCAGTGTGTCCTCCAATTCACCCGCTCTGTTCGCCTCTATCCTTGGTTCCACCTAAGAAATGAGTTGCTTGCCCTCTCCGTCACCCTGATCCCTGCCTTGTACCTTCTGATAACTTCCTCTCCCAGATCCCATCAGATCTCCTTCAGGGTTCAGCCCCCACTCTCTTGCATCAGATCCTACAGCACATAATGTCTGGTTGGTTCCACTTTTCGTGTTCATATTGTTGAATGAGGGCCCCTCTGGCTCCCTGGTTTTTTGCTGAACCTCTCTAGGCATAATCAAATAAGCATTAAGCATTTGCTTATTGAATATAATATTTAGTTTTCCCCCTTTTTAGACACTCTGTCATCAGGCTAAGTCCTCTCTGGAGGTAAGCTTTGTATGACTTGAAAAACCCCCACAGTTTAAGCTCTTTAAACAAAGAGGGAAGCAGGAAGATCTGTCTCGTACCTTAAGTTCCAACCTTCAGACCCTTCCTGAGACGATCAACCACAGCCTTTCTCCCACACAAAGGCCTGGGGAGTGTATCCGTTTATAAGGGATTATAAGGGAAAATACATGAATCATTTTTTTGCATAGAAATCATTTGCCTCCGTAGTGTTTCACTGCTACTTTTTCTCTGATGTTAGAAAAATAAAGAAAGCCGAAGGGACTTCTGATAAAGTTGATGATATAACTGCAGGCTCACAAAATTCCTTTCTCCCAAATAGTATAGTTAATATAACAGATGTAATAATGTAAACACTATTGACTTTAAATTTTTGATGTAATTATTATTGGGATTATAAAGGAGAGTTAATAGTGATGGTAGGAGAGCTAAATCACCAATTTCTGTAATTTGGATAGGATCTCAAAGAATCCAGCAAGAAATAACAGTATATGTGTCTTATACAGCATATGTGTATACTGTGTATATGTATGTGTATACATATAAATAAATTATATGTGTATTTAACTGCCACGAGAAGAAGCAGTTAAAATAGTTGGCATGAAATGACACTGTGAGATGGGGAGGTGGGCTTAGGTGGGCAAGGGGAAGGGCTGCTGTCTTTTTTATAGCATTTTTGTGCTATCTGATTTTTCAACTACACAAAACCTGAATAAACTAAGGACACAGATGAAATCTAAAAGGTTGTCCAAAAAAAAAAACCTACCCCTTAAAAAGTACCTACTTATACATTTTTTTTCAGATTATACTAGAGTCTAACCAAAAACATTTTAATAAAAAATCTTTATAAAACACTTTTTGAAAATTATAAGATTGATTTCCTGTATAGATGTGGCTCCAGGGGGGTCTTAATTTCCTTCCTCTTAAAAAAAAAAAAGAAAAAGCAACAAACAGTATGAAACTTTAAAAATGTATTTTCTTTAAAAAACTGAATCACAGATTTCTACCCTCTAATTGTACTCTTTTGGTTTTTCAAGATACTAAAGAAGGGACCTTTATTTTAGCACTCGGGTGGAGGCCTGACAAAGCTGTGTGCGTGATAGATTGATTCGTCTACAAGAAGAGAGGCATCTTGACTAAAACAGGTTACTGTGCCGAAGCCACATGCAGCAATGAGTGACTTTCCACTGCCTCTTTGTCTTTATATATTCTGTTTATACGTGAGCTCCAGGTTCATCAGAACTTGCTCCTATGTCGCGTTTCCCTCACATATCATGGTTTTTCTTGACCCATTAGTTCCTCTTTGGGGTCCGTGGATGGCCTCCTCATATTTGTACAGCAGGCTGGAAAGGGAGGGCTTTGCAAGCACTTGGTACCTGTTTAGGAGCCTTCATGAAGACCAACCTAAAATGGCTGAATAAAAGAGGTGTCGTACCAGTTTTTCTGAGAGAAAGTGGTGGACACAGATGGGGATCTAAGAAGAAATAAAAGAACCCTGAGTGATCCTGGAGAACCCATACTGTGGGCTTTGAACTGGAGGTTGAATATCTTGGTCCTGAGAGGCCAGAGACAGGGAGGGAAGTCGTACCCTCAACCTAAGAACTGAGACAGTCAGTTAAGTAGCAGCAGTGAGTATCACCTGGAGCATGATGGCGATGTGTACGAGGAGTTTATCCAAGAAAACAATGAGGACGTTTGGGGTCTTGGGACTGCAGTAGCAGAAAGGGAAAGAAAGGGATTTATACTGGAAGTACCGTGGAAGAAAGAATGCGTTTGGTGGTAGAAAGCATATTTAGGGGAAGAGCCAATAATGAAGATCACACCAAATTTCTTTTTACTTGAGAGATTGAGAAGTATGGGGTCCTGAAAAAAATATAAGTATCTGTGAGTTCACCGTGTTTGGATACAGCAGGCGCTGAGACGTTTACATAATGTCTGATTGATTTCTGATCACTGAAAAAATTTAACAGATTCATATTAGTAACTTGTTTTTTACCCTTTCTCCACGAATACATCTAAATTCTTGGGACTTTACCTGGGGAGGGGGCGCTGCACAGACTGTGTATAAATCAGTTCATACATCCAATGCGACATGACACTAGTGGCCAATGTGTATAATCCATGCAAAGCTAGGTTTCGTAAGAGAACTATGGATGCTGATGGCTTTGTGTTCTGACTCATCTTGCTTCCTTTCAACATTCTTAAAATATTTATCCAAAGATAATGGTATTTTGGCTTTCTTCTTTACACGACCGTAAAGTTAGAACAGGGCTCTGCTTCAGACTCCGCGCACGCCTCCTTAGGAGGTAACGAACAGCTAGTCACTGAATCAAAATGACGGACGTGACTCCTAGTGCCATCTGTTGGTGGCAGGCAGAACTGACATGCTCTGGTTGATTTTGTGACGCATACAAATTGCCAGGTTGAGCTTCTAAGTAAAGGAGCTTCTGTGATTTCAATGTGATCTGCTACTCAGCCAACCAGCAACATTTTCCTTTTTTTTTCCCTCTATTGCGAAGGTGTGGCGGGGCACCCTGGCCCGTATGCGGTACAAGAGGACCAAGGCGGCTCTGACAATTATCAGATACTACCGGCGCTACAAAGTGAAGTCGTACATCCACGAGGTGGCCAGACGCTTCCACGGCATCAAGACCATGCGGGACCACGGCAAGCACGTGAAGTGGCCAGCCCCGCCCAGAGTGCTTTGCCGTTTCGAGGCAGCCCTACAGGCTATTTTTAATAGGTAAGGACTTGGTATGTGCTGCATCCGTTTGTGGCAGTACACGTACTATATAAATTTACAGATCTGAGACCGTGACATTAGCGCCACCATTTGCTACGTGACGTTGCTTTTACCTTGTGTCTCCACCTTCGTAGATTTCACTTTCAAAGGGCATTTGCCTACCCCTCCAAATAATAGAACGGTCCATTTATTTTTCCATTAGCAGTAGACAGCAGTTCGCCACAAGGCCTGAATCCAGCCAAGTTTAAGATAAGCTAGTAGCATGATGTCTCTCCTTTCTTTTACCAGCAAAAAGATAACTTTATTAAAATCACCACACATCACTCACACTAGGATGTCTGTTCATCCTTTCAGAGCAGGGGTTCTCTATCCCGCCCCTGACATTCACAAGGAGTTTATAAAACACACTGATGCCCAAGTCCCACCTCCAGAAAGTCCTGTTTAATGGTGCTGGGGAGCGGAGCCCAAGCGGAGGTCCTTTTTAAAGTCTTCCAGGTGATTTTAAAGTAAAAGGCAGAAAACACTGTTATAGAGCAAGCTATTTTTTTAAACAAATGAGTTAATTAATGCCCAGGCAACATTTGATACCTTTCCAGCTAATCTTCATTTTCTTAATAAACTGCCCTGCATCTGACTTTGTAGTTATTCATAGCTCCTTTCTCCTCGTTTTTTGAGCTTGTTTGTTGACAGCGTGCACCAGGTATGTTTAGCTATGTCTCAGGTACAGCCATCTAGTCGCATAAACTAGGCTGATGGTTCTCAGATGTGGTCGTTTGGCATTATGGTATTCCGCCCAGAACACCATGAACTAATTAACGTATTGATGTAATTGATGTATTGAATGTAAATCAAGGTCTTGAATGGCACATATCAAAAAGAAAGAAAACGCATGCAAGGAAAACTCTTTAATGCATATCTCATTTGCTTTTAAAAAAATGATTGCTCATAAAAAGAAAAAAATAAAACAGTAGAGCATTATTGAAAGCAAAAGCACCCCAGCCCTCCATTCTCCCATGCAATACTATAAATGTTAGCTGTACATCTTGGCAGCCTTTTTACTGCACAGATAAATTTTTTTTCATGAATTATGTCATCTGTCACCTGCATTTTTGACATAATCTAAAAAGTGATTAAATGATACGTGAATATATGCTCATTTTTTTTGAAGTGACATAGGGACTTCCCCGGAGGTTCAGTGGTCAAGACTCTGTGCTCCCACTGCAGTGTCATGGGTTCGGTCCTGGTCGGGGAACTAAGATTCCACATGCTACGCGATGCAGCCAAAAAAAAATTTTTTAAGTAAATAAAGTGACATAATATAAAAATTTACAGGATATAAAGTTGAAATCCTCCACACCTCCTCTTGTCTCTCCCCATTTTATTTCTTTCCCCTAAGGTAACCACTCATTAACAATTAGTTTGTATCCTTCTAAATCTTTGTCTACGCACTTACAAACACATACACACGCAAGAGAAGCATGATACAGTGCTTAAGAACACACATCCTGGAGCCTGGGTTCATATTCTAGCTCTGCCACTGACTAGCTGTGTAACCTTGGGCAAACGAGTTGACCTCTCTGTGCCTCAGTTTTCTTATCTGTAAAAGGGCCATAATCATAGCACCTGCTCATAGGGTTGTTGAAAGTATTATGAGTAAATATGTATAAAGCATTTCAGATAGTGCCTGACACATAATAAGTACTATGGAAATGTGTGCTTATACTGTGAGTGTGTATGCATTTGGGTTTTTTTCCCCTCTCTCTTTTCCACAAGGAGGACTCTATGTATGGTTATATGACTTTACTTAAAAATAAGTCTTGGAGACCTGTCCATCACAATAAATAAAGATCTATGTCATATCTTTAATGGCTGCAAAGAATTAGTGATTTTGATCGTGTCGCACTGTAGCCTGTACAGTCTTCTTTTTTAGACTTGGGGGTTTTCTGTATGGCCTAGAATTGATTATTTTTTGTAAAACTCAGTTTATTCATTCAGCAAGTATTTACGCAACACCTGCTGTGTCACAGACACTGACTTAGGTTCTAGGGATGCAGTGACAAACAAGAAAGATGTGAAATACTGTCCCAGCCTTCTTAGGGCTTATAGTCAATGAGCATTTTGAACATAATACATCTGCTCTGTGTCTTGACTGTACACACACACACACACATTGAATGAATCTTGCCAGCTGTGTTAATCTAGTTCAAAGGCACACTTTTTCTGTAAAGGGCCAGATAGTAACTATTTTAGGCTTTGTGGGCCCCATATGGTCCTCGTCACATATTTTATTTTGTTTGGTTAAACACGTAAAAACTATTCTTAGCTCTATGGGCCACGTTTGGCACAGGCTGTAGTTTACCAACCCCTGGTCTAGTCCCTGTATCACATTTCATTTATTCTTGCGTTTCTGATCTGTAGAATCCTGAGAGAAGTGTGTTAAAGGATTTTGCTGTGATTGTGGGGTCTTGTTTTCTTCTGCCGCCTCCACAGTGTGTGTCTAATCGTGCTTCAGCTCGCTCCCACGCCTCCTAGTAATTCTTTTTCATCCTGGGAAGGCTGGGAGCCTTCCTCACGCCCAGCTTCTTCACGTGGCCAAGGCTGCTCACTTGTCCGGCGGCAGCTGTTGTCGTCTACACGTGTTTAAAGATGGCAGGTTGCTTGATCAGGATGAGGAAGCGTGTGCTATACCACCCCCAGGTTGGGTGGCTCGGGTCCGGGTTCCCCGGCACAGCTGTTTGCCATGGGTCTCTGGAGTCGGTCAGCTGTGGACCCTGTCCTGGGCCCCTGTGGGCAGTGAAGAGGGGACAGGCTGACCGGGCACAGGGCCCCCTTGGCTCTGTGGATCCTGGCCCCGGCTCTCCCTCTGACACCCCCTCCTGTTCCCCTCCCCCAGGCCCCTGCTCCAGCTGCCAGGACTCCTTGCTTGTCCTCTCACACACCAAACAGGCTCACACTTTAGAGCCTTTGCACGCACTGTTTTCTCTTCCTGGAACAAGAATCCATACAGCTGGCACCTCCACTTCCTGCTCACATATCCATATCAGGGGTGCCTCCCAGACCACCTGCTGTGACTAACACCTGCCCCCTGGTCCTTCCCTCTGCTGCATTCCTGTCCTCCTTTCCTTGCCTTATTTTCTTCCATAGCACTAATCACATCATCCATACTGTGTATTTAAGCACTGGTTTATATCTTGTCTGTCTCTGCTCTCTAGAATATCAGCACCTAGCAGAAAGGACCTTCATCTGTTTGTTTACTGCTGTGCTTCCACTCCCTAGAACGGCATCTGGAGTTTAGTACGTGCCTAGAAAACATTTGCTGAATGAATGAATGATGAATCCAAAGTTCCTACACCCTAACTACAGATATAAGAGAGTCCACGTATCACTAAATTCCAGTTGCTTCCAAAACACGCAAACAGCAGAGGAAGTTCTACAAAAAAATCTGTCCACATACAGCTATGTGTATTTTAACATGTTCTATGTATATTTTAGAGGCATTTTACTTTTTTTAGGGTAGGACACAAGTAATTTAATTCTACTTAATGGCTGCTTCGGTTATTTTTGAGAATGAATGGGATGTTATTTCTAAAGTCTCGTACATTTTGCTTGTTTACTTATAGATGGAGAGCATCCCAGCTCATCAAGACCATACCTGCTTCAGACCTGCCCCAGGTTAGGGCAAAGGTTGCGGCTGTAGAAATGTTGAAGGGTCAAAGGGCTGACCTTGGGCTCCAGAGGGCCTGGGAGGGCAACTATCTTGCTTCGGTAAGTCCAGGAGGACAGAGTGGGATCCACTGCTGCTCCCTTAACAAAGAAAGAGAAGAATTTTTCTCCAAGTATTTGTAGAAAGACTAAGACCCCTTCAGAAACTAAATTTCTATGAGAGATACTAAACTAAAAGATTTTATTGCTTCTCAGTTACGATATTCCATGTTTCCCTCACTTTAAAGAGAGTTCTCTGTCTTGTACCCATATGAATGAGGTACATTCAATAATCTGGCTTCGATCATTTAAACTTTCCCTTGCATAATTCAGCAACTATTTTTAATTACCACCTTTGTATCAGTTATTCCCAAAGCTGGGAATTCACCCTCTCTCCCATTCCTTATTTTTAAAATATTCTAGGATCGTTGGTGTTATAATAACCCTTTAGTAGCTTATCATCTGGGATGGGGAGGTGAAAAGTACACGTGTGAAGTTATGTGAGTAGAGTTATAAAGCAGTAAAAGACTGCCTTCTCATCTAAAATGTTAAGCAGGGCTTCCCTGGTGGCACAGTGGTTAAGAATCCGCCTGCCACTGCAGGGGACACGGGTTCAATCCCTGGTCTGGGAAGATCCCCCATGCCGCAGAGCAACTAAGCCTGTGCGCCACAACTACTGAACCTGCGCTCTAGAGCCCACAAGCCACAGCTACTGAGCCCGTGTGCCGCAACTACTGAAGCCCACGTGCCTAGAGCCCACGCTCCACAACAAGAGAAGCCACTGCAGTGAGAAGCCTGCGCACTGCTACCAAGAGTAGCCCCTGCTCGCCGCAACTAGAGAAAAGCCAGTGCGCAGCAACAAAGACTCAGTGCGGCCAAAAATTAATTAATTAATTAAAATAAAATAAAATAAAATGTTAAGCATACTCATTTTATCGTGTTTCCTTTTTCTTTCAGAAGCCAGATACACCTCAGACCTCAGGCACCTTCGTCCCCGTTGCGAATGAACTGAAACGGAAGGACAAATACATGAACGTCCTCTTTTCCTGTCATGTCCGTAAGGTAAGGCAAGCTTGATAGAGACCTCCTTGGAAAGAAAAGACTGATTTCAGGTGAAACTGACTTAGCTATGACCACAGTAAAACAGAACAATAAGTACATAACTGGCTGCACCATCAGTGAGCTCTACCTGTATATATGGTGAGGCATTGATGGAATGGCTAAGTGACTACAAGTTTGGGGTTAGGCTGTAAAGACTAATTAGGGAAGTGAATATTTTTGGTAGCCATTTCTTTTTAAGACAGGAGAAGGGGAATCTCCCTGAGGTCAGGGATTTGTATTTTACTGCATGTATCTTTCATAGCACTCTGTCTATAGCACACTGGTCTGGCTTGTATTTAACGGTCATTCAGTACTTTTTATACATGTTTTATTATGTTTTTTTTTTTAAAAAAACAGGGAACGGGGAGAAAACGTAATTTGGAAAAGGGAGAAGGACATAGTGAGACTTGGAAGTGGGGTGGAGGGGAATTATGTGCTATGACTGTATTTGCTTATCTGAAGGAGGACACATGAGGACTATTTTTTACCTGGGGATGAGAGCAGTTGAGCAAGTGGAAATATGGAAGCCGGAAAGTGGAAGGAAAGGGATATAGTTGGTGTTTAAAACCTTAAAACACTTGTTTTCAAAAAAGAGAGGGAAAATTGAGATGATTATAAAAGAGCATTTTGAAAAATTATGCAAATAAAATTTAAAATACCAATGAAATGGGTGAATTTAAGAAAAATATTGCCTAGATTGACCCCAGAAATGATATTGACATAAATATGCCAGTATTCCAAAGGAGGAATTAAGAAAATTATCAAAGAATTACTTATAACAAAGGTCCAGATTTAGGTGATTTTAGAGCTGTTTTGTATCACATCTTCAAAAAGTGCATAATTGCAGTATTATTCAGATCAAAATAGTGAAATATTATTTTTCACTTATAAATTTAGCAAACTTTAAAGTGTTGATAACAACCAATATTCTCAAGGGTTTAGGGAAATGCTATTGGTAGGAGTATAAGATACAGTCCTTTCGAATAGACAATTTGGCAGTACTTATCAAAATTTAAAATACACAGACCAGGACTTCCCTGGTGGCACAGTGGTTAAGAATCCACCTGCCAATGCAGGGGACACGGGTTCGAGCCCTGGTCCGGGAATATCCCACATGCCACAGAGCAGCTAAGCCTGTGAGCCACAACTACTGAAGCCCGCACGCCTAGAGCCCGAGGTCCGCAGCAAGAGAAGCCACCACAATGAGAATCCCGCACACCACAACGAAGAGTAGCCCCTGCTCGCCGCAGCTAGAGAAAGCCCGTGCGCAACAATGAAGACCCAGTGCAGCCAAAAATAAAATAAATAAAAATAAATAAAATGAAATACACAGATCACTTTATCTAGGAGTTCCATAACTCAGGATTTATCCTGAAATTATTTACACATATATCCAAAGATAGATACATGGATAGTTTCATACATTGTAGCAGTCAAAAAACTGGGTGAAAACACATAAGTATGCATCCGTATGTGACTGGATTAATAAATAATCATGTATGAACACAATAGAATACGGTGTATCTACTAAAAGGAATGAAAGGATAAAGGTTAAAAAAGCAAAAGGACGAAATATGTGAAACTGGTTTTCAGGACGGTGCACATGTGGGAGGGTTGGCCTGGGAGTTTGAGGTTAGCAGATGCAAACTATTACACGTAGAATGGGTACACAGCAAGGCCCTACTCTACAGCACAGGGAACTATATTCAATATCCTGGAACAAAACCACAACGGAAAAGAATATAAAAAAGAATGTTTATACGTGTATAACTGAGTCACTTTGCTGTACAGCAGAAATGAACACAACAGTGTAAATGAGCTGTACTTCAATTAAAAAAAAAAAAAAAACAGTGCACATCCAGCAAGGAAAGACAGTGATCCCCAAAGGATGAGAAACAGATGAAGTGAGCCCTACCATTAGCCAGTTTACTTCCTGGAGAGAGTTCTGGTCTGTGGCATGAGCAGGGGGGCAGCCAAAGCAGAGCTCGGTAGACTCCGTAACTGGAAAGACAGAGCTGCGAGCTGGGAGATGCTAAGATAGCTGGAGTTCGTAGCACAGAATACCAGAGCAGAGAGAGTGCACAGAGAGAACTCCAGAGATCTCCAGAGGGTCCACTTCAGGTATTGAGCTGAGTAGCTCAGCACATGCGTGTGAGGAAACCACCCAAGGCTTGGGAAAGAACCACCCGGAGAATTAGAGGTAACAATGCCCAGTGCTCGCACAGGCTTGCAAGCAGTGCCTGTCCCCACAGCCAGATGGGAAAAACCTCATGATTCGTGGGGCATTGGGTAGAATCCCGACAAGAATCTTGGCCTCAGTGGTGGGGTATAATTAGCCCTGACTAAACACTGCCCTGATCCCACCCAGCAAATCACCAGAAGAACCAAACTGTTTCCAAGTAATCTAACAGTGTCCCAGAACAAAGCCCTCAAATATTTATAGGAATACAAAATATCCAGCACTCAGAAGATAAAACTAGAGTGCATGGCGTCCAATGAAAAATTACCAGGCAGGGCTCCCCTGGTGGCGCAGTGGTTGAGAATCTGCCTGTCAATGCAGGGGACACGGGTTCGAGCCCCTGGTCCGGGAATATCCCACATGCCGCGGAGCGACTGGGCCCGTGAGCCACAACTACTGAGCCTGTGTGTCTGGAGCCTGTGCTCCGCAACAAGAGAGGCCACGACAGTGAGAGGCCCGTGCACGTCGATGAAGAGTGGCCCCCGCTCGCCGCAACTAGAGAAAGCCCTCGCACAGAAACAAAGACCCGACACAGCCAAAAATATAAATAAATAAATGAATTAATTAAAAAAAAAATTACCAGGCATACAAAAACAGCAGGAAACTATAACCTAAAATGAGAAGAAAAATCAATCAAACTGATCCAGAACTGACACAGATTATAGAATTAACAGACAAGGTCATTAAAACAATTGTTTTAATAAAATATGGATATTTTATGAATAGAAATGAAAAATATAGTGTCTGAGGTTTAAAAAAAATACACTTGATGGAGTTAACAGTTTAGACATATGCAGAAGAAGAGTAAACTTGAAGATATAGCAATAAAACTACCCAGAATGAAATACATGGACTTCCCTGGTGGCCCAGTGGTTAAGACTCCGTGCTTCCATGGCAGAATGAAATACACAGGGTTGGGGGCCGGGGAGAGATGCTTCCCCGAAAGAACAGAATATTAGGATGCCATGAGCCAACTTCAGGTGGCCTAATATAAGTGCATGTGGAGTCTCTGTAAGAGAGAAGAGGAGGGAAAAATTTTTAATATTTGACTAAATAATGGCTGAAATTTTCTCACATTTGATGAAAACTATAAACTCATCAACAGACATCAAACACAAAAAAACATGAAGAAAACTATACCAAGGCACACCATGACAAAACTGCTTAAAACCAGTGATAAAGAGAAAAGAGGCCGAGGAAAAAGATGAGGATGCATCAGAATTTTTGTCAGAAACAATGCAAGTGAGAAGACAGTGGAGCACCAACTTTAAAATTTTTTTATAGAAAGAAAAGAAAAACAAACCTGTCAACCTAGAATTCTGTATCTAGCAAAGGGTAGCTTCCAAAAACCAAAGTGAAATAAAGACTTTTTTAGGCATGTCTGAAGATATGCACTCATGGGAAATGTTAAAGGGAGTCCTTCAGGCAGAAGGAAATGTGGACACACCCCAAAGAATGAAGAGCAAGGGAAATGGTAGCTACATGGGTAAATACCTACAACTTTTATTATCGTTTAAATCTCTTTAAAAGATAATTGACTGTACTGCCGTGTTCATAGCAGCATTCTTCACAGTAGTGAAAGGTGGAAATAACCCAAATGTCCATCAACAGAAGAATGGATAAAGAATATGTGTGTCCATTCAGTGGAATACTGTTCAGCCATAAAAAAAAAAAAGGAATGAAACGCATGCTACAATGTGGATGAACCTTGAAGATACTATCTAAGTTATTAGACACAAAAAGACAAACCTTGTGTGATTCCACTTCCATGAAATATCTAGAACAGTCAAATTAATAGAAACAGAAAGTAGAATGGTGGTTACCAGGGGCTGGGGGGAGGGAGTAATGGGGAATTATTATTTAATGCGTATTAGTGTTCAAATATTCTATGGAAAAAAGATCAACTCAATACAATACAGACTTTTTAACAAAATAGAGAGCAGCTTGTTTTAAACTTAGAATGAAATACATGTCTCCAAGAAAAGCTTGCTGGCAGTAGCTTGGGCTGGTTACCAAAGTGTAGAGTCTAATTCTGCACTCCTAGATCCAGAAACTCTATTTTATAAGTATACCTAGAGCTGATCAGACAACCAAGAAATGACTTTTGCTAACCAGATTCACACACCCACCCAAAACAGTATAAGCCATGATGCCAGTTTTTGAATTTGACAAAGGAAGGTACCATTTTAGTGAATTCATTTAGTGAATTTATCTACTATCTAGGATACCTTCCTTTCTAGTATCAAGATATCTGGGAAGTCAAATTAGTCATCAGAACAACTGATCAGAGAGAGTTGGATGGTTTTGAGAATTACATCATCTGCTATAGAAAAGCCTGGCATCTCTGATTCTGTCTTTCTACTGATAGCAACTTGACGTCTGACAGTATGTCTCTCCCTGGGTCCTACCGCATAAAAACTGAAAACTTTTTAGTCATGCTTCTGTATTTCTAAGTTCCATGCAAAATAATACAGTGTATTTCTTCACATTATAGCTTAGATAATTTCATCTTTAGAAACTTTTAAATCCCCAAGGATGTACCGAGGGAAACGATGTGATTTTACTAAAGCCCTCTTCTTTATGCTTTGGTTCTTTTCGAAACAGCCACTTTCCATTAACTACAATTATAAAATGTCCTTTAAGGTGGGAGACCTGGCAAATAGTTAGTTGCACCCATAATGTGTCCTCTCCTGGTCTGACTCCAGGGAAACTTTATCTCTGGCCCCCTGTGGAGTTGATGAAGCCTACAGACAGATCCCTGGAAGTGTTCAGGCAAGAGCAAGTGATAGGGGTTTTTCTCTGGTTGAGGGTTTTAGCTTGGGTAATAGAAGACATCAGATGAGATCTTATCTAATACTGAGTCTGTGATCTAGTTTTTCTTTTACATTATGAGTTTAAGAGGAACAAAGATTGTGTCCCTATGCCAGAACTACTTTAAGTAAGTCTGAATTTACAAATTCACGTGTGTACGTAAGACATTTGTCTTTGCTGTTTTGACTGAGCTGAGTTATGCAACTCAAAGGAAAAGTCCTTCGTTACATCAGTGTCCTTCCCACTCATTTGATTCATGTTTTAAGGATGATTTGGGTTGCTAAACCTCAAGGTAAAGTCTTATGACCTGTTCTCTTTAGAAATTACATTTCTACCTTAAAAAGAATGAAATGTTTCTAAACAGTGCTTCAGTGTAACTGCTGCTTTTAGGTTTTTGTTTGTTGATTTCCAGATTAACTCATGGACACATCCTAAGAAGGGCTATACCCTCCACTTTACCACCGTGCCTATTGTTTTTTTGAATCTTGTGTGACCTTGTGAAATTATGCAACAAGTTTTGTTTTTTTCATTTTCTTTTGCAACACACTCATATTTCTCAGTGTGATTTCACAAAAGATGAGGAGCCCTACTTTTACTTGTTATTCAGATTCCATTTTAGATGTTCTCTGTTTTCCGTACTCGAAGATGGATACAAATGACTAGTGTTCTCCCAGAGGGTTTTCACAAACCAATGTTCCATTGAATATGAATTTGTTTTTTTAAGAGTTCCACAATTAAATGTATTTGGGAAAGGCTGGGTTAAACAGTTAAACATGCTTTTTAAGTGCAGAATTCTATAAGCCTTTGATGTATCCGTGGGATCTGAACACCACTGGTG
>NW_020172446.1:1416626-1418763 GCF_003031525.2 Neophocaena asiaeorientalis asiaeorientalis
GGACCAGGTTTGCAGTTCCTCAAACCAGCTTGACTTGGAAACCTGTCTCTCACAAAGCATCGCACAAGGCTAGGGTTGTGCAAAACAACTCAGAAAAACGCTGATGTAGAAGCTCTGCAACCACCTTGTTTCAGCTCTTACGACAAGTGCCAGTTCTCTTTTATGGCAAAAACCGTGGCTATGTGAAGTAAATAATTAACTACCAAGACTGGCTATTACTTTACCACATAGACTCTGTTTTTCTCTTAATTACAGATACCATTTTTGTCAAGTTGAAGACTGGAAAATATGCTCTGTGTAAAGGAATGTTTAGAAAATGGACTGATTTCTAAAACTATGAGGCAAAGGGGAGAAGACAATAAAATTCAAACTAAAACCTGAAGTTTAGTTTGCTGTATCCTACCTATAGCAATATATTCCACTATATCCTACTCTACCTATCCTAATTTAGTTAACTGTATCACAACTATACCTTCTAGTCTACTAAGGGGAAGGTTCTTAGTGGGTTCTTTCGTTGTTTTGTTTTGTTTTGTTTTGTTTTGCTTTCCTTTTCCTTTCAGTCACTGAGACACCTGACATGGTAGTGATTCAGAAATTGTCAGTGCTTGGTATCTTGATTTAAATATTACCCAAATCTAAAATTGAACCGTCCTAATCAGCAAGTTGTTAACTACTTATTTACAAAACTATGCTGTGGTTAATTCTGTCTGTTAGGAAAAGATTTACCTGCAAATGTGGGCGTTCTCTGACTCTAACGTAGCGCTCTGCAGCATCACACACGTACATTTTCTCCCAAACCCATTATCCAGTTTCGTTTTCTTTATGTGAAATTATATTTATGTTTATTTATATTATGTTTTTCTTTCTATGAAATTACTTTCACTTTTTAGTTTCTTATTTATCTCAACTCCCATCTACCAGTCTCAGACTCCTATTGTAACAGAGGACTTCATGTCATTCCTTTGTATGTCACAGCAGTTTTTAAAGTGCTTGAAAATGCACATTGTAAATTTTGGGGAAAAAAATTATCAAATTACTTAACTTGAGTAAATGCTTACCAGTATAACTTTTTTTCAATTAATAGGAGTCAGGTGCTGGACTTCAAAATGTAGAAAAAAATAAGCTCAATCCCATCTTTAGATTTCTGGTAATAAAAAGACACATTTCTCAATGAAATTGTGAGTCTAAAAGAGATCTTAGGAACTTCCCTGGCAGTCCAGTGGTTAGGACTCCGTGCTCTCACAGCTGAGGGCCTGGGTTCAATCCCTGGTCGGGGAACTAAAATCCCACAAGCCGCACAGGGCAGCCAAAAAAGAATAAATAAAAGAGATCTTACAAGGGTAGCTACTACCAAGCAACGCAGCGTTACAAATACAGACTCGGAGCCACTGAGGACAGCTCCTCAGGTCCGTTGGCCTTCTGTGTGCAGTCTTGTAGTGATGGCTGGTGGTAAAAGTCTTGCCCTCCAGGGACTTAGACTCTGAAGGGAAAAATTAAAGTAATGCATGGAAAAGATACTTTATGAGAGAAAAGAAAACGTACAAGTAAATCTCAATAATTTCAACAAGGAGAAAAAAAAAAACAGTAATCCATGTGCTTATATAGTACATGCCATGTTAGGGAGCTTTTCATGACAGAGACAGCTGACTAATAAAATGGCTGCCAGCCTCAGAAATGAAAAAGTGAGAAGTCCGTGGTTGCTCTTTCTTCAGTGAAGACATGAAGCTCTTCCATGACCCAGCTGGGCAGTGGGGACTGAAGCTGTTGAGCCGCTGTGCTTTCACTTGCCACTGGGGAAATGCTTTTCTTACGTAATGCATCCTCCGCAGTGTGCTGCAGCCGTCTTCCATCTGTTCTCCAGCCAGACAGTTCCTGTCGTCAACACTGATTGGCTCACGTAGGGAAGAAGACTACTTGAAATTATCCTGTGGGATTAACAGTGCTCTCAAAGCCTGTTGACTTCTCCCGTGGCGCAGTGGTTAAGAATCTGCCCGCCAATGCAGGGGACACGGGTTCGAGCCCTGGTCCAGGAAGATCCCACATGCCGCAGAGCAGCTAAGCCCACGCGCCGCAACTACTGAGCCTGCGCTCTAGAGCCTGCGAGCCACAACTGCTGAGCCCGTGAGCCACAACTGCT
>NW_020172446.1:1419219-1429260 GCF_003031525.2 Neophocaena asiaeorientalis asiaeorientalis
AGCCCGTGAGCCACAACTACTGAACCCGTGAGCCACAACTGCTAAGCCTGCGCACCTAGAGCCCATGCTCCACAACAAGAGAAGCCACCGCAATGAGAAACCCACGCACCACAACGAAGAGTAGCCCCCGCTTGCCGCAACTAGAGAAAGCCTGTGCGCAGCAACGAAGACCTAATGCAGCCATAAATAAATAAATTTTAAAAAGAAAGTAAAAGCAAGCTTTAAAAAAAAAGTACTCTCAAAACCCACTGGTCAGCAAGGATGTACTAAGTCCTACAGGTTGCCCACTTCTGTACTAGGGGGCTGTGAGGTACAAGAAAGTAGGCACCATACGGTCATTACCCTCAAGGAGCTTCCAGGCAGGCTGGAACACAGGAGTACTGTTCATGAAATAGCAAGGCAATAAATAAAAACCTGCCCTGGATAT
Organism: Neophocaena asiaeorientalis asiaeorientalis; assembly: GCF_003031525.2. NCBI lineage: Eukaryota > Metazoa > Chordata > Mammalia > Artiodactyla > Phocoenidae > Neophocaena > Neophocaena asiaeorientalis. The sequence continues at coordinate 1,419,647 of NW_020172446.1, forward strand.
CTGAGATTCTACATTGTTCTTGTTCTGTTCATGCATTTGTTTGTATTGCGTTATAATTTATGTACAGGTAAATGCACAGATCTCAAGTATACAGTTCACTGAGCTTTGACTAGTGCACACATCTTTGTAAATCACAACCCCATCAAGATACAGAACATTTCCATCACCGGAGAGAGCTCCCTCAGCTCCCTTCCCAACCAAGCCCCACCACTACCAACGGCAACCACTCTTCCGATTTCTTTTACCACAAATTAGTTTACCTGTTTCTTAACCTTCATTTTAAAAAAGAAAGAAATCCTACAGTTGTATGTGAGATTTTTACTTTGTTTTGAAGTGAATTTGTCAGTCTTATTTATGACTATTTTGATAACTTATTTGTAGCTATTTTATAAGGAAAGCAGCTTTTGGATAGACTTCCAATTTTAAGACAATCTATAACCTTTGATATTGGCTCAGTTAATTAGAGCTCGATTAGTGACGATATAGTCAGATTTATTATCACAAGATTAATAAATAAAATCAACATCTTTTGCTAAACATAGCTTCAACTATAAGTTTAAAAAACACAGCATTCCACACAGCTATTTTAGCAAGTATATTTTTCATGACAGGCATCCATGGTCTAAAAGTTACAAGTCAGCTGTCCTTAAAATTATTAAAACATTCCAATTATTAAGTGAGAACTTCTGCTTTCTAAGAGACTAAGGATAGATGTAACTCAATTGTCTTGGTTTTATAAGCATCGGCCAACCTTCCTCCCTATCATTTTCCACAAGCGAAGAGCAGTGATGTAGCCAGTGTTTTCCTTTAGCAAAAGCACTTAGACTGGGGCTTCCCTGGTGGCACAGTGGTTGAGAGTCCGCCTGCTGATGCACGGGACACGGGTTTGTGCCCCGGTCCGGGAGGATCCGACATGCCGTGGAGCGGCTAGGCCCGTGAGCCTCACTATCGCGGCCTCTCTTGTTGTGGAGCACAGGCTCCAGACGCGCAGGCTCAGCAGCCATGGCTCACGGGCCCAGTCGCTCCACAGCATGCGGGATCCTCCCAGAGCAGGGCCCAAACCCGTGTCCCCGACACCAGCGGGCAGACCCCCAACCACTGCGCCACCAGGGAAGCCCAGAATGATCATTTTTTTACTAGAGGAATTGAAGAAGTTTTATAATAGAATGAGAAATTGAGCATTATCTTGACATATACATGGATAAAGAGAAAAACGAGGGAGTAGAAAATCATAAACAGTTAAGAGAGAGCATGACATGAGGAAACCTGTCATAAAGGAGCCAGAGCCCTTGAAGAAATATGTAAAGTCAAATAAGTAGAATAGTGGCAGATAGGAAAACTCTTGAAAGTCAGATAAAGGAATCATAGAATCTGAGTGGCAGGGTACCTTGGAGATCCTTAGACTTCCTATTTAAAGCCCTTCCCTTCCACCGCACCCACATCAGATGTCTATTTAGCTTACGCTGAATCCTTCCTGTGTGGGCACTTACTGCCTTCTCATATGGTGCATTCTTTTTATGGAGAGTAATAATAATGAGGAAATTATTTATGTTATATGCAATAGGAAGGCACTGTCTGTTTTTGAATGTTTGATCTTTTTTATTTTGTATGTTACAGCTGTACACTGTAGTGATTCACAGTTATAAAGGTTATACTCCATTTATAGTTATTACAAAATATCGGCTATATTTCCCACGTTGTACAATATATCCTTGTAGCTTATTTTATACCTAATAGTTTGTACCTCTTATTCCCCTACCCTTATACTACCCCTCCCATCTCCCACTGGTAACCACTAGTTTGTTCTCTATATCTGTGAGTCTGCTTCTTTTTGTTATCTTCACTAATTTGTTGTATTTTTTAGATTCCACATATAAGTGATATCATACAGTATTTGTCTCTCTCTGACTTATTTCACTTAACGTAAGTAGATTTAATGTAGAACATGTAGATTCATAAACATGTTTTAGGGAATTTAATCTGAAATATACCTGCCCAGTGCATTAGGAAAGGGACAGAATGAGTTGTTTCAAATAGGTTTTCTTTTTAACAGCTTTATTGAGATATGATTCACTTAACATACAGTTCCCCATTTGAAAGTATGCAGTTTTAGTGTGTTTAGAGCTATATATCCATCACTACAACCAATTGCTAAACGTTTTCATTAACCCAAAAAGAAACCCCACACCCCTTAGCTGTCTTCCCCCCAAACCTCCCATCTCCCCCAGCCCTATGAAACCACTAACCTATGCTCTGTTTCTATAGATTTGCTTATTCTGGACATTTCATATAAATGGAATCATACAACATATGGTCCTTTGTGACTCTTTTCTTTCACTTGGCATGTTTTCAGGGTTCATCCATGTTATAGCATGTATCAGTACTTTGTTCTTTTTATTGCCAAATTATATTCCATTGTATGGATACATCACATTTTATTTATTCATTCATCAGTTGATAGGTATTGAGGTTGTTTCTACCTTTTAGCTATTATGATTAAGGCTGCTGTGAACATTCAGGCACAAGATTTTGTGTGGATGTTTTCAATTCCCCTGTTTATATACTTAGGAGTGGAATGTCTGAGTCACATGGCAGTTCTATGTTTAACCATTTAAGGAGCTGCCAGACTGTCTTCTAAAGCAACTTCATCATTTTAGACCCTGACCGGTAGTGGGGGTTCCAGTTTCTCCACATCCTGGCCAACATTTGTTACTGTCTTTTTTATCATTGTCATCCTAGTGGGTGAGAGGTGGTACCTCACTGTGGTTCTGACTTACGTTTTCCTGATGGCTAATGATGTCAAGCATCTTTTCATGTTTTTTACAGCCATTTGTATGTCTTCTCTGGAGAAATGTCTCTTCAAATTCTTTACCCATTTAAAATTTGGGGGGGTCTTTTTATTATTGAGTTATATACTCTGATACAACGTATATTCTATTCTTTATATATTCTAGGTAAAAGTTCCTCTTCAGATATATGATTTACAAAATTTTCTCCTATTCTGTGGGTTGCCTTTTCACTTTCATTATAACGTCTGGGTTACGTGTTTTTAGTTCTTTAATTCTTCTGTGTTTTTCTTGTTTTCCCTGTTAGATGGTAAACTCGTGAAATTTACATTGTAAAATTCCACAAATCTGGAAACACTCCTTTTCCATCTCTGTTGCATCCAGAGAGTGGTCATAGGTGGTGCACATCTATTACAGAATCTGGCTCCACAGCCAGCCACCTCTGCTCCTAGATGTTTCCCTGACAGATCATTTGATTTCATTCTCGGTGATATGTTACGGTTTATTATTTTGTTTTCTTACAGGTGAATCGCTTTAGTAAGGTGGAAGATCGAGCAATTTTTGTCACTGACCGTCACCTGTATAAAATGGATCCCACTAAGCAGTACAAAGTGATGAAGACTATCCCTCTATACAACGTAAGTGTTCTCTGCTTCTCTCTGAATAAAGGATTCTTAACCTGCTGTTCATAGACCACGAGTGGGTCACCAGACTGATCACTAGAACCTCTGGGGCTTCAGGGAGTCTGTGAATTCCTGAAATTTTCTGCCAATCTCATGTTTTTTACAAAAGTACGATTTTCTATAAGGAGGATCAAAGGTTCCAATAGAATACGAAGGCATTTTGTTTTAAAGTGTAGGACTCTGCATTCTACGTGACCTTTATTACTAATCCTAGTCACTACTTAAATGTTATGACATGAAATGTATTTTCCTATTGATTTTCGTAAGCCTTGTTTTTACGTGGAAATGGAATCAGGTAGAGAAGTAGTACGGAATTACTTTATGAAAACGTTACCTCTCTTTTAAATGTAAAATGTATGCTGTTTCCAGAAGTTATTTTCACCAATATATTTTACCTCTGATCGAAACCCGCTTAGTTATTCACTATCTCCATGGGGTTTTCAAATTCTGTAATCATTCCTTATTTGAAATATGAAATTCGGTGGGTGCCTCCTTGAGTTTCAATTTGAGACTTAAAAAATTTTTTTTATCCTGCTGTACGGGGTCTGCTTTACGAGTGACTGTTTGTTCTGATCTTGAAAAAGATCTTCCTGGACTGCTGGATCTTTCCACGTGTCAGGTGACTTTCCTCTGTCCGCTCGTTCTTAAAGAGGGAGGTCTGGGTTTGTCCAATCATGGGATCTATGAGGAGTATTATTTGAAGATTGTTTTAAATCCTTTTGGCCTCTGCAAAAGGGAATAGGAAACATACTGTTTTATAGTTTTATTTCGTTAAATCAGGAGTCCTGTTGGCTGTGAGGTTCAATGAAGACAAACTATTCCTGGCTTTGCTAAATAATTTAGAACATCCCTGCAGGCCTGTCACCTGATGGTGAGGCTGAGATTTGTCTGCGTCACCCAGTCGCCCCACCCCACACACACATGCATACACACCTTTCTCCCATTTAGTAGGAAGGCGAATGGATTGCAGCTAAGAAGGAGATGATGTTCTAATACATTTTTGATCGTATGTAGTCTTCTTAGCAAAGACTTGTAATCTTACATAGCCATCACAGTTTAAGCCTAATAACCCTGCCGTCTTGACGAAGGAGATGAAGGAAGATACAGGAGAAAACCAAGTTTTGTCAAAGTCTAATAAAGTGTACTTTATTTCTTTTCCTTACTTTCTACTAAAGGGAAATCAATCAGGCACGTGATACGAGTTCGATAAGTAGTTAACCAGGTCTTTGAACCAAAGTTGTTTTCCCAAACTACCTTCCTTTTTCATGTTGACTGGTGTATATTTAGAGTCACTCTTCCCCTTCGTCCTCATTATCATCATCAGCGTTATCAATAATATCATATTATACAAAAATTAACCATGTTTTGCCACGGAGCAACTAAGCCCACGCACCACAACTACTGAGCCTGCGCTCTAGAGCCCGCGAGCCACAACTGCTGAGCCCGTGCGCCACGACTACTGAAGCCCGTGCGCCTAGAGCCCGTGCTCCACAACAAGAGAAGCCGCTGCAATGAGAAGCCCGCTCACTGCAACTAAGAGTAGCTCCTGCTTGCTGGAACTAGAGAAAGCCTGCTCGCAGCAAGACCCAACACAGCCAAAAATAAATAAATAAATTTATTTTTAAAAAAAAATTTTAAATGTTTAACACTCGTAAAGGTAAATGATGTCAGTAGGATGGATACACACTATCACAGATGCTGTCGGTACTCTGCCCACCTCCCCTTGTATTCCCTTACCTTTTTTGTACACAACAGCCTAACTTCTGACAGCCAACACCTTTGTCGAAAGGCTTCCCTCAGGCTGCCAGAGTCCACAGAGGGCTGGAAACGCCCACCCACCCCCAGCCACCCAAATGACTAGTGGGTGTGGGGTATAAATGCTCCATCCCCACCATTCATCGGTCACAATGATTCTCAGGTGTGTTTTACGCCATTTGCTGGAGCTTTTCTGTAGGAATCAGCTGCGCTGACCGCCGTGTTAGCTGCTTAGTAACCGGACCTACTGGCTGCTTTCCCTTCCTGAGCCACCTCCCCACTCCCTTGCCCGTGTACCTGCACCTCCCGAATCAATTCTGAGGCTCATCAGCCTTTGTCTCGGGACCTGCTTTGGGGAGGAACTACCCTCTTAGGAGGGAGCAGATTGAATGGGGCACAGGACTTCCAGCCGTGTCTACCTATAAAAATGTTGTTCAGTCTGAAGCAAACACAGCCAGATATTGTCTGGATCATAGGGACATGGGTGTTTGTTATTTTATTCTTTATCCTATTTGTATGCAATGTTTTGAAGTTACAAACAAAGTTTAAGACAAGGAACCTTTAAAAATGATGCTGCTAATAGCAGGAATGAAGAAGCTGGGAGGGGATGAAGGAGAAAGATTTCAATCTTAACTAAATTGAGTTTTGGGTATTGGTGAAACTTGTAAGTACATACCCCATAGATCACTGGCGTCTAATATTGTAAAGGAGCGGCGGGTAGCATTCAGCACTTAGGATAAAAATTTAAGAGCGGACAGATGCATGTATAATTGGAGGCTGAAATTATGAATCTAGAGGGAGAAGGGGCAGCTGATTTGAGAACATCCATGCTTAAATGGTGGGGAAAAGAGAGTGGCTGAAGGAAATGGAATAAAAAGGAGATCTCTTCTTTCTGGACCTCCATTTTCTCCTCTCCTAATGTGCCGAATGAGCTCTAATTTCCCTTCAGTTCCATAGGTTATGAATTATTCCTGGAAGGAAAAGAACTTTGGGAACACTGTGTTTCAGAATCAAGTTGGAAAGGTTTCAGAAATGAGAGTGATCAGTGGAAACATATAGCTGAGGATCCCACAGTTACTCTTCCCCTTCTGTGCTCTTCATTCCTCCTTCTGCCCTGGTGCCTTTCCTGTGTTAGTTGGACTTTTCTGGCTCCAGGGAAGAGATTGGTATTAGCGGGAGGGGGAAATTTCCCTCTGTCCCTGTCGAGTTCCTGTGGCTGGACTAATAATAAAATTGACACGAGGCAGATTAACAGAAAACCCAACTTAGCTTTGTGGGCACAGGAGATCATAAAACGATGCACAGAGAGTGACCAAAAGTAGGTAACTTTTATGTCTTTGTGTATAAAGAAACAATAAATTTGTGAGGATCGGACAGGACAGAGAAACTTAGGTTCGGGTGCATAATTATAAGGAATTTAAGCAATGATTGGGCTTGGGTAGTAAATTAGTAAAGAAGTAGCAAGGTTTATTTATACAGGCTTCTCAGACGTGAATTCCCTGTCTCTGACGATAATGATGTCTTTCTACCTCCCAGCCCAGGGAAGGTACCTTTCACATGAGAGGTTTATTTCCTAGTTTCAGAGAAATAGAGAGGAGCATCAAAGTGCCCTTCTTGCATTGGTTGTTTCTTAAGTAACTCATTCAAAACAATCGATACGCCACTGAGACATATTTGGGAGCCTGCCCTGGGCCCCAATATGACTATATACTATCTCAAGTAATGCTTTGCTTTGTTTTTGATAAAGGATACACATGGTGGTAAGGGAAAGGAATCTCACAGAAACCCAGGAAGCTGTTCAGGTTTTAAGGCAGCTCTGAGGGGCCATATTATTCCGTGGCCCCCTCAGCAACCTGTTGCTTAAGATGGTCTAAGTTTCTGCCATTCACTGTCTCTACTTCTCCTTGTGTGTCTTCTTACTAACAATTACCTTTCTTGCCAGATGGCCTGGGCCAGTGCTAGGCTTAGGTCTGAGTCAGCCAACCCAACAAACCATTAGCGTTTCATCCTGCGGTAACATTGAACACCGTGTCTCCGATGAGGCCTCCCCATAGCAACCAGTTCTGCAGGATCCAAACTGGTACTTCAGCTCCTTGTCAAGCACTTGCAAATCTATGCATAGTCTTGCCTGACTTCTCCTAGCATAGCACGGATAACGACTGCAGTTCATTTGAGGTGTGAATGATCTCTTCCCTCTACAATTTTTGACCGCTGTCCTTAGGCCCCAGCCACATTTGGACCTGCTGATTATTGAGGTGGGTCATTAGGTTTTCCTAGCGGGAAAGAGTCAGTGGGAGAGCAGTGCTTCAAATAGGCTACATTCATCAAGCATCCTTGGGTCCTTGGACTCTTCCACCTACCGCCATTCCACTTGCCAGGATCCCGGTCTTTGTCAAGCAGGACCTAAATTGCGCCCATGGATGACCACCATAGGTAAGAATTCAGCTGATGCCGCAGTTTGACAATGTGTCTAGCCAGTTTTCGAACCTGTGCTTTCAGCGGAAAAGTATTTCCTCAGTTTCTTTACAGCTCCCAGCCGGGCAATATGGGACCACTATTTGTCGCTTTCCTAATGCACCATAAAAAGTACCCATCCAATTCATTGTCTGTATCCTCTAATTCATTGAACTTCTATAAAGCAGCAGCACCTAAGTGCCCCAAGCGCTTAACTTTAATGGGCACTTGGTGTAATTTAAGTAAAACTGAGAGCACTGGATTGGCAGACCCTTGGAATATTTTATTGACATGTGGCACACGCTCTACTGCTATTCACATCTGGGCAGATATTTTCACTTGCTTATTGAAGTATGCCCTACACGCAGAAAAATGCCCAGATCTTAAGCGTACAGCTTGACAAATTATCACAAAGTGAGTTCACCTGTGTAACCATCCCCAACATCAAGATACAAGTCATTAAAACCCCACGTGTCCTCTCGCAGTCGCTACCTCTTCCTTCCTTTTCAGAGGCACACGTTTGCTCTTTTTGAACTTAATGTAAGTGAAATCAAACACTGTGTGTTCCTTTTTGTGTTTCTTTCAACGTTATGTTTACGAGAACAGCCACGTTACTTCATATAATTCTAGTTTGCTCATTTTCATCACGCTGTAGCATTTCCTTGTGAGAATACACCACAGGTGGTTTATCCATTCACATGTTGATGGATATTTGAGATTTTTAAAATAACCCTTGTGCATGTCTTTTGGTGTCTCTATGATGCGTACATTTTCGTTGGACAAACGCCCAGGAGTGAGACTGCTGTTGAATTTTAGTAGATAGTTCCAGTTTTCCAAAGTAGTCATACTGGTTTACAAGCCCCATCCCCACCCCAGCAAAATGGGAAAGTTCCAGTTGCTCCATTTCCTCTCCAACCCTAGATACTGACAGTCCTGAATTTCAACAGTAGGTAGGTGTGGTAGTTACAGTTCTAGCTTAATTGAGATATAACAGACATATAACATCGTGTAAGTTTAAGGTGTACAGTGTGTTGATTTGATACATTCGTCTGTTGCAGTACAATTACCACCATAACATCAGGCAACACCTCCGTCACGTCACATAATGGCCATTTCTTTTTTTGTAGTGAGAACATTGAAGATCTGATTACTTGGCAACTTTCAAGTTATGTAATACTGTATTATTAGCTGTAATCGCCATGCTGTATAATAGACCCCAAGAACTTACTCATCTTCTATCTGGAAGTTTGTACCCTCTGACCAATATCTCCCCATTCTCCCCACCCTCCCCTGAGCCCCTGGCAACCACCACTCTCTCTGTTCCTCCGAGTTTATCATTTTTAGATTCTACATATAAGTGACATAATAGAGTATTTGTCTTTCTCTGTCTGACTTATTTCCATTATAATGCCCTCAGGATTCACCCAGGTTGTTGCACACGGCAGGATTTCCTTCCTTCTCACGGCTGAACAATACCGCATTGTGAATGTTTACCACATCTCTATCCATTCATCCATTGGCGGATACACGTTGTGGGTTTTCTTTGTAATTCCCTTATTACTAATCAGGTTGAGCCCCTTTCTTTGTGGTTATTGGTCATTTGGATGTCTTTTATGAAGTGCCTGTTCAAGTCTCTTGCTGTTTTTCTGTTGGGCTGTCTTTTAAAAATTGATTTCTAGGAGTTCTTTTTATATTCTGCCTGTGACGCAAAAAAAAAAAAAAAAGATTAGAAAAGGGCTTCCCTGGTGGCGTAGTGGTTGGGAGTCCGCCTGCCGATGCAGGAGACAGGGGTTCGTGTCCCGGTCCGGGAAGATCCCACATGCCGTGCCATGGCCGCGGAGCCTGCGCATCTGGAACCTGTGCTCCGCAACAGGAGAGGCCGCAACAGTGAGAGGCCTGCGTACTGCAAAAAAAAAAAAAAAAAAAAAAAAAAATT
>NW_020172446.1:1429687-1468659 GCF_003031525.2 Neophocaena asiaeorientalis asiaeorientalis
AGGGCTGGGGGGAAAAAAAAAAAAAAAAAAAAAAAAAAGATTATATTCTGCCTGTGTGCCCATTGACAGTTACATGTGTTGCAGATATCTTCTCCGGCTCTGGGACTTGCCTTTTCATTCTTTCAACATTTTTCATGTTGACATAGTTTATCAGTTTTTTCCTTTAAGGTTGATGCTTTTTTATTTTTGTTTAAGAAATCATTCCCTATCCCAAGGTCGCGAAGATATTCTCATCTGCTGTATCCTATAAGCTTTATCACTGTGCCTTTCACATTGACATCTTACAGTCCACCTAGAATTGATTTTTGTGTATATGCGAGGCAACAGCCCAGGGTTTATTTTTTTCCCGTATGGGTAAACAGTTGAAAAGACCATCTTTCCCCCATTGCTCTTCAATCCCACATTTGTCCTGAATCAAGTGTGTCCATATGTCTCTTCCTAGTTTCTCTACTCTGTTCTATTGGTCTATTGTCTATCTTTGTGCCAAAGACAGTTCTAATTACTGTTGGGCAAAGATTTTATGAACTCTAAAATTATAAATTTCCAAAATCTCTCCCTTCAGTTTCACCCTCCTCCCAGCATAATGTTCTTGTTAGCTATATCCAGATGAAGGAAAAGAGAGCTGGGGATGCTGGTAAAGCCAATCCTAGCAGAAGGGACAGCTTGCTGTTCACCCATTTTCTTTGTCAAAAAGTCAGATTCCTTTAGGAGTCAGTCAGTTTCAGAAATGAATAAAGTTCACACCCATCAAGGGGCAGCCACCACTCCACTGTAATCCATTGTGACCACGCCAGAGTCTAGTATGCCAAACCTTTGGATTCACCTAGAAAAAAAGCTGAAGTCTGTAGTATATGTAAGATCTCCTGATTGTTAAATGCCGTGTGAGCCAAACAGAACACGTCTTGTAAGCCGTATTCAGCCCACAGGGCACCAGTTTGCTGCTCCTATTAAAACAGGTCTTTACCGTGGAGAATGGACTTGGAGACACGGGGAGAGGGAAGGGTGAGCTGTGACAAAGTGAGAGAGAGGCATGGACATATATACACTACCAAACGTAGAATAGACAGCTATGGGAAGCAGCCGCATAGCACAGGGAGATCAGCTCGGTGCTTTGTGACCACCTAGAGGGGTGGGATAGGGAGGGTGGGAGGGAGGGAGACACAAGAGGGAGGGGATATGGGGATATATGTATACGTATAGCTGATTCACTTTGTTATACAGCAGAAACTAACACAACATTGTAAAGCAATTATACTCCGATGAAGATGTTAAAAAAAAGGCCTTTACCTATTTGTTACTCTTAAATGAGCTATAACCATATTCCTTGGCCTCCTCCCTGCCAACCTTTAAAAATTCTAAAATCTGTGGTATGTTTGATTCTAGATTTTACGTATCAATAGTAGAAACAAACACTAACCACTTCTCACTTATAGAAAGCTATAACTGGGTGTGAGCTTTAGAAGAGTATATTTTCTACTTCAGTTAGCCAGGAAGGAAAGGAAATCTTTGATATAGGTGTATTTCCAACCTTTAGAACCTTCTACCCCTTCAGAGTTCACTGCTAATTCTCTTCTTCTGACTTTTTATTATAAAATTTTTCAAATGTACAGAGAAGTTGAAAGGATATTACAGGGAGCACCCATATGCCCTCCACCTAGATTAGGTATTTAATTTACTTTTTGGCATATTTGTTTTCTCTCTCTCATGACACTTCACCACTAAAATGCTCCCGTGTGGGGCTTCCCTGGTGGCACAGTGGTTGAGAGTCCGCCTGCCGATGCAGGGGACGCGGGTTCGTACCCCAGTCCGGGAGGGTCCCACATGCCGCGGAGCGGCTGGGCCCGTGAGCCGTGGCCTCTGGGCCTGCGCGTCCGGAGCCTGTGCTCCGCAGCGGGAGGGGCCACGGCGGTGAGAGACCCGCGTACCGCAAAAATAAAATAAAATGAAATGCTCCCGTGTGCATTCTCCTAAGAATAAGGACATCTTCCTTCATAACCACAATACCATTTTCATATCTAAGAAAATTAATAATATTTCCATAATATTTAATATAACACATAATCATTATCCATCATGTGTTATACAACTCGTATTCAAATTTCCTCAGTTCAAAGAATGTCTTTTATACCCATTTTTTTTAAATCCCATCTAGGTTCATATTTTGAATTTGGTAGTTACATCTCTTTTAGTCCCAAACTGTATCTCTACGCACACACCCGTTCTTTCATGATAGTGACTTTTTAAAACAGCATTACTGAGGTATAATTTACTGTTACAGGCTGAAATGTATTCCTTCAAAATTCATTTGTTGAAGTCCTAACCCCCAGTACTTCAGAATGTGACTGTGTTTGGTGACAGAATCTCTAAAGAGGTAATTAGGTTAAAATGAGAGCATTAGGGTGGGCCCTGATCCACTATGACTGGTGTCCTTATAAGAAGAGGAGATTAGGACACAGACACATACAGAGGAAAGATCATGTGAGGACACAGGTTGAGACAGACATCCGCAAGCAAGGAGAGAGGCCTCAGAAGGACCCAGCCTTGACCACACTTTGGTCTCGGACTTCCAGCCTCCAGAACTGTGAGGAAATAGATTTCTGTTGTTTAAGCTACCTGGTCTGGTACTTTGTTATGGCAGCCCTGGCAAACTAATACATTTAGAGTACTTACCCCAAAATTCACCCATTGTAAGGTACAGTTCCGTTACTTTTAGTAAGCTTATGCAGTTGTACAAACGTGACATAATTCCAGTTTTGGAACATTTCCGTCACTCCAGAAAGTTCTCTCATGCTCATTTGCCGTAAATCCCCACTCCCAACGTCAGCCCTAGATAATCACTGATCTTTCTGTCTCTATACTTTTACCTTTTCTAGAAATTTCATGCGCACAGAATTAAACAGTAGATATTGTTTTGTGTCTGGCTTCCTTTACTCAGCATAATGTTTTTGAGGTTCATCCATGTCCATATATCACTGGTCCTTTCGTTTCACTGCTGAGTAATATTCCATTGCGTGGATCTACTATATTTCATTTCTCTCTTCACCAGTTGATGGACATTTGGCTGCTACGTATGTTCTCATACGAGACTTTACATGACCATGTGTTTTCATTTCTCGTGGGTGGCTATGTATGAATGGAATTATTCCATATGGCATTTGTTTACCTTTGTAAGAAACTAGCAAACTGTTTTCCAAAGTGGATGCTCCATTTTACCTTCCCTTCAGTATGAGACTTCTGGTTTCTCCACATCCTCACTAACACTTGGTATGTATGACGTTGAGTTGTTTTTTGTTTTTTTTTAAGGGACAATACTTTATTTATTTATTTATTTATTCATTTTTATTTATTTTTTTTGCGGTACGCGGGCCTCTCACTGTTGTGGCCTCTCCCGTTGGGGAGCACAGGCTCCGGACGCGCAGGCTCAGCGGCCATTGCTCATGGGCCCAGCCGCTCCACGGCATGTGGGATCTTCCCGGACCGGGGCACGAACCCGTGTCCCCTGCATCGGCAGGCGGACTCTCAACCACTGTGCCACCACTTTTAAGGGACAATACTTTATTTATTTATTTATTTATTTTTATTTATTTTTTTTGCGGTACGCGGGCCTCTCACCGCTGTATCCTCTCCTGTTGCGGAGCACAGGCTCCGGACGCGCAGGCCCAGCGGCCATGAACACTGAGTTTTTAAAGAGTCCAGCACTGGTCTCGTCTGGATTTGTCTGATTGTTTCCTCATGGTTCATGTAACTTACTCTCCTAGTCCCTGTATTTCCTATAAACTGGAAGTTAAATCAGGAGATGTTAATTTTGTTTCAATAGTACACTTCCACATACTTCAGATTATACCTTGCATCTCAACAAAGAAGGCACACATACAGCAAACTCTGCCTTGTGGATCACCTTTGGAAAATGTTTCATTGTAGCCAAGCTATTATTATGTTGCCCTCACTGCAGCCTAAATTTCTAACTGCTTGTAGAACAGATCCCATGTTTTCCTGTGAACAATTAGAATTTAGCCTAAGAAACTAAGATAAATATTGCCATCAAGTATTTACCTATTAATAAGTTGCCCATCAGTAACAATACCTGTTATTTTCAGTTTCTTTTCCCAGTCTCTTTTTATAACAAAATTCTTCCACTGCTTTGCTGTTTGATAGTTCTTTTTTTTTTAAGTTTTCACAGTTTATGAATCCTCTGATTTAAAATCTGCACAATTACAGCAGATAAAGTCACTACATAATCTTTACTCCTTCTTTCTGTCAGCACCATCAGTGACCTTTACAGTCCCCCTGACTTTGTTCATTCTGTTCTTGTGTTCCTTTCACTGTTTTCTTGAAGTCTTTTTCTTCTCATACAGGCCATGTCTTGCAAGTCTGTGTATGGCTTTATTTTTCTTTGCATCATCCGAGGAATCGGAAATCACACCAAAGCCATTTATCTTGCCACCACCGAAATGGTTCCGAATCCAAACACAAAGATGACACCTAGTGTAGTCTTGTACATTTTGTCTGGTCTTTCCCAAATTTCTTAGATACTGTTGCCGTTCCAGGATGAAGGACATCAGTGACCATTTGTTTCCGTAGTTGGTTGGTCATGAACTTCCTGGTCTAGATAGTTACTGTGTCATTCCTAATGGTGGTTGATCCTCAGGCAGCCAGGGAGGAAAACCTGGATACTTCTTATGTGTTTCTACAACTATTCTCTCTCTTCCCCAAACCTCTGGCAACCACTGATCATTTTACTGTCTCTATAGTGGTGCCTTTTCTAGAATATCATATAGTTGGAATCATACAGTATGTAGCGCTTTCATTCTGGCTTCTTTCAGTTAGCAATAAGTATTTAAGGCTTTTATATGCCTTTTTGTGACCTGATAGCTTATTCTTTTTATTGCTGAATAATAGTCCGTTGTATGGATGTGCCATAGTTTGTTTATCCATTTGCCTATTGAAACATCTCGGTTGCTTCCAGTTTGGGGCAATTATGAATACAGCTGCTAGAAACATTCTCATGCAGGTTTTCTTATGGACGTGAGTTTTCAAATCATTTGGGTAAATACCTTCAAGTGCAGTTTTAGCTCCTGTGATAAGGCCAAATTTGGCTTTATAAGAACTACCAAACTGTCTTCCAAAGTGACTGTCATTTCTGCAGTCCCGCCAGCAACGATCAAGAGTTCTGTTACTTCTTATCCTCACCAGCATCTGCTATTACCAGTTTCTTTTTTTTTTAATTTTAGGCATTCTAACAGGTGTGTAGTGGTATCACGTATTTTTCTTTTTTCTTTTCTTTTTTTTTTTTGGTGCGGTACGCGGGCCTCTCACTGTTACGGCCTCTCCCGTTGCGGAGCACAGGCTCCGGACACGCAGGCTCAGCGGCCATGGCTCACGGGCCCAGCCGCTCCACGGCACGTGGGATCCTCCCGGACCGGGGCACGAACCCGCGTCCCCTGCCTCGGCAGGCGGACTCTCAACCACTGCGCCACCAGGGAAGCCCTCACGTATTTTTCTATTACCCTAAATTATATAACCCAGCCCACACTGGGGTCTCAGTCAATCTTTAGTTACAAGAATCATCTCTCCCCTCTCTGTGGTCAGTTGGTTTGTATTCAGGAGATAATGACTGATCTTGACATAAGCCTAAGCAAAATATAATTAAAAGATAAATTTGAGACCTTTTTTTTCCCTTCCATTAGCAAAAATTCTTCAATCAATTTATCATTTAGCCATGGTTCCAGGCACTCTTCACAGGAAAGATAAAAATGGGAAACCGTGAAAGGTTTTTGAGAATACCCTCACAAATGGCATGGTCAACTAACTGTACATAGCAATCTGAGGACGAAACACTCAAGTTACAGGTGACCCCTTTATTTATTTATTTTTTTTTCAGGTGACCCCTTTATTAACTACAGAGTGGCTTTCTAGGTACAAATGCTGCATAGTTAGTTAGGTTAGGAATCGGTGTTATTGTCAAATTAGCATCATCCCCCTTGAGTCACTCTCGACACTATATTTGTAAATGGTAATATCGAAAGAAAGCATTAATTCCAAAACAGTTGTCAAGAAAGTTTAAAATTTATACAGGGTCGGGGGCAGTGGGATCAGAATCCAAATGTTTTGCAAAGCAGGGAGACTCGTGGTAGCTGCAGCTTGATGCAGAGAACAAAGGCAAGAAGTAGCCCGTACAGTTAGCCACGTTGTGTGCAAAACTCTGGTCACAACCTCTTTAACTCCGTGTATCATCCTAGAGATCACTATAAATCAGTGGGGAAAATTGCACCCCATGGCTGTGGCACATTGCTCGAATCAATGCACTGCTGTCCCTGCCTTTCGAGTTCCTGTGGGCATGGCCTCCCCCCAGCCGGCGCTCAGGGTGCTGATTGCCAAGACTGAGTTTAATTTGCGTAAACATGAAATCTGTTCACCGGTTTCGAGGGAGACCGCATAAACTGAAACATTTAACCTGACCTCAGCTGGAGCTCCTCTCACCCTTTTGTCGGGGGAACTGTGTTGGTTTTGCCCACAGTTGATGGGTTGGTTTGAAAAATACTTGAATCTGCCCTTGAATGCTATTTGATATAGTCCCTTTTTATCAGTATGGGCTTGATGGCTAAGGAAGCAGCCAATTAATTTACACAAATACCTCCTTTAGTTCTATGGAGAATACGAAGCAAGCGGGCGGGCTAGAGAAGAGAGACAATTATCTGAAAGGGTGCGACTGTTTTGTAGAGGTAAATGGATTGTAATTCTGCCAGGCATCGTGCTTTATTACTCTATCTGACAGTGACTGGCTAGAAAGATACTGTTTCATTTGGAAGATAGATTGTCCTTGTAATACGTTACAGGGCTGAATCCTGCTAAAAATCCATCCGCCTGCTGGCTTTGCTCCCCATCACCATTGCTAAAGCACCCTGCCCTCGTGGCATTGTCCCAGGAGAAGATGTTTCCATGGTAATCTCAATGGAGGCAGTCAGCTGACGTCTGGCACCGCCTGAGCTGGTGCGCGCCAGCCTTCTCCTCTCTCACTCCTCCCTCGAGCCTTTAAACTATATTTATTAGTCCTCTTTAATGGAAAGTATATAACCTCTTAATGTCAGACACTGAGTGCACTCGGGTTAATTTATTTATTTGGGTAGCAAGCTTACTACCTTCCTAATTAATTCTCGGCAGTTCCTGCAAGCTGTATTATTTTGAATATCTTGTGCAAACGTTTATATTTTTGCCTGTTACAACAAAGAGCATTGCTTAGCAATATTGGGTATTTGGAAACCTCCGTTCTTAGAAAAAAAGCAATGTCTATATTAAAGAAGAATTTTAAAAGATAAAGATGTTAGGGTTTCAGTTTAATTTTTCAAGAATCTTTTCTTGCTCTGATGCTGTGGCAACGAAATGGTCCACTGTCCTTGTAATTTCTTTTAGCACTCCATTATTTTATGATTGGATTTGAGTGAGCCACGTGGTTTTAAAATACTTCTAAGAAATGTGACATCTAGCCGTGTTATCTCATTTTTCTTTAAAATAAGAGAAGAAAGTCGGAATTTCAGAGCTAACCTGAAATTGATTGTTTTCCTGACATGTGTTTGGAAGTAAATGCCTTTTGCTGTACCGGTTAGAGACCACCACTTAATGCTAAACCATACTAAATGAGCAAACTGACTTACAGTGTCAAAAGTCAGTGCTTTGGGACAGGAGGTAGAGTCCATTTTGATTAGTACTGTGTGTGGAAATTCAATTACAAATGTAAAAGATGTATCAAAGCGGGGTCTGAAAGTGACAGTCATTAGAACCAATGCATGACTCCTTTGAAAAGCTATCTCTTTAAAGAAACACAAAGCCTTTTTAAAAATAAAGCATAAGAAAATTAGTATGACACCCCCTCATTTATCCAGAGGTCAGATTGCTAGAAACAAGATCCTTTTAAAACAAAGCCCTGAATGGAGGCGTGCCCATAAAAGATCTGTGCGTTTGCAGAAACAGACGTCACTAACCTTGCAGTAATAGGTTTCCTTTTACACAGCTGTCTTATGAGAGCTCTCTTTTCCGCAGTCAGCCTTTTTGAACACCTACTATGTGCTGTGCATTTGCCAGGCACTAGCAGTGGACTGTCACTCAGTCTGCCCACAGGCCCGCGGGAGAGGCAGAGAAGCAAACCAGCCCGCCCGACACAGGCCTGTGGCAGCTGTATAGGTACAGATGACTGTACCTTCCTCTCCAGGGGAAACTGTCGCTCAGCAAGGTAAGGTAATGGCCCAAGGTCACAAAGCTCACAGGCAGTGGCACCTGGCTTCCGTTAGACCCTGGAGCCCTCAGAATCGCAACCCTGATGGTAACCTCCTATCACCGCCTCCCATTTTATGATGAATAACGCATACAACTCAGATCCTATTTTAAGAAGAGGAAAGAAATAGAACTAACGTTAGTCATATGCCCAGTGTCAGGCATTTATTAGGAGACTTTTTTCTCTTATAAATTAATTAATTTATTAATTTATTTATTTTTGGCTGTGTTGGGTCTTTGTTGCTGCGCACAGGCAGCTACTCTTCGTTGCGGTGCGCGGGCTTCTCATGGCGGTGGCTTCTCTTGTTGCGGAGCACGGGCTCTAGGCGCACGGGCTTCAGTAGTTGTGGCACTCAGGCTCAGTAGTTGTGGCTTGTGAGCTTAGTTGCTCCGTGGCATGTGGGATCTTCCCGGACCAGGGCTCGGACCTGTGTCCCCTGCATTGGCAAGCGGATTCTTAACCACTGCGCCACCTATTAGGAGATTTGAATATACTGTGTCTCCATCTTTATAGGAATTCTGTGCAGGAAGCTAAGTATCATTTATCAGTGAATCACTTGAGTTTCCAAGTACGGTACTGATGAAAATGGAGTTTACCTCCCGCCCCAAAGCCCTGACTTTCGACATTATAACTGGATTTGCTTAGTACCGTTTACCATAAGCAGTCGTCTCTAACCGTTACAATTCCCAGAGGTATTGGTCACTAGTGTAGGATTTCAGTACAGATTTTCAGACACCAGAGCCCCAAAGCCCTAGTGAGCCATAATGCCAAGCACCTTCTGGCTTAGTTGAGTGTGTTGCTCTCTTTTTTTCTCTCCCCCCCATTCTCCTTGTTTATTTAGGTCTTTCTTACAATATTAATTGCTTCCTAAAATATTTCTTCGTAACCTTTTGAGGATAAGTGACTTGTAGGCCTTGGGGATCCCGCAGGAAATGACATAATCAAGACAAGAGCTCGTGTACCAGCCCTGTTCTACCTGTCAAGGACTCTCAAGGTGTGGTGCGTTAGGGTCCAAAAAGAAAAAGGAAAAGGAAGCCTTTTGCTTCATTTCCTTTGGAGAAAAAAAAAAACAGCACTTGGAATCGAGCTGCCACATTGTACTTCCATTTGCACAGCTGTTTCTCTCTTAATTGCAACCCTGTCTTTTCCAAGAATAAACACGTAGGAAAAGGTACCATAGTCTCAGGCCAGAAAAAAATTTGGTGCTTTCACTGCTAACCTGATACTTAGGAGATTTGAATTTGATTTCATTTAGTTTCCACTTTTCAAGCCCGAATCAAAAATGTTTGTAGCTTCTAACTCGGGGGTTCTCGACCTTGGCCGCACGTTGGAATAGCTTGGGGAGTTTTTTAAAAATTCTGATACCCAGGCCACATCCCAGATCAATGAAATTGAGTCTCTGTGGGTAGGCACCGGCATGTTTTAAAGCTCCCTAGTGTGCAACCAGGGAGGTGATCCACTGATCTAACTATTCTGTTAACCAAATTTATTCACTTTTGTCGTTCTAGCTATTTCTTGGAATCATCTGTTGAAAGTTGGACTTGCCCCCAGATTCAGTTCTGCCATTAGATTTTTCTCACCTGTGTGTGTGTGTTTGCGTGTGTGTGCAAGCACACGGGCACATGCACACATACGTGGGAAAGTGACAGGGAGAGAGTGTGTGTTTTCTGGAAAGCCTTGGGATCCTGTGATCTGTATCAAAAATTAAATCTTCTTGAAGGTACTGACTGTGGTTTCATGTTTGCAGATGGTCTCATCGGCAGATCTTCCTTCAACAAGAGTAGTAGAGATAATCACTTTATGTTTGCTGACTTTCATCCCTTGTGATGGACGTCACCATACACTGTCTCACTTGATCCTCCCCACAACACTGGGAGGCAGTCCTGCACGGGTCCTGAGCTCTTAGGTATTAAATAAATGAGCTTAGTTCTTTGTTACTGGTTGAGGTTCAGAGCAAACGTTCTCTACACTGAATTATTATAGCAAAGTTCTAATGTACTACAGGGAGAATCTGATTTTCTGACATAACAGACCGAAAAAAAGATTTTATTTTATTGGAATTATATCTAAATAAAGACGTCTTTACAATGTGTCGGGGATGGAGATACATCAGGCAGGGTAGGTAGAGTGGACAAGTTCAGGATCCCTTCTCCTGACATTGCTAGATTACTTCTTTGGCTTCTGTGCACGGAACAGTCGCTTTGCTCCATGGGAAGCCTCCTCCCGTGTCTGCCCTTACTCCCCTTCTCCTCCATCCCTTACCATTTCACGAAGCCTGTTGAATTGTAAAAATATCTCATGTTGCATTTAAAGACTATTATGCTGTAAATGGTAAAGGACAAAAGAAGAGTCACATCCTGGTGGGCAATGTCTGGCAAACACAGGCCTTAGGATATGTGGAAGCATGTGGGTAGTTGTTGCGTTTATGCCCCATTTTAACAATAGCACCCACCCCAGTGGAGTGTTGAGGTGAGGCCTGAAATGAGCTGCATGTAAACAAGTCTGAAGTAATGCATGTGAAGTCCTTATCATAGTCCTTGTCACATAGTAAAACGCTCAGTAATTATCAGCTCTTAAACCCCTTGCAGACCGGCAGTCCCAGTGCCTGAGGACAGCAGAGGGGTGGGATAAAGTCAGCCCTCAGCATCCTCACTGTTTATTCTGTCCTCTTGCTTGTCCTTCTGCCTGGAGTGTTCTCCTCCCAGATAACTGCCTGGCTCCCTCACTTCATTCAGCTCTCTGCCCCGGATAACCTCCAACGGGTTGTCTAGAAGCATCCATCCTATCCCTCTCTACACCTTTGTACTGCTACTATATTCCTCCTCATAGACCCTGTCACCACTGTCACCTTATACAGTTGTTTACGCTCTGGCTCCCCCTACTCCCTATTAAAATACAGACTCCATGAGAGAAGAGCTGTGGCCATATAGTAGGTGCTTAATAAATGGGTATTGATGAATGCACTGGAGGGGTCAGGACTGGTGACAGGGAAGGCAGAGGCTGCTGCTATAATCCTGTTAAGAAATTACAAGGGCCTGGGCTTCCCTGGTGGCACAGTGGTTGAGAATCTGCCTGCCAGTGCAGGGGACACGGGTTCGAGCCCCGGTCCAGGAATATCCCACATGCCACGGAGCAACTCAGCCCGTGCGCCACAACTACTGAGCCTGTGCTCTGGAGCCTGCGAGCCACAACTACTGAGCCCTCAAGTCACAACTACTGAAGCCTGCACGATTGGAGCCCGTGCTCCGCAGCAGGAGAGAGGCCACCGCAATGAGAGGCCCGCGCACCGCAACGAAGAGTTAGCCCCCACTCACCGCAGCTAGAGAAAGCGCACGCACAGCAGTGAAGACCCAACGCAGCCAAAAACAATAAATAAAAATAAAATAAATAAACTTTAAAATATATATTTAAAAAAAAGGAAATTACAAGGGCCTAAACTCAAGCAAGGACATTTAAAGGGGTCAAGGGATCTGGATTCAAGAGCTATTTAAGTGGTAGAAGGCCTTGGGCATCGAGAGGAAAGGGTCTAGACTCATAGGTTTCTTTCTTGAACAACTTGGGTAGGCGGTGATGGTTACTCACCAAGATGGGAAATGTAGTGGGGCCGGGGGGGGGAAGCAGAGATGTGGTAGGAGAGGGTGGAAATAAATTCAGTCCTAAATGGATTTCATTTGAGGAGTCTGAGGAAAAATGGAGAGGCCCGCTAGACAATTAACTGTCTAGAGAATAATCCAGAATAGAGACAGATTTGGAAGCCATGAGTGGGTGGTAGCTTAAACCATGAGTGTGGATAAGAGCATCCAGAGAGGGTGAGGAGAGAAAGGGGAAATTACCAGGAGAATAGGGCTTTTAAGGCTACGATGAAGGGTAGGGCTTTGATAAAGAGGAACACATGGGAACCATCAGAGTTTCCTGAGCAAAGAGTGCCCTTCGACCTCATCTGTACCTTTCAGTTTTTGTCCTCCACACATGCAATAAATTGTGATCATCTGCCTACTGCGGCACTGCGGCACTGCGCTAGGTGCTAGAAAGAAAGAGGAAGGAGACTGCCTCTGCTTATCGTTCAGTGGGTGAGGCGAACAGATACAGACATCACCGCAGGACAACTCCTTACGCGCTAAAACAGAGCAGCATGAATTGCTGAGAGAGTGTGGAGGAAGGGTGGACATGGTTTCTCAGACAAGGAAGAGTTTCAGGGATTCATAAGTATACACAAACACTTGTGCACTTTTCTGTACAGAGTACCTGTGGCTTTTTTGAGATTCTTAAAGGGATTTGTGAATGACGGCTTTTGGCAACGCAGAACGACAGATTTTAAGAGGCCTGCAGAGGTTTGTTGCTTAGGAAGCTAATCCTGACAACGTAACCAAGTTTGGACGAACTGGGAAGTGGCTGGTGAAATAACTACCATTCAGTAAATAGGCTTTGGGGCTTGGGACACGGTGCCACCGGTGGTGCTGAATTGAAATAGGGCCCCAAGAAACACAGTGGTTAAGGCAGGGCAATGAGTTTCATCTTGGTTAAGTCAAATATGTGGTCCCCATGGGCCCTCCATGGGACCCCTGTCTGAGTTTTCCCCAGACAGGCCAAATACCCATCTGGCACTGCAAGAAGTGTCTAAGCTGACGTTCACATTTGAGAATTGCCAGTATCTTAAGGAGAGGGAAACTTGCAGCCCCCTCTCCCACTAGGCCCACGTTGTCCACTCCTGCGATATATGCTGCTTGGCTGCCCAGCTGCACCATGAGCTCACTAAAGAGAAAGCCACACTTTCTAATGCATTCGCGTGCATGATCTAGAACAGAGAGCTGGGACTTCCAGTTCTGGACAAGATAGAATAGATGTGTGTCTCCCTATCCTCCTCGCCACATACAGCTAAAAGCCCTGGACATCATCTTATAAAACAAACGTTAAGGAGACTCTGAAAGGTGGAGAGAAAGTGAACTAGCTCTGGACTTTAAGACTTGAAAAGCAACATGGCAGTGAGCTCCTTGAGATTTCTTTTTGTCTCTGTACATCCCAGACTGCGTTGCTGGAGAAGCCCCCTATCCAGATGGACACAGACAAGAAAAGCTTGCTCTCTCTTGCCAAAGGACCAGGAAGTGGGCAGCCTATTTGACCACAAGCATTCTCTGGAAAAACACCTAGGAGGTTTGCAGGCCCCCCTAACTTCCATCAGCAAAGGCCTCATGGAAAGCCTGGACCTCTACCCTTGCCCGAAGTGAAGAGGTACCCTTCCCCGTCCCCACTGGGGTGGCATCAAAGAGGCCCAAAGGGGAGCCTGGACTTGCACCCCCCCACCCAGGGAAGGGGTGGTGTCCCTTCCCCTCTCCATAGAGTCAGGGGAGGCCAGGGGAGGGGCTAGCTTCCCACCGGCTCCTGGTGGCTCTAAGGTGCCTCTCATACTCCCCAGCAGGGTGGTATTGGGGAGCCCACGTGGGGCCTGGACTCCCACCCTGCAGTAAAGCATCGGTGCCTCCTTCCCCTACTGGTCCCTTTTTAGCAGAAGCCTGACAGAGTAAAAGATTTACATTAAATCCAGGGTCTCATAACATAATACCCAGAATGGCCAGGATGTGATCAAAAGTCACTCTTCATCCCTAAAATAGAGCAAAACTAGTCTACATGGATTCAACTTGCTGACAAACATAAGATAAGGAAAGGAAACCTAAAATTTTGAGGGAATAATCTCTGCATTGAGAGGATCATTAATTTGTAAGGTTAAAAAAAAATTCAATGGAAAGACCAATAAGGAAAGTAACTTAAGTTGGTATTTTAAGAGAGAAAAGAAAATAAATTCAAAATCATATAAAACTCGATTAGTAAAACAATTAGCTCTGTAAAATGGTAATTTGACTGTCTAAGATGAAGTTATGTAATGGTTTTACCTAAATCAATGGTTGTGTGTGATTAGAATCACTTGGGGAGGTTCTAAAAACTATAGTTGCCCAGCCCCATCCAAGACCAACTAAATCAGAGTAGCCCCACTGATTCTAACATGCAGCCGGGGTTGAGAACGTTGGCCTAAATGAACCATAGGGGATAAATAGAATATAAGTGGAGAAATTTTACAACTTTTGCGTAGTCAGAATAGACGTGATGGAGTTTGTGTACTAAATTTTGCGTGCTCTTTCTAAAGAAGGGCCCTCTTGGGCCATTTATCTTGCTTCATGCACGCTTGTGATGAATCCGATGATCTGGTCCCCAGCCCACGACGATAAATCTGAAGCAGTAATTAAAAGGGAGTCAGTCCCTCGCAGGCAGGCATATTGATGGTTGCAATATATGAAAACTGAAAGTACAGGAGGGCTCTGAGGAGATTTAGTTTAGTTCTACTAGATGGCTTGGTATTAAAAACTTGTTGGAGTGATTTCTTGAGCTGTCTCCTCAGAGCAGTCTTTTTGGAATTAAAGTTCAGTTTTTCAAGAAACTACCGAATACCGAGCTGCGAGACAAACCCTGGAACTCAAACTGCCAATAATCTAGGAGAGAGACCTCCAGTAGGCCTGTCTGAGATTTTTAGCGAAAAGAAAACAATTAGCCATGTGGCTGATACCCATGAACTGGCAGGTTCTAACCCCCTTTCTAGTAAGGAATTTGACACACTTAATCTAAATATGAAAAAGTCAAACTTGCGCGCCACAAATGAGGTACTTGCACCAAAAGGGAAAAATGTCTCAAACGTTTAAATTAATAAAGGAGGCTATGGCAGGCCCAGATTCCTAGGTAACTCTCTCTAAAGGAATTTGTATCGTAAAGTACAAAGTTCATTTGTGATGCGAACGTTACCTAGGTTGTAAATTTTCCTCTTGATGCTGCCCTTAATCCCTGTCAGGATGAGGAATATTTGGAAGAAACTGGAGTTGAATATGGACATGTCATGTATTCGGTGCAGTTAGATGGGTTGATACTGGAAGTCTATTGAAGAGTTTTGCTGAGTTGCTTTCATGAAGCTGTTAAAATCAAGGGTTGAAAGGCTTTATCGATAAATAGTAGCAACTTAGCCCTTTTGTCAGTCGATTACAGTGATTTGCATTGACCTGAATAATATTGATCAATAGTTCTAGGCTTATAACTAACTGCTTGTGCCTAAAGTCGATTAAACTGGCTTTAAGACAATTTTTTTGTTACTGCTCATGGCATGTATTTTGTAGAAAAGGGTCTGTTTCACCATTAGAATGTCATGTGCTTTAACACACACAGGCATGATTTTTGGAACATGTGGTCCGGGGAGTATGGTCATAGGAACGCCAGTAGCCCCGAAGATGCATCTGTTTTAAAGCACATTTACTAATTACTGTTCGCCATGACAACTCTGAATCCTTAAGAAAGTAAAAGAATACTTTTATAATGTTTAATGAAGCTGGAAAATATTTCTGAAAAAGAGTGTGTTCTTACATGTTCTTCCAACATGGTAACATTTTTTTTAAATGTTTTCTTGAAAGTGATTTTTGTTTGGAAAGGCATAAACTCTTAGTTATCCTGAACTATGCATTCTTTCCATGACACATTTACAAAATTAGGATTTCTCTATTTTCTGGTCACTATTGCTGCATAATAGTTTACCCCAAACTTACAGCCACCTCCTTTTTATTATGGTCATAGGTTCTTTTTTTTGTTGTTTTTTTTTTTTTGCGGTACGCAGGCCTCTCACTGTTGCGGCCTCTCCCATTGCAGAGCACAGGCTCCGGACGCGCAGGCTCGGCGGCCATGGCTCACGGGCCCAGCCGCTCCGCGGCATGTGGGATCTTCCCGGACCGGGGCACGAACCCGCGTCCCCTGCATCGGCAGGCGGACTCTCAACCACTGCGCCACCAGGGAAGCCCAGTCATAGGTTCTTTTAGGTCAGGAATTCAGAAAGGGCAAAGCAGATGGCTTGTCTCTGCTCTGCAATATCTGGGGCCTCAGCTGAGGAGACTGGAAGGTTGGGGGGTGACTCAAGGGCTGAGAGCTGGAATCATTTGAAGGCTCATTCACTCAGAAGACTGACACCTACCTGGGCTGGGAGGACTTGAAAACCGGGGCTACTGACTGGAGAGCCTTATGAGCCCTTTCGGAGATTCTTGGCTTCCTTATGGCATAGTGGCCGCAGGGTAATCAGGCTTCTTACGGGGGGCTTAGGGCGCAGAGCATGAGCGTCCCAGTGAACGAGGCAGAAGCTGCACCCCCTTTTTATGACCTAACCTCGGAAGTCACACAGCATCACCTCTTTGCATTTTATTGGTTAGAAGCAAGTACTATGATCAGCCCAGATTCAAGGGGAGGGAACAGAGACTCCCATCTCTCAATGGGAGGAATGTCAAAGGATTTATGAACAAGTTTTAAACCCTCCACAGTCTACCCCTTCGTCAAAAATTATTTTCATTACTCTGACATTCAAAATATACTCACCCCCACCCAAGATGCCCCAAAGTCTCATCCCCTGATGTCATCAGGTTCAGGGTTGTGGTCCAGGATCTCATCATGTAAGTCAGTTTAGATGCAGTTCCTCAACTAGAGTTCCTTCAATCTGAAGACCTGTGAAACTCAGGTCCTTAAAAGGACAAGTTATCTGCCCCACATACCCAACATACAATGGTGACACAGGGATGGGATACCCCACTAGACACTCCCCATTCCAAGAGATGGGAAATGGGAGGCACATAGTAGCCAAGGGCCATCTGTGTTTGAAACTAAGGAGCCTTCTTGGTCTGCTTCCTGCCCATCAAAGGTTGGGGGTCCAAAAGCCTCTGCACATTTTGTAATGTCTCTGTCCCTTTCAGTCCAACCTGATACAATTCCTTTGAAATCTTGGTGGACTTAACTATACATCAACTTATAATCCACTAAAACCACACCCACAAACCTCTGCAAGATAAGCTGTCCTGTACCTGGGGCTCCTTATGAGCTACTATGGGACAAGGTCCCTACGACTCTTAAGACCCCATTGTTTAATAGAGAAAGGCACGCCCTGAAGATCTTTAATCTGCCTGGAAGTTTCTATGCAACACTGCCTTAGATCTTTCTGAGGTTTTGACAGAGGATTTTACAGTCCCGCTCTGGACTTGATCATTGCCCTGAAACCGTTTCCCAATTTGAGAATCATTTGCCATCTGGAGAAGCTGGGAATAAGAAACAGTTTTATTTTCAAACCCAGCAAGTGCAGGCTGCTTTATATTTCCTCTAAATTTTGCATGAAAGCTGAACCGTTCTGTATTAAGATCATCTCTCTCCTCTCACATGTTTTCATAGACAGCAAGAAGCAGCCAGATGGCACTTCCAGTGTCCTGTCTAGAAATCCTTATCTAGATCATTGAATTTGTTAGGTACGTTTTCTGTTTTCTACCTTCCCATAGTCAACAGTGTTGTCAAATTTCCTGCCACTTTGTGTCAAGGGTCCCCTTTCCTCAAGCTTGAAATAATATTTTCCTTGCTTCCCTTCAGGCCCTTGTGACTACCTCCTTAAAGCCCATCGTGATTCCACCAGCAGGCTCCTCAAGGCTCTTCCAGCTGCCACCCACTCCCCAAAGCCAGTGTCAACTGTTTTAGTATTGTGTTACAGTAGCACCTCACTGCTTCCAAATTTTGATTCCAGTCAACTATCGCTGTGTACCCAACCACCCCAGACTTAGTGGAGTAAAATAAATGACCACTTTATTATTTTTTTTAATTTTTATTTTCTTTTGGAGTAGAGTTGATTCAATGATGTGTTAGTTACAGGTGTACAGCAAAGTGATTCAGTTATACCCATACAAGTATCCTTTCTTTTTCAGATTCTTTTCCCATTTAGGTTATTGCAGAATATTGAGCCCAGTTCCCTGTGCTATACAGTAGGTCCTTGTTGGTTATCTATTTTAAATATAGTAGTGTACCACCATTTTATTATGATCATGGATTCCGTGGGTCAGGCATTTGGAAAGGGCACAATGGGGCCAGTTCACCTTTGTTCCACAATACCTAGGGCTTTGGTTGGGAAGACACGAAAGCTGGCAGTTACTCAACAACTGAGGCTTGGGATCATTGGGACCCTCATATGCTCACTCTTCTGGCGCTGGGGCTGGGAGGGCTCATACCAGGACTGCTGACCAGAGGGTCAACCCTTGACCTCTCCGAGAGGCTTGAGATCCTCACAGCACAGTGACCTCAGGATAGAGCCACCCCCTACATAGTGGCTCAGGGCACAAGCATTGCTTCCAAATGATGAGGGATAAACTCTTATTTATCCCAAACTCTGCATTATTTCTATGACAGATCTGCTTCGCTAAGATCTCTGATTTATAGCTAGTTGGGCCAAGGAGAGAGAGGAAGAGAAGGAGGAAGAAAGAGGGAAAGGGAGAGGAGAAGGGAGATCGGGAGAGACAGATGAACAGAGAACAGAGAGACAAAGCAAGAAATAAAATCACCAGGCATCCTACAGAAAGTCGGAGCATCTGTCTTCCAAGCTTCTGAATGGAAAACAGAATGAACAGTATGTTCTCCATCGTCGAGCAGCCAAATCAATTTGTTAATTGAGATCAAAAGAGCATAAATATTATAACTCTGCCGTCAAACCAAAGAACTGAAGTAGGGAATAGAAAATCCCAAAGGCCAAGTGTATATACCACAATACAAGCAGATACCTGAAGAAATGAAATGATTTGCGTACAATTTTATGAAAGCTCTTTGTGTTTTAAGCACATCCTTGATTGGGGTGGGGGGCAGCCCCAAGTTAGTGAAGTCCCTTGGAGGTGTTTGCAGAGAGCACTAACCACAGAAGAGAAGAGATCCCCCAACTCAAGAAGACATGGAGTAGCTGCTTCCTGGGAGTAAGTCTGGAACAAGAAGGCCCCAGAGTGAAAACTAGGCAGGAAGCCCTGTAAAAAGGCATGCATTCTCCTCCCTGGTCAGACCTGGATGGCTTTAAAGGAGTTGATCACCATTATAAAAGATTAACTCTTTTCAAAGTCACAAGAGTTCAAGGGCTCGTGGCCTATTCCATTATTAGAGAATTTTGTCATAACGTATCAGGGCCTCTTCTCGTGATTCCCACATTCTCCAGAAGTCTTCAGTTTTTTGAAATTGTTGTTTGGGATCCTGGAATTTACTGCTAGCATTTTGAGGCCCCACAGTTTTCAGTGACAAAGCTTGTGCACACACGTACAGATGCAGACAGAGAAATAAAGATAGAATATGGAGCAAAAGAGACAGCAAGCACAATTTGAAAAGATACTTGCACCCCAATGTTCACTGCAGCACTATTTACAGTAGCCAAAACACGGAAGCAACCTAAATGTCCATCGACAGATGAATGGATAAAGAAGATGTGGTACATATATACAATGGAGTATTACTCGGCCATAAAAAAGAACGAAATAATGTCATTTGCAGCAACATGGATTGTCACACTGAGTGAAGTAAGTCAGACAGAGAAAAATATATCGCTTATATGTGGAATCTAAAAAAATGGTACAGATGAACTTATCTACAGTACAGAAATAGAGTCACAGATGTAGAACACAAACGTATGGTTACCAGGGGGAAAGAGGGGAGGAAATTAGGAGATTGGGATTGACATATGCATACTACTATATATAAAATAGATAACTAATAAGGACCTACTGTATAGCACAGGGAACTCTCCTCAATACTCTGTAATGACGTAAAAGAATTTTTACAAGAGTGAATATATGTTTTTAAAAAAGACAGCAAGCAAAATGACTTGTGGTTACAATGGACTTTGGGGAAGTATTAACCCTGTCCCTGTTCTTGTCCTGCAAAGTGAGGCTGAACCTAATCCAACAACTGTGGGTTTATAGCCTCAACATAATTTTTTTTTAATTATTGAAAACTGGAGATTAGAAACCAAGGATTATCTGTCATTAAGAGAAATCAAATGAAGTTAAATTCTATTGCAATGACTCTTACTATGAGAAGAAGATATAGGCCACCAAAAAGTAGTTTAAATTCCAAACCACCTATTTCAAGCAATTTGAATAAACCTATATTCTATTATTATCATATTTTAAATAGTTCCTTTAAGATTACCATTATAGCATTTGTCTGGTTTGTCACCTTCAAAGATTAACTATTTTCTTTGTAAAATTCTCATAATCCTAATGGTACAATTCATGAAAACAGAGAAAAGATAAAGAGAAAATTCAGTATTTTGTGAGTTTGTTCTTACTACCGTGGACCTCTGGCTTTCTAGGTCCAAGTAATGAGCTAATCTTTTTAGCTCTCAAAAGCTAAGTAAGCCAATTTGACTTACAAATATAGAGCTAAGTCTTAAAAAAGGACATTCAGAGGAAACTCTCTGTCATGTTGGTAATGTTCTGTATCTTGATTTGGGTGTCAAAAATCATCCACCTAAACACTTAAAAGTCTGTGAATTTTACTGTACGTAATTTATACCTCAATTTTTTAAATCCTGTTGGACTAATGGGTCAAGGTGTATGGAGTATTTTGGTGTGAGTAGGGTCATATGTTTTAATTTCCAGTTAATTCTTTTCTTACCTGCTATTTATAAAAATAGTAAAAGATAGACAGTATCTATTAACATACTTAGTCTCTGTCATTTAATTGTATTAAAAGGTCCAGGCCAAAGTCTCCATGCTCAAGTCATGATACTTGTTTCTAGTCCAGTAATAACTTTTCTACAGGGGAGGAAGTCTGTTCTCTCTTTTATCCACAATGCTTTGCTGCCAAAGATTACCAGTGGTTAGAAAAAAGTTAAAACTAATATTATAGGGTTGATATGATAATAAATACATTTGAGTATTTACCAACTTTCTATGGAGAGAGATACTGTTTTATTTTTACTTTTATTTATTTTTTTGTTGTTGCGGTATGCAGGCCTCTCACTGCTGTGGCTTCTCCCGTTGCGGAGCACAGGCTCCGGACGCGCAGGCTCAGCGGCCATGGCTCACGGGCCCAGCCGCTCCGCGGCACGTGGGATCTTCCCGGACCGGGGCACGAACCCATGTTCCCTGCATCGGCAGGCAGACTCCCAACCACTGCACCACCAGGGAAGCCCCGAGATACTGTTTTATATACCGTGGAATACTGTAAAATAAAAACAGTACAAGGACACAACTTCATACTTGCCTTGAAAAAGTGAAAGCTGTCAAGCAAGGAGATAATTCTAGTGGGACAAACACACAGATGACGCATAAATGTGACCTGTTAATCAGCTGAGCGATATGGATGCATTTCTTATTAGTGAACCATCCTTACACTTGTGAACCATATGCCCTCATGGTCATGGCGTATTAGCCTGCTGAATTGAGTTTGTTAATTATTTTGAGTATTTGCATCTGTCCTTGTGAGACTGGTCTCTAGGTGTGTGTGTGTGTGTGTGTGTGAAAGAGATCTTCATCAAGTTTTGCTACCAGGATTCAATGAAATGAATCGGGATGGTGTCTGTTTATGTTCTAGAGCATTTTCCATAGCGTAGGAATTACCTGGGACTTGATGGCCTATACTACCATCATCTGTGCCCAGGAACATTTAGGAGAGTGTTTCCTGCCAACATACAAAAAAATTCCCCTAGTTATGAATTGATTCTGATTATTTCATCTTTCTTTGAGTCAGTTTTTAGTAGTTTGTATTTTCCTGTAAGAGCATGCATTTCACAAATACTTAACTTATTAATAGGAAATTACAGATGTTATTCTCATAATTTCCAAAGACATCACACCTTTTCTTAAATCTCTTTCTCATTCCTCATGTTAGATATCTGTGTTTTTGCCTTGTTTTTTCCTGATTAGGCCCTGACAAGGATTTGGTTCTTTAGTGGTCTTTTCAAAGAACCAGCTCTTGGGTTTATCATCTCTATTGTTTTTCTCATTCATCGATTTCTGATTTTATCTTCACTAATTTTTACCTTGATAGACTTCTTTTGCTCTTTCTCTAGGTTTTTGGTATTTAATTTACTTCCTTTATTTCTTATTTAATAACAAAAGTATTTAAGGCAATGTGTTTTCTTTTGAATATAGCTTTGGCTGCATCCATGAATTTTTATGTAAAATTGTCTTTCTCATTAACTTCTTCATTGTCTGTAGTTGCAGCTATAATCCGGGAGTTGCCTAAAGAGATACTTCTTTTAAAAAATTCTCAGTGATAAGGTTGTGTTGTTAACCTTTATATAATTTCTAGTTTTACTGCACTATGATCAGGGTCAGTGCATATCCTACTTTTTGTAATTGGGGAGAGGAATGTTACTTTTGGCGCAATACATAATACATATGTGTAAGTGTTTCAGGGACCACAATACATGTGTGTAAAAATTCCATGTAACTGATAATCAAATACGTTGACTATTCAGCCACTCTCCACACTCATTTGCTTTTTGCCTGCTTGAACTGCCAACCACTGGGTCGTCCACTAAAATCACAACTTGGTCCATTTCTCTTGTATAAGAATAATTTTTGCTTTGTATGTTTCAGTACCATGTTATTCAGTGCATGGAGAAGGTGGTTTTGATTTTTTGCTATATTTTTGTCAATATAAAACGAAAAAGTTTTGTTTTTTGCCTTGGATTTTGCTTTGTCTGTTACTACTATTCCCATCCCTAGTTTCTTTCTGGTACGTCTTTGTCCATCCTTTCATTTTTGTTCTGTGTCTTTTTGTTTTAGACGCATCTTTTATAAACAGAGTATAGTTAAATTTCTTTTTTGACCTAATCCGTGACCCGTTTTCCTCCAATAAAAGAATTGTATCCCATTCACATTTCTTAGAGAAACGGACAAATTTTGTTTTCTTAAATTTGATTGTGTTATTTAAACGCTTTCCATTTTTAATACTTCTGTGCTATTTCCTTCTTTTTTTTTTCTAGTTGCTATGTTGTTCAAGTTTTATTTATTCTCTTTTTACTAACGATTAGAAAGTTATAACGTTCTTTTTACTTGTCCGGTTATGTTCACTATTTGATCCTCCATAGGAGGAGGGTCTAGGAGAATTGAGTTAGATTAGCATCAGAGATTGTACCTGCCCTGCTCAAAGCTTCAAAACCAAAGAAGAGGAAGGTTTAGATTTATCATAGCATAGAGATCTCACAGATTATGAAAAATAAGAAGGCAACTAGTAGGGGGAAGCCCTGATAAGGAGTTTCACTTTTGTTCAGAGAACTTACTTGTGTGTTCTGGCTGCCCGAAGATAACTGAGGTAGGATCCCTTCCCTAACTGATGTATTCGCATACAGTACCTCCCTTGGCATGGTACTTGTGTAAAGATTTTCAGATTTCGCTGGCATCTCTTCTCTTAGAGTGTAAAGATCCTTGAAGGCAGGGGGTTTTGCTTATTTATCTTTTTATACCTCTGAGTTGCTCCTATTTGATCCTTGCCACAATCTTATGAGGTAGATGAGGCACCTAGTAGGATCCTTATTTTGCAGAAAAGGAGACAGATGGCCTCCCCCAAAATCAAATGATTCGCTCAGGCTCACACGGCTGAATTGAGATGAACACGCAGGTCATCCCTTACTCCACTGCTTTTTCCCATCTAGCATCCTGTCTCCCAGAACACGAGAGACATCCTGGATGCTGTCTGTCCTGCCTTGGTGACAACAGGATCTTAATCTTTCATTATCTGTGCAGCAGAGGAAAGTAGGTGCTGTTTTCCCTCTTTTCTGCTGGGACTCTGGCATGCGCATAGGCCTGAGAGCACACGTGAAGAATTCCTATGCCCATCCAGGTGAAGCCACTCAGGCAGGGCGGAATAGGGAAGGGCAGGAAGGGAATTCCACACCCCGAGGTGGGAAGGTGGCTGAGAGAACAGTCATAGGCGCCTCTGCTCTAGCCCGACAGCATCCAGGAGGGGACCTTCTATCTGGATGGTTTCAGCATTCACTGCTGAATCGGTCCCTCTCCCCGGACCCCTGCAGCTGATGTTCCTGGGATATGCAGGCGGAGTTAGTGCTGTTAGAATTCTCATTTTATTAGGCTTTAATCAAGCTCTCCTGTGAAGTGCTACATAAATTTCATTTTGAATTTTGTATATAAAATAAATGAGAGAGAAGGATCATAGACGTAACATGTTTTTTTAAACGAAAATGATATTTTTAATTTACTCATAAAAATCATCTGGGAGTGGGGGAGGGAAGGACTGGGAGTTTGGGGTTAGCAGATGCAAACTATTATATAGAGAATAGATAAACAACAAGGTCCTACTGTATAGCACAGGGAACTATATTCAATATCCTGTGATAAACCATGATGGAAAAGAAATGAAAAAGAGTATATATATGTAGAACTAACTCACTTTGCTGTACAGCAGAAATTGACACAACACTGTAAATCAACTATACTTCAGTAAAATATTTTTAAAAGGAACTTTAAAAAAAGCCAGTGTACACCAAACCAAACCGAAAAACAAAAAAAAATCATCTAAGTGTCAGAAAGATTGATACATTCTCTTATCCATGGCCTCAGAAAACCCATGATCTAACGTAGGTTTGTGAAATGATTTCCAACTCCTTGAATATTTTCCCTTCTCTCCATTGAGCGCTGACCCTCGTATTCTTTAAAATCAACCTAAGAACTCACCTCCTATGAAAATTTATTTATGTGACATTTAGGGATACTTATTTTTACAGCTTACGTTCATTTGTACATGTTATTTGGAAAAGCCTACTGTGATAGAAAGAACATGGGTCTGGGTCAGTCTGCAGGCCTGAGTTCCAGTTTCAGGGTCTGCAAATCAGCTAACTTCTTTGAGCCTCAGTTTTCTTATCTGTAATATATGGGCATGAGACTAAATGATCTTCCAAACGTATGAACGGTTAAAGTGTTCTTCAGTTGTTGGGTATTTGTCTCTTCCACTCATCCAACTGGATCATGAATCCCCCTAGAACAGAGATTATACCTTCTGCATCTTTGGTACTTCCATCCCCACCCCCAGGCTGCCTGGTACTCTGCATTGCCCCCAGTGGGTATCTTGTCAATGCTGATTGCCAGACTGACAGCACCTGTGGCAGCCAGGAGGTGGCACTTTGGTATTTTCTGCAATAGAAGAACAAACCACTGAACAAGAAATCACTCGGGTTTCTGCTTTATTGACCAAGATAGATCTAGGGATCAAAATAACCAAGGAGCTATATATTTTTTTTAATTTGCGTATAAATAAATAAAATTGGCTTTTGGCAGTGGTGATTGTATACAGGTCTGTGCGTCTTAATACATGCACAGATTTCTGTAACCACCACCACAATGAGGATACAGAGTCATTCCATTACCCCCAAAAAACTCCTTTGTATCAGACTCCCCCTGACCCCAGTCCCTGACAACTATATTCTAGAATATCACATAAGTGGAGTCGTGTAGTAGGTAACCTTTTGAGACTGGCTGCTTTCACTCAGCGTAATGCCTTTGAAAATAAACCATAGTGATGCATATCAATAATTTGTATTATTCATTCCCTTTTATTGCTGAATAACATTCCATTGTATAGATGTATCACAGTTTGCTTATTCACCTATTGATGGATATTCTGGTGCTTTCCAGTTCGGGGCAGTTACGAATAGAGCTGCTGTAAACATTCATGTGTAAGTTTTTGTGTGAACATAAATTTTTATTTCTCTGGGATAAATGCCTAGGACCGAGATTTCTGGTTCACGTGGTAATTCTATGTTTAACTTTTTGAGTAACTGCGGAACTGTTTTCCCAGCGATCGTACCATTTTACATTCCCTCCAACAATGTATGAGAGTTGAGTGTTCTACGTCCTCTTTGGTAGTGTCACTTTTGTTGTTGTTCTTCTTTGCTTTTATTTTGGCCATTCTGATAGGCTTGTGGTGATATCTTGTTACAGTCTTAATTTGCATTTCTGTAGTGCCTAGTGATGTTGAGCACCTATTTGCCACCCACAGGTCTTCTTTGGTGAAGTGACTTCACATCTTTTGCCCATTTTAAGTTGACTTGTTTGCGCTCTTGTTGTTGAGTTTTAAGAGTTCTTTATATATTCTGGACACAGGTCCTTTATCAGATATATCTCTGCAAATATTTTCTCCCAGTCTGTGGGCAGTCTTTCCATTCTCCTACCAGTGTCTTTCATAGAGAAAAGTTCTAAATTTTATGAAGTTTAGTTTAACAGTTTTTTTTTTGTCTTTTATGAGTTGTGCTTTTGGTGTCATTTCTAAGAAATCTTTGCCCAATCCAAGGTCACAGAGATTTTCTCCTGTGTTTTCTTCTAAAAGTTTTATGGTTTTACATTTTACATTTAGATCTATGACCCATTTTGAATTAATTTTTCATGAGGTGTGAGATTTAGGTCAGTGTTTATTTCTTTTGGCATGTGGATGTCCAAATGTTCTGAGTTACCCAAATGTCCAAAGTATCCTTTCTCCATTGAACTGCCTTTGCATCTTTGTGAAAAATCGATCGGTCATTTTTGTGTGAGACTATATCTGACTCTCCATTCTCTTCCCACTGATCTATGTTTTTATCCCTTTGACAATCCTTTTGACAATTACATTGTCTTGATTATTGTAGCTTTATAGTAAGAAAATCAGCTACTGTGAGTCCTCCAACTTTGTTCTTTTTCAAAATTGTTTTGGCTACTCTGGTTCCTTTGCCTTTCCATATACATTTTAGAATCAGCTCGTTGATATCTACCAAAAATTCTGCTGGGATTTTGGTTGGGATTGCATTAAATCTATAGATCGATTTGGGGGAAATTGGCAGTATTCAACAATATTGAATTTTCCAAACCATGGACACATTATTCCTCTCTGTGGGTTTAGATTTTCTTTTATTCCTGTCATCAGCATGTTCATTGGATTTCTTTCATCAACATTTCATAGTTTTCAGCTTACAGGTCTTACACACATTTTGTTATATTTATATCTAAGTATTTTGGGTTTTGAAGTTGTGTATGGTTTTGGTTTTAAATTTCTGTTTCCAGTTTTTCATTGCTGGTATACAGAAATATTTCTGTCTGTCGACCTTGTGTTTTGTGACCTTGCCAAACCCACTAATTAGTTCTGAGAGCTATTTTGTAAATTCCTTGGGATTTTCTATATAGATGATCATGTAATCTGAAAATAAAGTCATTTGTTTCTTCCCTTTTAAACTGTATGCCTTTTAATTTATTTAAACCTGCCTTAAGGCACTGGCTAGGGCTTCCAGTATGAAGTTGCCCAGCAGCAGTAATGGTAGAAATCCTTACATTGCTCCTGATCTTTGGGGAACCATTCAGTATTTCACCACTTTGTAAGATGTTAGCTGTGGCATTTTTGTAGATGTCATTAATAGGTTGAATTCTCTTCTAATCCTGTTTGCTGAGAGATTTATATCATGAATGGGTGTTGAATTTTGTCAAATGCTTTTTCTGCGTCAATTGATATGATAGGTTTCTTTTTTTATATATCTTTATTGGAGTATAATTGCTTTACAATATGTTAGCTTCTGCTGTATAACAAAGTGAATCAGCTATAAGTATACATATAATCCCCATATCCCCTCCCTCTTGCATCTCCCTCCCACCCTCCCTATCCCACCCCTGTAGGTTGTCACAAAGCATCAAGCCGATCTCCCTGTGCTATGGAGCAGCTTCCCACTAGCCATCTATTTTACATGTGGTAGTGCATATGTCATTTGTCCCAGCTTTCCCTTCCCCGTGTCCTCAAGTCCATTCTCTACGTCTGCGTCTTTATTCCTGCCCTGCCACTAGGTTCATCAGTACCGTTTTTTTTAGATTCCATATATGTGCGTTAGCACACAATATTTGTTTTTCTCATTCTGACTTAGTTCACTCTGTATGACAGACTCTGGGTCCATCCACCTCATTACAGATAAATGTAGCTTTGTTGTTGTTTTTTTCTGTTGCTATGGTGGATTACATTGATTGATATTTTTAATACAAAACTAGCTATGCATTTCTTAGAGTAACTTCACTTGGTCATGATGCATTTTTGTTTTTATGTATTTTTGGATTTGATTTGCTGATATCTTGGCCATTCTAATTACATCCATGTTCATGAAGGATATTGGATATTGGTTTGTAGTTTTCTTGTACTGCCTTTGTCTATTTTTGGCATCAGGACAGTGCTCATAAAATGAGTTGTGAAGTGTTCCCTTCTCTTCCGTTTTCTAGAGCAGATGTGGAGAATTGGTGTTATTTCTTCTTTAAATATTTGGTAGAATTTACCAAGGCAATCATCTGAGCCTTCTGGAGTTTTCTTTTTTGAAAGGTTCTTAACTACAAATTTGATTTCTTTAATAGATATAGCAGTATTCAGGTTATCTATGTCTTCTTGGGTGAATTTTGGTAGTTTATGGCTTTCAAGGAATTGTTTGGTTTTGTCAAAGTTGTTGAACTTATGTGCATAAAGTTGTAAATATTCCTTTATTATCCTTTTAATGTCTATGTGGTCTGTAGTAATAGCCCCTCTTCCATTTCTGATATGGGTAATTAAGTCTTCTCTCTTTTATTCTTTCAGACTAGAGATTCAGCAATTGTATTTATCTTTTGACAGAACCAGCTCTTTGTTTCATCGATTTTACCCTATTGTTTTTCTGCTTTTAATTTTGTTAATTTTTGTTCTTATCTTTATTATTTCCTTTCATCTGCTTGTTTCATGAAGCTCGATAAGGATTAATGTCATCAGAGTTACTGAGTAGAACCATTACAAACTGTATTTTTAAATTCATTCTTTTGAGAACCACCCTTACAGTTTCCATGCCTTGTCTCTTTGCAGTTGACTGGTCTGAGCGTCTCCAATGGGAAGGACCAACTGGTAGTGTTCCATACAAAGGACAACAAAGACCTCATCGTCTGTCTCTTCAGCAAACAGCCAACCCACGAGAGTCGAATTGGAGAGCTGGTTGGAGTCCTGGTGAATCATTTCAAGAGGTAAAGTTT
The DNA here is from genome assembly GCF_003031525.2 of Neophocaena asiaeorientalis asiaeorientalis. Classification (NCBI taxonomy): domain Eukaryota; kingdom Metazoa; phylum Chordata; class Mammalia; order Artiodactyla; family Phocoenidae; genus Neophocaena; species Neophocaena asiaeorientalis. The sequence continues at coordinate 1,458,770 of NW_020172446.1, forward strand.
GATTTTTGTTTAACTAAGTTGAAAATATATGATATCTTTCATCATAATTCTCACTGAACTTGTTTTGTGCCAACTTTAGTGTATTAAGTTATTTTCCTTCTTAAGGAAAACTTAAATCATCTGTTTCCCAGAAGGCAAAATTAGCATCCAGCCTTAGTTTCAAGATTAGGGATGATCGTCTACTTTTCCAGCCTCCAGCTGAACCAACAATGAGAGATTTCCCCAATGGTGATTTCTTCACTGCCAATCCAAATGTAATTAAATCCAAAAGACAGAAAACTTACTTTATATTCTTATTGTCACAGCTTCTCATTTACCCCACATATAATCAGTTAGAATAGCTACTATGAATATAAACAAATTAGAAGGCAGGTTTAGGTTGACATGTAGGTCCACAAAGACTAAAAGGATTCTTTTTCTTTTTTTTAATAAAGTGATTTATTTTCTCACAATTCTGGAGGCTAGATTTTGAGATCAAGGTGTCTGCAGGGTTTGTTTCTTCTGAGGCCACTCTTCTTGGCTTGTAGATGGCCATCTTCTCTCTGTGTCTTCACATGGTCTTCCTTCTGTACATGACTATGTCCAAATTTCCTCTTCCTTTAAGGATACCGGTCATGTTGGATTAAGACTCACCTTAATGACCTTATTTTGACTAAAGGGATTCTGAAGAGGCAATTATCTCTGCAAAAACATGGAGTCATGAGGGAACGTGGCATTGTCTGAGAACTTCATAGTAGCCCTAGGCGATACCTGGGGTAGTTGTCTATGTCTGTGTAGTGAACAGTGAAGTGAGAGATATAAAAGGGGAGCAGACCCTGATGGTGATGGGGCCCAGTGAATGGATCATTTCAAGCAGAGAAGTGACTTGTCTGGTTATTTATTAGAGTTGTTTTAGAGATGGGGTTTCTCTTCCCAAAGGAGGTCATGGAGTATTTGGAGTTGGGTGTTTCTCTGACTCCAAACTCAGATGTTCTTCCCGTTGTGGCACACTGTCTCTGCCACCCCACCACCCTGATGCCAGAAGGAGACCACTCCTCCAAACTCAGGGACTGAGAAATGAGCCCAGTGTCCAGTTCCTTTTCTTCCTAAAAGACATTTACTAAGTTGCCAACAGTAATCTAGTTCCTCATGAGTATTTCTTTTCCTTTAAGTTTAGACATGGCTTTTCTGTAAACAAAGGCATATTGAGAATCTGATGTCCACACGTATAATTCTGCTGTGTTCCTTTTTACTGATAAATGTATGGAGTATAATTTTAAAAGTGAGCTGCACAGGCCATTTATTTTATGTTCTTAAACCTTGTATCCTAGATCAAGACAGATCTTTAAATATCTTATATAATTAAATGTTTTTAAATGCTATGAATAAAATAATGTTTCATGGTCATCTGGTGGGAAAAAATAAGATCCGACTAAGGAATTACCAAAAGACAATAATAAACATATAGGCCTTTGAAAAATTCCCTTCCATCTGCCAAATAATTATAAAGTAAGAGAAATACTGAAGCGTTTAGAATGGAAGGGAAAGACATGGAGAAGGCATCTCTACAATAAAGTCTATAACTCAAATAAACAGGCCTATTTTCCTCCTAATATGTAGTTATAGCAAAGTATGGATAATCAAAGGGATTTTAATCTTTACCTTTCATTTGGATGCCTGTAGTAATAGTTTTTGCCTGGGAAACTGAAATATTTTTTCTCAGTCTGAGTCCTTGTTTCTCAAATTCTAACCACTGTTAAATGCCTCTACAAGTGGTGGAAATATGTGAATCTGGTTCGAGAATCCATCAACTGCTTTCTTTTCCTAGCATGTGTTCTAAGATACATTTCTATCTCGAATATATGTAAGAATTTTTTTAACATCTTTATTGGAATATAATTGCTTTACAGTGGTGTGTTAGTTTCTGCTGTATCACAAAATGAGTCAGCTATATGCATACATATATCCCCATATCCCCTCCCTCTTGCGTCTCCCTCCCACCCTCCCTATCCCACCCCTCTAGGTAGTGACAAAGGACCAAGCTGATCTCCCTGTGCTAAGCAGCTGCTTCCCACTAGCTATCTGTTTTACATTTGGTAGTGTATATATGCCCATGCCACTCTCTCACTTCGTGCCAGCTTACCCTTCCCCCTCCCCATGTCCTCAAGTCCATTCCCTACGTCTGCGTCTTCATTCCTGTGTTGCCCCTAGGTTCTTCAGAACGTTTTTTTTAATATAGATTCCATATGTATATATATGTGTTAGCATACGGCATTTGTTTTTCTCTTTCTGACTTACTCTGTATGACAGAATCTAGGTCCATCCACCTCACTACAAATAACTCAATTTCGTTTCTTTTATGGCTGAGTAATATTCCATTGTGTATATGTGCCACATCTTCTTTATCCATTCATCTGTCGATGGACACTTAGGTTGCTTCCATGTCCTGGCTATTGTAAATAGAGCTGCAATGAACATTGTGGTACATGACTCTTTGTGAATTATGGTTTTCTCAGGGTATATGCCCAGTAGTGGGATTGCTGGGTCGTATGGTAGTTCTATTTTAGTTTTTTAAGGAACCTGCGTACTGTTCTCCATAGTGGCTGTATCAATTTACATTCCCACCAACAGTGCAAGAGGGTTCCCTTTCCTCCACACCCTCTCCAGCATTTATTGTTTGTAGACTTTTTGATGATGGCCATTCCGACCAGTGTGAGGTGATACACCATTGTAGTTTTGATTTGCATTTCTCCGATGATTAGTGATGTTGAGCATCCTTTCATGTGTTTGTTGGCAATCTGTATATCTTCTTTGGAGAAATGTCTGTTTAGGTCTTCTGCCCATTTTTGGATTGGGTTGTTTGGTTTTTTTTTGATATTGAGCTGCATGAGCTGCTTGTATATTTTGGAGATTCATCCTTTGTCAGTTGCTTTATTTGCAAATATTTTCCTCCCATCCTGAGGGTTGTCATTTCATCTTGTTTATGGTTTCCTTTGCTGTGAAAAAGCTTTTAAGTTTCATTAGGTCCCACTTGTTTATGTTTGTTTTTGTTTTTATTTCCCTTTCTCTAGGAGGTGGATCAAAAAGGATCTTGCTGTGATTTATGTCATAGAGTGTTCTGCCTGTGTTTTCCTCTAAGAGTTTTATAGTGTCTGGCCTGCTACTTTACCACATTCATTGACGAGCTCTAGTAGTTTTCTGGTAGCATCTTTAGGATTCTCTATGTATAGTATCATGTCATCTGCAAACAGTGACAGTTTTGCTTCTTCTTTTCCCATTTGGATTCCTTTTATTTCTTTTTCTTCTCTGATTGCTGTGGCTAAAACTTCCAAAACTATGTTGAATAATAGTCATGAGAGTGGGCAACCTTGTCTTGTTCCTGATTTTAGTGGAAATGGTTTCAGGTTTTCACCATTGAGAACAATGTTGACTGTGGGTGTTTCATATATGGCCTTTATTATGTTGCGGTAACTTCCCTCTATGCCTACTTTCTGGAAGGTTTTTTATCATAAATGGGTGCTGAATTTTGTCAAAAGCTTTTTCTGCATCTACTGAGATTATCATATGGTTTTTATCCTTCAATTTGTTAACTTGGTTTATCACATCGCTTGATTTGCATGTATTGAAGAATCCTTGCATTCCTGGGATAAACCCCACTTGATCATGGTGTATGATCCTTTTAATGTGCTGTTGGATTCTGTTTGCTAGTATTTTGTTGAGGATTTTTGCATCTATGTTCATCAGTGATATTGGCCTGTAGTTTTCTTTTTTTGCGGCATGTTCGGTTTTGGTATCAGGGTGATGGTGGCCTCGTAGAATGAGCTTGGGAGTGTTCTTCCCTCTGCTATATTTTGGAAGTGTTTGACAAGGATAGGTGTTAGCTCTTCTCTAAATGTTTGATAGAATTCGCCTGTGAAGCCATCTGGTCCTGGGCTTTTGTTTGTTGGAAGATTTTTAATCACAGTCTCAATTTCAGTGCTTGTGATTGGTCTGTTTATATTTTCTATTTCTTCCTGGTTCAGTCTCAGAAGGTTGTGCTTTTCTAAGAATTGGTCAGTTTCTTCCAGGTTGTCCATTTTATTGGCATATAGTTGCTTGTAGTAATCTCTCATGATCCTTTGTATTTCTGCAGTGTCAGTTGTTACTTCTTTTTCATTTCTAATTCTGTTGATTTGAGTCTTCCCCCTTTTTTTCTTGATGAGTCTGGCTAGTGGCTTATCAATTTTTTTTATCTTCTCAAAGCAGCAGCTTTTAGTTTTATTGATCTTTGCTATTGTTTCCTGCATTTCTTTTTCATTTATTTCTGATCTGATCTTTATGATTTCTTTCCTTCTGCTAAGTATGTGTTTTTTTGTTCTTCTTTCTCTAATTGCTTTAGGTGTAAGGTTAGGTTGTTTATTTGAGATGTTTCTTGTTTCTTGAGGTAGGATTGTATTGCTATAAACTTCCCTCTTAGAACTGCTTTTGCTGCACCCCATAGGTTTTGGGTCGTCGTGTTTTCATTGTCCTTTGTTTCTAGGTATTTTTTGATTTCCTCTTTGATTTCTTCAGTGATCTCTTGGTTATTTAGTAGTGTATTGTTTAGCCTGCCTGTGTTTGTATTTTTTACAGTTTTTTTCCTGTAACTGATATCTAGTCTTACAGTGTTGTGGTCAGAAAAGATACTTGATATGATTTCAGTTTTCTTAAATTTACCAGGGCTTGATTTGTGACCCAAGATATGATCTATCCTGGAGAATGTTCTATGAGCACTTGAGAAGAAAGTGTATTCTGTCATTTTCAGATGGAATGTCCTATAAATATCAATTAAGTCCATCTTGTTTAATGTGTCATTTAAAGCTTGTGTTTCTTTCTTTATTTTCATTTTGGTTGATTTGTCCATTAGTGAAAGTGGGTTGTTAAAGTCTCCTACTATTATTGTGTTACTGTCGATTTCCCTTTTATGGCTGTTAACATTTGCCTTACATATTGAGGTGCTCCTATGTTGGGTGCATAAATATTTACAATTGTTGTATCTTCTTCTTGGATTGATGCCTTGATCATTATGTAGTGTCGTTCTTTGTCTTATTTTAAAGTCTATTTTGTCTGGCATGAGAATTGCTACTCCAGCTTTCTTTTGATTTTCATTTGCATGGAATATCCATTTCCATCCCCTCACTTTCAGTCTGTATGTGTCCCTAGGTCTGAAGTGGGTCTCTTGTAGACAGCATATGTACAGGTCCTGTTTTTTTATCCATTCAACCAGTCTGTGTCTTTTGGTTGGAGCATTTAATCCATTTACATTTAAGGTAATTATCGATATGTATGTTCCTGTTACCATTTTCTTAATTGTTTTGGATTTTTTATTGTAGGTCTTTTCCTTCTTTTGTGTTTCCTATCTAGAGAAGTTCCTTTAGCATTTGTTGTGAAGCTGGTTTTGTGGTGCTGAATTCTCTTAGCTTTTGCTTGTCTGTAAAGTTTTTAATTTCTCCATTGAATCTGAATGAGATCCTTGCTGGGTAGAGTAATCTTGGTTGTAGGTTTTCCTCTTTCATCACTTTAAGCATGTCCTGCCACTCCCTTCTGGCTTGCAGAGTTTCTGCTGGAAGATCAGCTGTTAACCTTATGGGGATTCCCTTGTATGTTATTTGTTGCTTTTCCTTCGCTGCTTTTAATATTTTTTCTTTGTATTTAATTTTTGATAGTTTGATTAATATGTGTCTTGGCGTGTTTCTCCTTGCATTTATCCTGTATGAGACTCTCTGTGCTTCCTGGACTTGATTGACTATTTCCTTTCCCATATTAGGGAAGTTTTCAATTATAATCTCTTCAAATATTTTCTCAGTCCCTTTCTTTTTCTCTTCTTCTTCTGGGATCCCTATAATTCGAATGTTGGTGTGTTTAATGTTGTCCCAGAGGTCTCTGAGACGGTCCTCAATTCTTTTCATTCTTTTTTCTTTATTCTGTTCCATGGCAGTGATTTCCACCATTCTGTCTTGCGGATCACTTATCTGTTCTTCTACCCCAGTTATTCTGCTATTGATTCCTTCTAGAGAATTTTTAATTTCATTTATTGTATAGTTCATCATTGTTTGTTTGCTCTTTAGTTCTTCTAGGTCCCTGTTAAACGTTTCTTGTATTTTCTCCATTCTATTTCCAAGATTTTGGATCATCTTTACTATCATTACTGTGAATTCTTTTTCAGGTAGACTGCCTATTTCCTCTTCATTTGTTTGGTCTGTTTTGGGGTTTTACCTTGCTCCTACATCTGCTGTGTATTCTGTCTTCTCATTTTGCTTAACTTACTGTGTTTGGGGTCTCCTTTTCACAGGCTGCAGGTTTGTAGTTCCTGTTGTTTTTGGTGTCTGCCCCCGGTGGGTAAGGTTGGTTCAGTGGCTTGTGTGGGCTTCCTGGTTGAGGGGACTGGTGCCTGTGTTCTGATGGTTGAGGCTTGATCTTTTCTTTCTGGTGGGCAGGACCATGTCTGGTGGTGTGTTTTGGGGTGTCTGTGACCTTATTATGATTTTAGGCAGCCTCTCTGCTAATGCGTGGTGTTGTGTTCCTGTCTTACTAGTTGTTTGGTATGGGGTGTCCAGCACTGGACCTTGCTGGTCGTTGAGTGGAGCTGGGTCTTAGTGTTGAGACGGAGATCTGTGGGAGAGCTCTCGCCGATTGATATCACATGGGGCCTGGAGGTCTCTGGTGGTCCAGTGTCCTGAATTCGGCTCTCCCACCTCAGAGGCTCAGGTCTGACACCCAGCCGGAGCACCAAGAACCTGTCAGCCACACAGTACTTCTGTGATCATGGACCAGGCAGTTAACTTCTCTGTGCCTCAGATTTCCTTTAGTGCAGCACCTCCTTGCCCCAGAGGCCCAGTCAGGTGTGAGGGAAGGGCTGTTGTTCACAGGCTCTGCAGGGAGGAAGCCCACGAGGCTGGCGCAGGACGCTTTGAATATACGTAAGAATTTTAAATGTCTTTACAATTTATAAATGGAAGGAAGAGAAGACTGTCAAGATACTGGATTTTTTTTTTTAGTTCCTTTTTTTTTTTTGGCACTTCTTTGTGTGTTTATTTATTGGCATATAGTTGAATATAGGGCTGTGCCCTAAGAATACAAGGATGGTTCTCCATTAGAAAGGTCTATCTATTCACATAATAGTTCATAATAGAACACAAAAGTACTATTTGATTAAATTGAATATTTATTATTCTTCATAAATCTTCAGTAAAATAGGAATAGGAACAAAAAAGAAGCAAACCTGCAGCTGCCAACCATAATCATTAGAGCAGAAATGGTAACAGGGATACACCCAGAGCACCTTTGGGCTAAGGAACTTCTACGTCATGCTGACCCCAGTGTATAGAAGGTGAAGAGGAAGGACAGAGTCAGCCCAGGGAAGAAGTGGCCTCAGGCAGAGGCTGCTGCAGTTTGGAGAGAGGAGGACGTGAGGTCAACGGCCTGAACTGAAACTGTAGGACAACCCTAGCGTGGTAACCTCACCTCTTCTAGGGCTGCATTTCAGCAAATAACTGCCCCCACTCAAAGCAAATAATGAGCCAGAAAGAAAACAGCAAGAGAACTGTGCACAGGCAAGATGAAAATAAGGAGCAAAGAAAACAAGGAAAGCCATATGAAGAGAAAAGGAAAATACGGGAGTAAACTTTACATTAAAAAAGGCGGGGCGGGACTAGCCTTACCCTTATGCCTAAAACAACAACAACAGCGCAAAGACAGGATCTGTGAAACAGCCATTTTCAAGACCGTAGATGTCAGGCAGTGAAGGACAGTGATTCCTGAGAGGTGAAAAGCAAACAGGGTGAGCCCTACAGTTACCCCAGCACACTGCCTTGGGTGAGCTCCAGGCCATGGTGCATGCAGGGGGAACCCAGGGGAAGCACAAGGATTCCCTGGGTTCAGGAGATGGAGGCATGTGTCTGGGGAGACCAAGTAAGCTAAAGTTTGCAGGACAAAGTACCAGAGAGGAGCAGAGAGAGAGAAGGCTAGAGATCTGTGTAGGATCCCCCTCAAGTCCCACCTAATAAATCTTAAGAGCAAGACCCAAAAGGATCAAACTGCTACCAAGTAATTTAACTGTGTCCTAGAACAAAGCTCATGAATATGTATAGCAATGCAAAAATATCCACCCCCAACAAGGTAGAATTCACAATGTCTGACATCCAATCAAAGATTACCAGGCATACAAATAGGCAGGAAAATGCAATCCAGTATGAGGGGAAAACCATCATCCAATTGAAACCAACCCGAACTGACAAAGGTGTTAGGATTAGCAGACCCAGACATGAAAACAGTTATTATAATTAAACTGCAGGTGTTCAAAAGTTAAGTAGAGACATGGAAACTATAATAAAAAGACTCACCAAACTTCTAGATGAAAAATGCACTGATGTTTGAAATATTTCATGATTACAAACAAAAACAAAAATGTTAAAGCTTATGGCTTTCTCCTCTACCTAATGAATTTCTCATGACCATCTTCTCTCACGAGCTGAAGCCAGCCCTTTCCTGGCACTTCCTTCTATACTAATCTGAAACTAAATCCAACTAAATATAAATTCGCCTTTCTCTCAGCTCCTTCAGTCTTTACTTAACCTGGACCCATTATTTCTGCCCCTGCAAGAACTCACGCACACATTTCACATTTTCTAAAACATTTGAAGATAGTCTTTTAATAAAGTATATTCAAAGGGGTGACATTTACAATATTTAGCAACCAGCATGGCTCAAGCACAGACCATTCAGAACAGACGCCCTCCAGAAACGCCTGATCTGGCCATACCAGCAAGTCCTGGCTATATTCCATAGACCGGAAGTTATACCAAAGCAGAAAGGTAGGGGTCCCAGAGTCAAAAATATTTAGGATTCCCTGATGAAGTTAAACAGGTTTCTTTACTGCAGTACTTCTCAGAGCTTTTAATGTGCTTTGTTCATTTTAAATACAGCCAATTAAAAAATTGTAAGGACATACATATGTGTGCATGTATATATATCACACACACACAATTATGTATATTATAGACTATATCCAGAAAGACATTCAGGAAATAAGTAACTGTGTTTGTCTCTGGAGAGGGGAGATGGGGTACTGGGAGAAAGAGGCATAGGAGGTATAGGAGGGAGATTCATTTTTCATTGTAAACCTTTTGCAACAAAAATATGTGTTATTTATCTAAAATTTTTTTCATTTTAAATAATAGACGGCAGCTAGTTTTCAGGTCTATTATAGATAGCTCTAAATTCATGGTTATTTTCCTTTTCTGTTTAGAAAAGTAGAAAAGAACAAAAGAGCTTTCTAAGTGAATGATTTATCTCATGGCATTGAATAAGTTGAAATAAACCCAAATAAAACCTTTTGGAATACTACTGTTCTCTGGGGTCCCATTGTGTCGGTCACATGAAGCTCAGGTGAGGTTTCTTTGTGGTGGTTATGCCAGTGGTTTCCCAGGCCAGTTTGCTTTGCAGAGGTTATGAAAATGGCTGACTTGACTTTCGGTTTGTATCTCATGCTCAGCAGTGACTACCTACCGGTAGTGAGCTTTTCTGCCCACTAGTAAACAGATGGCCTCACACCGGCCACCCTACAGAGTTACCTGAATTACCAGAAACTCTGTAATATTAAGCTGTCAAAGGACCCATCTGCCCTAAGCAGCTGTGCAGGCATTCCTATCTGGATGCTGGAAACCTCAGTATAACCCCAGTCTTAGGCACAGAAACTTCTTATTTTTCCTGTTCTGTTTCTGTGGATGAAAGCCAGAAGTCAGTGCCATCTGCTTCTGGTTTTTCATAAGCAGCATCTTTAACATCTGCTTAATTAAAGGAGCACTGCTACTGAGTTTAACTGAATGCCTGACCTGCTTCTCTGTTGTAGTTTGCTTATGTTCTTTTTTTTTTTTTTTTTTTTTTTTTTGGGT
>NW_020172446.1:1468670-1536409 GCF_003031525.2 Neophocaena asiaeorientalis asiaeorientalis
TTGGCGGTACACGGGCCTCTCACTGTTGTGGCTTCTCCCATTGCGGAGCACAGGCTCCAGACGCGCAGGCTCAGTGGCCATGGTTCACGGGCCCAGCCGCTCCGCGGCATGTGGGATCTTCCCGGACCGGGGCACGAACCCGCGTCCTCTGCATCGGCAGGCGGACTCTCAGCCACTGCGCCACCAGGGAAGCCCTGCTTATGTTCTTTTTAACTCACACTAAAACTATGGGTAGAACCAGACGAAGAAGCAGGCCGTTGGTTATGGCCACAGGGGCCAAGGGAGAGGAGGCCTCCTGAGCAGGGGTGAAGGTGGAGGAGTGAGGCCGCCTCACAAAGGCCTCTGATCCTGGCCTCTCCGTCCAGTGCTTCCGATGCGCACGCCTTCCTGCTCCTCTGCCCCTGAACCCAGATACCCGTTTTCCTGGCTCGTAATCTGTATTCCCAAACTGCTCTCCTTGAATGCCTGGCTACTAATCATAGTAGTTTATATTACAACTAAAAATATTTACGTGAAATAGAGATAGCTGAAAATAATGTAGATAGACAACTCCAGTTGTCCCTCAGAATCCGAGGGAGGATTGGTTCAAAGACCCACCGGCAGGAGATCCGCAGATGCTCAAGTCCCCTAGTCGGCCCTCTGTATCCACAGTTCCTTATCCGTGGATTCAGCCAACTGGGGAATCGTGTGGTCCTGTAGTATTTATTGAAAAAAATCCACGTATAAGTAGATCCAGGCAGTTCAAACCTATGTTGTTCAAGGGTCAACTGTATAACAGATTGGTTAATTAAATTGTGGCATCTTCTGAATGGAGTATTGGGGCCATTTAAAATGATAATTATTGGAGTCATCTGATTCCTGGTGACAGAAAAGTGAGTGACCACAATTCACCCTCCTCTGCTTTCCAGTAGAGATATACATGAAAACATAGAAAGAGATGCCAACGTTCCTTAGTACAGGAAACTAGAAATGTTGCTCAACCAGAGGTCCCCTGAGAGGTACATCCTTCACCTCTGCTCACATGTCACCTCATCAGGCCTCCCTAACTGTCCTGTAGAGAATAGCAGTTCACTCACCCCAGAACTCCCCGACTCCTACTCTGCTTAGTTTTCCCCCGTGGCTTTCATCTCCATCTGACACTGTATCTTTAGTTTTTGCTTACTGCATATATTCCAACTAGAATATAAGCCCCATGTAAGCAGAGACTTTACTTCTATTTATTTCTATTTCACTGCAGTTTCCCTCGTGTTCAGAACATCCCTGGCACTCAGAAGACTCCCAGTAGATAATTGTTGAAAACGGAGGCTGGCTGATGGGGCTGTCTGGCCGTAGGATACTCCTAGCCCTTTCCTACCAATATGTGCGTCTTGCCCTCCAGAGGGTGGTAACTTAGTCCCCCTCCTGTATGAAGGAAAGGAAGAACTCTTTTACAGTTTCCTTCCCTTTATGAATACTTCTCGTCTTACACCGATTGCAGGATTACCATTCTAAGCAATGTAATACATCTGGGGACGGAAGTGAATAGGTATTTCAAGATATTAAATTAGCAACTAAAAGAACTATGGGCTGGAAGAGCCATGGGTATGTTGTATGCTGGGGGTGGCAGCTTTTCCTTTACTGTTTTTTTTTTAAACAACGTAAGAACTAGAAATAATTTCAAACTTTCCTTCTCAGTAGGCTGACAAGGCAGCAAGATGTAGGGATTCCCGCTCAGATCAGCATCTTCATAGTAAGTAAAAGACTTCAAAACCATATCTAGAGGCTGTGCCCATAAGGCAGCTCTCCAGCTTAAAAGCGGAGAAATGGATTCCAACTATAAACAGGTAGACTTTAAGGATGACTCCAGAAGAATCCGTATGCCCCTTTCGTGCGAGAACACCAGAACTGTCTCCTTAGTTATGAGACCTATAAAGAAAGCCAGTAGCAGTGAGAAAGGTGTAGACTATAGCCTTAAAAGAAAAAACAAAGCATATTTCTGAAAAGGAATATAACAGAAAATTCACATTTTAGAAACTAACTGTACTCTGAATAAAATTCAAGAAAGCATGGATTCTACGTAAACAGACCAAAGATTACGTGACAGACTGAGATGAAGAGGGTCCTGGCTGAAAAATAAAAATGTCCAATTATTTGAATGAAATAAGAAACGATATTAAAGAATTTAAATTAACATGAAAATGTAGAAATGACACAATTGGTATTGCAGAAAACAGAATCAATATGAAAGGAAAGTTTAAGACGGTGTCTTGGCATACAGAGGAAGGGGGTAATAACAAAGAAGCTGACAGATATAGAAGACAGAGAACAAAAAATTTACATTCAAATAATAGGTGTACTTGAAAAAGAGAAATACACTGAGCAAAAGTAAGACTTGTTTTATTGATTCTAAGGAATACATTTTTTTAAATTTTAGCATCTCTGAAATTGGAATGTGACTTACAATTGGTAGATTCTTAAAGTGATAATGGGCAACATCTTAGTGATACACAAATAAGGGTACATCTTACAGAGAAAGCATCTTATATTCAATAAACTGTGTTAGCTTAAAACATAGTAGAAGAAAATCTTTCTGTGTCAGAGTAATCAAGATTGTCACCACGTGGATAAGATGCCTACCCCAGTAGAAGTCACTTTGGCCAGAGAAGTGGGTCTTCTCAGAATATGGAAGTCTCCAGTAAGACCAGGGGAAGAACAAGTCTCCAGTAAGACCAGGGGAAGAACAAAACAGCTGGGTGGGAGTGTTTGGAGGTGAAGTATTTGAGGCCAACATTTCACAAAAGAAGCAGAAAGTGGTGCTGTGCAGAAGAAACAAATAGTGTAACATCATTATTGTGAAAACACAGAAACCATATAAAAATCCATCAAAATAAATATGGTTAAATATGTTATGGTATTTCCATACAAAGAAATAGCATTTGCCATGAAAAAACAATGATAGTCTTTCTTTTTTTTTAATTATTTATTTTTGGCTGCGTTGGGTCTTTGTTTCTGCATGCAGGCTTTTCTCTGGTTGCGGCGAGCGGGGGCTACTCTTCGTTGCGGTGCTTGGGCTTTTCATTGCGGTGGTTTCTCGTTGCGGAGCACGGGCTCTAGGTGCGCGGGCTTTGGTAGTTGTGGCACATGGGCTCAGTAGTTGTGGCTTGTGGGCTCTAGAGCGCAGGCTCAGCAGTTATGGCGCACAGGCTTAGTTGCTCCGTGGCGTGTGGGATCTTCCTGGACTAGCGCTCGAACCCATCTCCCCTGCTTTGGCAGGTAGATTCTTAACCCCTGTGCCACCAGGGAAGTCCAGTGATAGTCTTTCTTTATCAGGGTTCCTTAAAGTGTGGGTGGCATCTGCACTGGGATCACCTGGAGGTGCTTGTTCAAAAGGCAAATTGCTGGGCCCCATCCCAGGCCTTCTAAATCCAAATCTCCAGGAATCTACACCCTTAGTGAGCTACCCAGGTGATTCCCATTGGTTTCATGGACTGACACAGAAAATGGCCAGGATAAGCACGTGATATTTTCATATGGCCTTTTTGCTGAAGCCATGTGACAAAGGTAGCATTTTGTTTTTTAACGCAAACCACTAAAGCTTCGTGTTTTTAAAATGATTATTACCAAATAAGGTGCAAAATAAGCATCTCCTCCTACCCCAGTGAAGAGAGGCAGAGTGTGGAATGGTCTGAGGTTCAGAGGGGTAGAGGTGAGAGGGGTAGAGATGAGAAATGAGATGAGGATTGGCAGGAGCCAGGATTCTGTTTACCACCTCTGCTTGTCCCAGAAAGAGCCACTCCTCATTCTAAGCAATGGTCTTTAATTACCCTATGAAGTTTGCAGTTAGGACCTGCCTGCCCATTTCCAGGTAGGATACCCCACCTGCAAATAACAGGCCTCATGGAATGAACTTAGTCCATTGCTATAGAGTCATACCCATCTGCTATACACAAAAGAACCCCAGAGAGAAGTCTAAAAAGCTTTTCAGTGCGACTAAGGCAGGACCAGAATCAAACAGCATTGAGGTGTAACAGCTGTTTAGGACTGTGAGCCATCTACCGACTTTCCATTTCTCTCGCTCTGCACCATGCCCGTCTGCCTTGGTAAGCAGCTGCCCTTGGACAAAGCCCCCTCGGAGGACATGCAGGGGTGCGCGGTCATCCTCAGCTTTACCTGCTCTTATGACAGAGATTTACTGGAGATTTTTGTGCAGATCAAAGATACTTATTTGCTTTATGAAATATCCATCTTTGCCTTTCATGTTGAAAGAGAAAATCCAAAAGTACTGGAAAACTGATCATCTTTTCAGCATGTCTGCAGGAAGATATGGTACAGTTAGAGTAATCGTATTACTTTTCTTAAAGGCCCACAGCACTAACATTACAATATATGTTAAAATGGAGATCTTTCTATGAGGTATTCATGAATTCACCAAATGATTATATACCCTGGTTTGTGCTATCTGTTGGAATTTTTTCCTAAATGGTCAGATAGAACTTTTTAACTTAATGAGTTTTTGAAAGCTTTCTTCATGTGTTTATTTCAAGTCTTATCAGCTGTATAGGAAGCGTAATGTACTTAAAGTATTTTATCTGAAACCAACACTCTGCTATATTTTCATACTGTCATTCAGCCTTCATTCTCTGGAACACCCACTGCAGGTCTGGCTATGGGTGAGGGGGGCGAGGGGGTAGGAGGGATGCAAAGATGGACCATTTGGTCCTTTTCCTCAAACAGCACTTAATCTCATGGGGAAGACTGTATGCATGCTCCATTGTCTGATACATGCTGCGATGGGGCTGGGCCATGGACGCACAGGGGATGAACTGGTTCCCTTTGCCTGTGAGAGTCAGGAAAACCCTGGTAGAACAGGTGATAATCCAACTGGGTCTTCAGGGCTGGCTGGAGTTTTATCAGTTGGGAATGGAGCAAGGTTTTCCCCCAGAGAATGGAGCAGAATATGCAAAAGCTTGGTGGATGGGGCTTCCTTGGTGGCGCAGTGGTTAAGAATCCACCTGCCAATGCAGGGGACACAGGTTCAAGCCCTGGGCCGGGAAGATGCCACATGCCGTGCAGCAACTAAGCCTGTGCACCACAACTACTGAGCCCATGTGCCACAACTACTGAAGCCTGCGCACCTGGAGCCCGTGCTCCGCAACAAGAGAGGCCACCACAGTGAGAAGCCCGCACACCACAACAAAGAGCAGCCACATAAGCTGTGATAAAGTGAGAGAGTGGCATGGACATATATACACAACACACCACAACAAAGAGCAGCCACATAAGCTGTGATAAAGTGAGAGAGTGGCATGGACATATATACACTACCAAACGTAAAATAGATAGCTAGTGGGAAGCAGCCGCATAGCACAGGGAGATCAGCTCGGTGCTTTGTGTCCACCTAGAGGGGTGGGATAGGGAGGGTGGGAGGGAGGGAGACGCAAGAGGAAAGAGATACGGGAACATATGTATATGTATAACTGATTCACTTTGTTATAAAGCAGAAACTAACACACCATTGTAAAGCGATTATACTCCAATAAAGATGTTTAAAAAGAAAAAGAAAAATTGCATCAAAAGAAAGAGAAAATAAAAGCCTAATTCATTCTGATAAAAAAAAAGAAGTCGAATATAATATCTCATTTTTGAAATTACCCATGAAAACTGGCAACCACTCTGTTGAATAAAATGTTTAGCAAATTTAAATAAATAAAAAACTCTCAAACCTAAAAACAAGTAGCCACCGCTCGCCGCAACTAGAGAAAGCCCACGCACAGCAGCAAAGACACAATGCAGCCAAAAATAAAAAAAAATTAAAAGGTTGGTGGAAAAAAGTAGTTGAAATAGGAGTTTATAAGACCCCATGCCAGTAACTTTGAACTTTATCATATAGGTTATGGGGAGAAAATAAGTATTAAAATATACAACTGCCCAATGACACAAAGCCTAATGACACAGATATCTTCCATGTTAGAGATGCTCAGGAGGGCAAAACAATTGTTCACTTAAGGGAAATGGAAATTTGAAGAGACTAGTTGATATATCATACGTCCGTGGCCCCCATATGCCAAAAGGAATGAATTAAATGGAGAAAGAGCTAGCAAGGTAGAGGTTAGAAAGACGAGTGCAACTCTTAGTAAAAACATCAGAAATCGAAAGTCCTCAAAGGAGTAAGAGCTATAACAGAATTCCTTAGCTTTTGTAACTTCCTTCCTGTTATTCTGGTGACCTAAAATATATAGTTACTAGCAAAAAAATTCCCTAAGATGAGAAGGAACTAGATTTTTCCTTCATGGAGAGGAAGTAAGAGGTTAAAGAAGGGTCACTGCATGCTACAGCCATTTTTAAGGGAGAGAAGATTCTCCAGGGGTAGATGATGGTGACGCTGCAGAGAGGGTGGAGGCACTTGGGTGTGGGGACATTTGTCATGGAGTCTCTACAGCAGCCCCTTCTTCTGAAACCTCCCTCTTCCCTGTCATTCAGCTCCATGGTTCCCACCAGAGGCATTACATCCTTACATCCCCTGACTCCCTGGAAGAGCTGAGTAGCGCAGGGATGGCACCTGGCCCACACTGCACCACTTTTCCCTTCCTCAAGGTTGGTGGGCCTCAGACCAGAGAAGACTTACGGGTCATTGCCTCTCCAGAAATTGGGAGCTGTGTTGACTGCATTTCCAAACGTGGAGAAAGCTGCTCTCAGAGAGAATGGCATAGATGACCCACAGAGAAGCAGAGATGGCAGTGAAGGCGAATGTGGTGCAGTCGGGCCCTGTGTCAGCTGAATTGTGTGGCCGGCCTCCGTGTGGCCTCACGTTGTATGACCTTAGTTTGACACTAAGATCTTGTATCATCTGATGCAGGCTGATTTATCAAAAATCAGTTCACCAGGGCACATGTGGTTGACGGGACTGTGCTGTATGCGTACTTGGAAATTGTCAGGCAGGTGAAGTTTTTATTATGTGGCTTTTCTTTCCGGTTTTTTAAAACTAGATTTTAAAAATCAATTTGCCAAAAGTCAGTTTGCCAAGTGGCCAATTCACTCAATTTGCAAAAATGTGCAGAGTTACCAAAAACTGGTTTCGCGGAGTGTCCTTGAATTTGTTCCTTGTAACAGCATTTTAACGCATGTTCAGGTTAAAGAAAATGAAGCCTTTTGGATTAGCTTAGTCTTTTTGTGAATTTTAGCTGAAAAATGGACTTCACTCTATTTGCACATGTATCGTTTGGAGTTTATTTAGAATGGTTAGGAAAGGATATCCTTTTGTTAGATACCTGCAAAGAACCAGCAAGCACGTGTGTCTTTTATACAAGCGTTGTGCTCTTAGGGCCTCAAAAGTCCATAGAACCATTCCCAAATAGCAGTGCCACATATTATGGTTTGACTCTCACAGAGAGGCAGCCTGCATTTCAGGTCATCCAGACTCAAGCTTTTCCTAGAAACTGGCACCACCCACTTTCCACACCAGATCTTAAAATACAAAGCAACTGTCAGAATCCACAGATGTTAACATTTCCTTATGGGAAATTTAGTTTATACTAAATCTTCAAATTCTCCTTCAGTTATTTTCCATTTGATATTTCGTATTCTTCCATCAAATTTGCACAAATGACTAATTCATCTCACTTACCAATTTACCAAAAATTTGTTCCTTTTGACTCTTTATAAAGTTTACAATTCAGTTAGATGAGATGGCAGCTAATAGCTTTTGAGAATTTCCAGGAAGTGTAATTGATCAGTTTTCATAATGACAGTCTAAGGAGTCCCTTTGTCTCTGGCCCTGCTGTTGTAGCTGGAAGAGAGGAGAGTGTGTGCCCCATGCACCTGGGTGCCAGTCCTGGTGGGAAGGGGGGACAAAAGGGACAGGCTGATAGGTGAGGAAGAGCTGGATGGCCCAAGAACCGTAAGTGTCCAGCAAATCCATCCAGCAAAAACTGGATAAACAAAAACACAGTTTTGTTAAATATGCAAGTTTGACAAGTTTGTCATTCAGCATATTGATCTTTGGTGAATTCACATTTGGCCAATGAATTGTCCTAGTTCATAACAGGTTTCCCCTCACTTAAGCTAGTAGGAACTGGGTTTGGATCCCTGTATCCAGGAGTCCTAACTCAATGCACTGAAGTCCTGCAAAAATCAACAGCTTTGATACACTTGTACCTAGTAATAAATAATATAGCAGATGTTGTTGGGTCTTGGTAAAACATATAGTTGGTACTTTATTGCCAACATTTAGTATTCCTCCTAAGATACCTGTTGAACCTGCCTCTGAACTCTTTTTTTTGTTTTTTAATTTTTTGGCTGAATTGGATCTTCGTTGCTGTGCGCACGCTTTCTCTAGTTGTGGCGAGCGGGGGCTCCTCTTGGTTGCGGTGCGCGGGCTTCTCATTGCGGTGGCTTCTCTTGTTGAGGAGCACGGACTCTAACGCAGGCTCAGTAGATGTGGCACACGGGCTCAGTAGTTGTGGCTCGCGGGCTCTCGAGCGCAGACTCAGTAGCTGTGGCGCACGGGCTTAGTTGCTCTGTGGCATGTGGGATCTTCCCGGACCAGGGCTGGAACCCATGTCCCCTGCGTTGGCAGGTGGATTCTTAACCACTGAACCACCAGGAAAGTCCTCTAAACTCTTTTTGGAGTCTCTTTAGCAGATTCAGCTGTCCCTTAGCAGATTCAGCCGTCCCTGGTTTGTAAATATTGGGGTGTTAAATTCGTCGGTAGGTATTAGAGATGTTCCTTTATAAACTGATATTGTGAAGTTGTATTTTATCCAGTTTTACTTTGCTGATTTTGTAACTGAGCTTTTTAAAAAATGCTTGAGAATCTGCCAGTTGTTGGTTGTAGTTTTTTCCTCATCTCTGGGCATCAAAATTGAAGACATCAGTTATTTGGAATTTTTAATTGCTGTGTTAGTGTCTACGTTGCCAGACAGACATCATTCCATTTTCTTCCTCCGCCATCCAGAGACATACCCTCGTCTCTATGTTTTATTTTTTTGATTGACGTAAAGTCGATTTACAATGTTGTGTTAGTTTCTGCTGTACAGCAAAGTGATTCAGTTATACATATGTATACATTCTATTTTATATTCTTTTCTATTATGGTTTATCACAGGATATTGAATATAGTTCCCTATGCTATACAGTAGGACCTTGTTGTCCTTGTCTCTATGTTTTCAATTCTTCCCAGCATTATTTTAATTTTTTCCTCAGGGGTGAAATTAAAAAATCTAATACACGATTGAAATGAAAATAATAGATTGTCAGGTCTGTTGGAAGAAAATGGATTTTGTAATGACAAATGAGGCAAGTCTGAGGACAGTCAAACTCGAGACTTTAGCAAGCAGGTCTCAAAAAAATACAGAAAAAGTGAGTGTTAATCCATGACTAAACCCTCTAAAATAAAATATGCTCAAGAAAAGAAACATCCCCCTTCCTCATGAAATCTCTACACTTTTATATAACAAACAGAGGAGGAAATTAAAGAAACCAGCGTGGCTGAACCTAAATCAGCCTGAGCTCAGATTTAAGAAAACCAGGGGGAAAAAGAGAGAAGGAAGGTGGTAACCACAAGCAGTGATAAAAATGTCAGTTGCCCGTAAAAATACTGTCAAGAAGACCTAAGTCATAGATGAGCTGAGACTTGGGGAAAATAATAATAAAAATGAGGGAAGAACACTGCTTTGTTGAACAAGGATGGGAAAGCAGTATCATGTGAATAGGTGTTTTCATTTTACCCACCAAGACGTGTTTCTGAAACTAAAAGCAAGCATTAGGGAAAGTAAAGCCCAACTAGGAAAAAGAAGACAGCTGGATGTTGTATTAGTTCCAACCTCCAAGCCAGGCGACTCCCATCCCGAGATTCTGGAAAGATTCAATAGGAACCCCCGTCCACTGGCAGGAATCTTTGAGCAGCCAGAGAGAATTGAAAAGGTGCCCCCAAACTGAAGACAAGCTTTCCTAGTTTTGCAAATGTGAACAGAGATCCAAAACTTATAATTCTTGTTGAACCTGACATAACCTTTCAGCAAAAGTCTAAAACCTACAGTTATATTTTATAAGTACTTAGTGAAAAAAGTAACAAAAGTGAGAAGTTGAGTTAGAACTCACCTCTCGATGATTTCCCTCAAACACTGACTTAGGTAAAGACATATTTACCAAGTTTGCAAATAGCACAAACCCAGGAAGGATAACTTGTGTTTTGGATGAGAGAATCAGGTTTCAGAATATCATCAGGCTAGAATAATGAGAAGAAACCACAAAAATGACATAAATGTAAAGTTCTGCCTTTGGGTTCAAAATGTCATTTGCACACATGTGCCCTAGGAAAGCCTCTCGGGGGGCCGTGAGACCCCCCCGAGACTCTAGTATCTGTGATTCAGTCATGTGCAGCAGTGGCGTGCGGGTGAGAAGCTTACTGCTGGAGAGGAAAGCAAGAGGTCATTCTTTCATATTTAATTGGAACCATTTTCTTGAACTTTCAGAGGGCAAGGAGCATAGAATTTTCTAGAGCTTAGAGCACTGAAATAGTGCCAGAAAACAAATTCTTATGTTTTGCTCAGTTGTTTCAACATGGCATACGTTCCTGGCCAGACCCTTTGCAGAGCCCAGGCTTCTCTCTGTAGAAGGGGAAGGCTTGTTTTGTTGAACTCAAAGCCCGTTGTCCGGGCTTCCCTGGTGGCGCAGTGGTTGAGAGTCTGCCTGCCAATGCAGGGGACACGGGTTCGTGCCCCGGTCCGGGAAGATCCCACATGCTGCGGAGCGGCTGGGCCCGTGAGCCATGGCCGCTGAGCCTGCGCGTCCGGAGCCTGTGCTCCGCAACGAGAGAGGCCACAGCAGTGAGAGGCCCGCGTACCGAAAAAAAAAAAAAAAAAAAATCCCATCGTCCAGCCTTTCTGAAAAAGGTAATAGCAGTTACTTCCTTTAGCTTCTCCCAGCCTCCTTTTCTTCATATTTGAGACCAAAAGAAATAGCCAACATGACATTTATGATTTTTAAAATGGTTTTTGCATTTAATACCTTATTTTTGGCTTTCCTTTTAACTTGTCTAAAAAATTATGGAATGTCAAATTTTCTGTGATTGTCATTATTAATTTTTATTTATTTATTTATTTATTTTGGGCTGTGTTGGGTCTTCGTTGCTGCGCACGGGCTTTCTGTAGTTGCGGCGAGCGGGGGCTACTATTTGTTGTGGTGCGCGGGCTTCTCATCACGGTGGCATCTCTCGTTGCGGAGCACGGGCTCTAGGGCCATGGGCTTCAGTAGTTGTGGCGCGGGCTCAGTAGCTGTGGCTCGCTGGCTGTAGAGAGCAGGCTCAGTAGTTGTGCTGCACGGTCTTAGTTGCTCCATGGCATGTGGATCTTCCTGGACCAGGGCTCGAACTCGTGTCCCCTGCATTGCAGATGGATTAGTTGTTATTAATTTTATAACCAGAACAAATATTTAAAAGTTATGAGATTATTTTAGAATATCTTTTCTTCTAGAAACAAAGCAACTAACAACCAGTAAATTACCGTGAAATTTTCATAGTGGAAAAAAGTCAGCTTGATCACATGCATCCATCCTTGGTGAGAGAGAATCATTACTAAATGAAGCAAAGAGTTATATATCCTGGTCTTAGAAAGATACCAGGCCTAGAGATAGCATAGAAAATGAAAAGAATCTGACTGAGGCTATAAGGAGAAAAGAAATTTTGGTATAAAATGGAATAGGAAAGCAGCCTTACAATAGTACTAGATGACTCAGAGAACCCCTTGTCAGAAAAAAAAAAAAAAAAAATCAAGGAACCGTTTGTTAGAGAATATGATATTGCTTTCTAACCGAGACAAATTAAAAAAACTCAAGCCCAGCCTCACTAAATTATGCCATTCAGAATTAGTAACTTCTGACTTTCCACATCTGAGGCTTCTTTGATGCATGGCGATTCTTGGCCTTCTCTGTTCAGCATGTGCATTGAATTAACAGACCTGGAAGGAATGAGTATTTGACAGGAAACAGACAGTGTGTCTTCTGGTCTTAACTCCACCACCAGCTTGCTATAAGCCCTTGAGCAGATCAACCTTTTTTAATCAAGATTAAAAGTCTTCACCAAATTTCTTTATTCATTTAAAAAAATATTTTTCTACTTGCATGATGAAAAAGCTCTGGAGATGTTTCACAACAGTGTGAAACATTACTGAACCGTACCCTTACAAGTGGTTCAGATAGTAAAAATAAAATAAAAGTCAGTGTTGGCTACTGAGCGCCGTAGAAACAGGGTGAGGGGGATATATCTTGAGGCTCAATCATTTATCAGACATTGTCTTAGGCATAGTGATACAAAGACCCACCTCCTGCCATCGAGAAGCTTGTGGTGTGTCAAAGGAGATGAATGCATAACTCATAATAAGCTTGTAAGAGTATAAAGAAAATGGCTTAATGCACAAAGGTCAGAGTATATCTTTAGACCGAAGTGAGAGACGTGAAAAATGTTCTGGGGAAACTTCATCAAAGAGGAGTGGTGTTTGTACCAGGCTTAAAAGGAGATCTCCAGAGTTTAAAAAGTGGCCTTCCACATCTAGCCAAGATGGAGTAACAAGGATGAAATTTACCCTCTTACCTGATACAACAAAAAAAGAAAACCAGACAAAATACATGAAACAATAGTTTTCTGGATACTAGATATCAGACAGTGAAGGATGGTGATCCATGAGAGCCAGAGAACAAATGAGGTGAGCCCTACAGCTGCCCTAGCTTACTGCCTTGAGAGAATATCCAGGCTGTGGCACAGGGAGGGGGAACCACTATGGAGCCTGGGGCCTGGGAGACTAAGGCCACTGAAGTTTACAGGTCAGAGTAACAGAGGAGAGAGCTGCACAGAAAACTGGAGATCTGCAAGGACCTCTGTTAAGTCCTAATCAGAATACTGATCAGCACATGTTGTTAGAAAACCACCTGAGGACAAAAGAACAATCAGGAGGATTAGAAGGAGCAGCGCCTGGTACTCACAGAGAGCGGGGAGTAGTACCTGTTCCCAGCAGCCAGACTGGAAAACCTCATTAAATATAGTACTCAGAAGGATCTTGCTTCAGTAGTGGGGAATAATTGGCCCTAGACTGAGCACTGCTCTGGTTTCCTCTAACAAATTTGAAAGTAAGACCCAAAAGGATCAAATTATTTCCAAGTAACTTAACTGCAACCCAGAAAAAGCTCAAGAATATTTATAGGAATACAAAATTATTCACCGTCAAGTAGGTAAAATTCACAATGTCTAGCATTCAATCAAAAATTAGCAAGCCTGCAGAGAAGCAGGAAAATGAAACCCATTATGAGGATAAAAATCAATCAGAACCAACCCAGAACTGCCACAGATGTTAGAAATAACCAACGGGACATTAAAATAGTTATTATCACTTTATTATAACAGTTAAAGACATGGAAGATATCAAAAAAGACCCAAGTCAGACTAGTAGAAGTGAAAACTATGTCTGACATGAAAATACACTGGATGGGATTAATAGCATATTAGACATTGAAGAAATCAAAGATTATTATTAATAAAGTGAACTTGAAGACATAGCAATAGAAACTATCCAAAATGAAGCACATAGAGAAAATAATTTTTTTGAAAAAGGAACAGATCATCAGTGAACTATGGGATAACTTCAGCCAGTCTAATATATGGGTAAATGAAGTCCCCGACCAAAGGGGGAAGACAGAAAAAAATATTTAAAGAAACAATGGCCGAAAACTTTCCAAATTTGATGAAAATCTCATAAACTGACAAATTCTAGAAATTACACCCAAAAAATCATGAAGGAAATTACACCAAGGCATATCACAATCAAATTGCTCAAAACCAGTGATAAAAATAAAAACTAAAAGGCAGCCAGAGGAAAAAGACACATTTTATACAAAGGAATAAATATAAGGCTGTAGCAAATCTCCCATTAGTAACAAAAGTGAGAAAGCAGACATCTTTAAAATACTGAAGGAAAAAACTGTCAACCTACAATTCTATACCAATTGGTAATAGCTTTCAAAAAAAAAAGTGAATTAAAGATTTTTCAGACACACAAAGGCTGAAACAGTGCATTTACCAGTAGATTCACAGCACAGAAATGTTAAAGAAAGTCCTTCAGGCAGAAAAAAATATGTATACCAGATGGAAATACAGATCTCCACAAACGAATAAAGAGCCCTAGAAATAACAGCTACGTGGGTAAATATATAAGCTTCTTTCCTTGTTACTTCAATCTTTTTAAAGGCAATTGTTTAAAGAATGACAGTAACAAAGTAATACGGGTCAATTCGTAAATTGACCATAACCAACCGAATTGTTCCTGCCCCTAATAAGAGAGTTTCAAAAATGTGAAGCAAAAACTGATAGAACTACAAGGAAAAATGGAGAAATACACAATTATAGTTGTAAATTTCAATGCCCCCTCTCAATAATTGATAGAACAAGTCAACAGAAAAATAAGTACACATACGGAAGACCTGAACCACACTGTCAACTGAATTGACCTAATTGACATTTATAGAACGTTCTGCCTAACAGCATCAGAATACACATTCTCTTCAAGTCCATATTTGCCAAGACAGACCATATTCTGGGCCATGATACAAGTCACAATATAAAGGATTCAAGGTCCCTGCCATAATGAAATAAAATTAGAAATCAATAACAAAAAGATGGCCGAAAAATCTCCAAATAAGTAGAAGGCAAATAACACACTTTAGAGCAACACGTGGGTCAAAGAGTTGATTAAAATGAAGGATAGAAAGTATTTTGAACCGCATGAAGATGAAAACACAGCATATCAAAATTTATGTAATGCGGGCTTCCCTGGTGGCGCTGTGGTTGAGAGTCCTCCTGCCGGTGCAGGGAACACGGGTTCGCGCCCCGGTCCGGGAAGATCCCACATGCCGCAGAGCGGCTGGGCCCGTGAGCCATGGCCGCTGAGCCTGCGCGGCCAGAGCCTGTGCTCCGCAGCGGGAGAGGCCACAGCAGTGAGAGGCCCCCGTACAGCAAAAAAAAAAAAAAAAAAAATTTATGTAATGCTGGTAAAGCAATTCTTGGGTGGAAATTTATAGCACTAAATGCCTAGAACAGAAAAGGAGAGAGGTCTCAAATCAGTGAGGTCGGCTTCCACTTCAAGAAACTAGAAAAATAAGAGTAAATTAAACAAAATAAGCCAAAAAAAGAAGAAAATAAAAAATCAAAGCTGAAATCAATGAAACAGAAAGCAGAAAAACAGTAGCAAATATCAGTGAGACCAAAATAAAATAGATCAGCATCTAATCAGATGAAGAGGAAAAACAGATGACACAAATTACCAAATCAGGATGCGAGAGGTGATATCCATACAGATTCTACAGATATGAAAAAGATTAAAAGGGAATATTATTATTAACATTTTATGCCAGTAAATTTTGACAGCTTAGATGAAATGGGCAAATTCTTTAAAAGGCACAAACTACACCAAAGCTCACACAAGAAGAAATAAATAACCAGAATAGTTCTTTGTCTATTAAGGAAATTGAATTAGTAGTTAAAACTTTCCCACATGGGCTTCCCTGGTGGCGCAGTGGTTGAAGGTCTAGGTGGCTTCATTGGTGAATTCTATACATTTAAGGGAAAAATACCAGGTATATGCAAACTCTTCCAGAACACTGAAAAGGAGATGCTTCCCAACTCATTCTATGAGTCCAGCCTTACCCTGATATCAAAACCAGACAAAAATATTACACGAATAGAAAACTACAGAACAATATCCATTGGGAACATAGATATAAAAAATCTAAGCAAAATTGAGTATATCCACTTGAGCAGTATATAGAAGGAAAAATCAAACCCAACAATATATAACCAAGTGAGATTTATCCCAAGCGTGCAAGGTTGATTTAACATTCAAAAATTAATCTATGTAATTCACCATATAAATAAACTAAGAAAAACCATATAACATCTCAATAGATGCAGGAAAAGCATTTGATAAAATCCAACATCCGTTTCTGATAAAAACTCTCAGCAGACTAACAATAGAAGTTAACTTCCTCAGTCTGATAAAGGGCATCTGTGAAAAGTCTTTCACCATGTTTAATGGTGAAAGATTGAATGCTTTCCCCCTCAGACAGGATTCAGCACAATTGGATATTTTTAGGATAGTTACATTGTCTGTTTTGGATAATTGTATTAATTGGATAATTTGTATTGTCACTTTATAGTGTCACTTTGGGAAACAGTGGCAGTTTTTTTAAAAGTTAAACATACCTAACCCTCCCAGGAATTTACCGAAGGGAGAAATGAATGCGTATAAGCACGTAAAGACTCATACACAAACGTTCATGGCAGCTTTATTGGTAACAGTCAACTACAGGGAATAACCCACATGTCCATTAACAGGTGAATGGGTAAGCAAACTGTGGTATCCATACAGTGGACTCCCACTCAGCGATAAAAAGAATGACTATTGATACACGATGCCACATGGCTGAATTTCAAAATTCATTTCAAAATGAACGCTTGGTCAAAGAAGCCCACCTTAAAAATGTACATACTGTGTGATTCCGTTTCTATAAAACTCTAGAAAATACAAACTAAGCTACAGTAACAGGAAGCACATCATAAGTGGTTGCCTGGGAAAGGAGGGTAGGTGGGGAGGAGGCAAGAAGAAAAGATTACAAAGGAGAACAAGGAGACTTGTGGGGGGCAGCGGATATTTTGAGCATGGCCGTGCTTTCAGGGTATATACACATCTCAGAACTTTTCCTGTTGTACGCTTCGAATGTGTGGAGTTTATCAGATGTCAGCGATGCCACAATGAAGCTCTTAATAAGCTTGGAACTGGGCTCTAGAGTCTAGGGAAGAAGGTCCAGGTGAGATGGGTCAGTGCATTGAGGGTAGAAGAAAACAGCATGAACAGAGCCATAAAGGGAATACTTGAAAATACATGGGCTCTGTTCTGAGAACAGTGAGAAGTAGTCCGGTGTGGCAGCCTCAGAGGTTGTACAGAGGGAGTGGCAAGAAATACTAGAAAGGTATGTAGGTGTGACCAGATTGTCAAGGAACTTGAAGGCAGTGTCATGAGTCTGAACTGATGCCAAAGCAGGAGGAAGTTGCCAAGGAGAACATGTAGAGTGAAAAGAGGGACCAGATTGGAACCCTAGGCAAATCCCGTGTTTAATGGATGGGAAGTCAAAAGGGTAGAAGGAGACTTGAGGGAAGTAATCTCTTGGAAAGAAGAGGACAGCATGATCAAATGCCTCAGCGTAAAAGGAGATTAAGACCCAGAAAAACCCCCAAGAAAGAATTAATCAAAAAGATTGAATTGAAGTATAGTCTGATCTTTAAAATGTTAGCTTCTCTCTTTCGATTCTAAATTCTATGACTTTACACTCAGAAATTTAATTTTTTTTTGGTACTGTACCAGTTCAGGAAAACCAGCTCCGGATATCTCTTTAGTGAGTGAGAACCTGAAAGTCCAGATGTAGATGTTCTAAACTTGACCGGCCAGTGCTGACTCCCCGATGAGCAAGGTTCTGAAGTTGTTATTCTTCCGCTAGGTGAAAGCAGTCATTCTGCAATTGGGAAACAGTGGTTGATCCTAAGAGATCAGGGTATAGTTTTCAAAGCTTATACACATAGGGATTCTGATATCCCATCTCCCGTGGGACGCTCTATTATTTGACGGCAGTTTATTGGACCTCTCATGTGGGTTGGAAAAAGAACTTAAGGGACTTCCCTGGTGGCGCAGTGGTTAAGAATCCGCCTGCAATGCAGGGGACACGGGTTCCAGCCCTGGTCCGGGAAGATCCCACATGCCGCAGAACAACTAAGCCCGTGCACCACACCTACTGAGCCTGCGCTCTAAAGCCCGCGAGCCATAACTGCTGAGCCCGTGTGCCACAACTACTGAAGCCTGCATGCTCTAGGGCCCATGCTCTGCAACAAGAGAAGCCACCACAATGAGAAGCCCACGCATTGTAGCAAAGAGTGGCCCCCGCTTGCCACAACTAGAGAAAGCCTGCAGCAACAAAGACCCAATGCAGCCAAAATAAAGAAAGAAAGAAAATTACTTTTTAGAAAAAGAACTTAAGGCCACGAACAAAGGGAAATAGTTTTACAAAGTAACTTGTTTTATGTATATGAGCTTTCAGAGCCATATTCTACTACTTTCTTATATACAATTTCTGCCAATTGTTTCTTTTTTTTTTTTTTTTTTTTTCAATTTTTTTTTTTTTTTTTAGTCTTTGCATCACTTTGCTCTTTTGTCTGGCAACATCCTTAGTATATACTCGAGGTTCAGTGTCTGTATTTTTGCCAATTTTTTTTTTTTTTTTTTTTTTTTTTGCCAATTGTTTCTTATATTTTATAAACCCAAGCATTCTAATAGCTAACTCCAGGGTCTCTTTGAAACTTGTTTCTGCATCTTAAAAGTCATCCCATCTGTTGGATTCTTATTTCAGTGCTATTTTCAACTGTCACTAGTGGAAGCTAAATCATATTCACTATTTTGTGACTAGACTCTGAATCCTGGGTAAATAAACTCAGCATTGTCAGTTAAATGATAGCCATCTGTTCAGAAGAACAGAACTCAAACCTGAAAGTATACCTTTAGCAAAAGAAAAGGTGTAAAAATAAACATCTCAGCACCTGACAAACCTTGGTTAATTGTTAGATATTACACATCATTCCTGTTCTAAGTCACTTAACCTTTCTAGAAGAGAGGCAGTAATAAATCAAAGCTGGTGTTTATCACATTGAGAAGATGTGAATATTAACTCCCGGAAGCACATTCCTTAGCCCCTGGCCTCTAC
This sequence comes from Neophocaena asiaeorientalis asiaeorientalis, assembly GCF_003031525.2. Taxonomy (NCBI): domain Eukaryota; kingdom Metazoa; phylum Chordata; class Mammalia; order Artiodactyla; family Phocoenidae; genus Neophocaena; species Neophocaena asiaeorientalis. Next base: position 1,487,439 of record NW_020172446.1, read on the forward strand.
CATCATATCACGTAGTCCAGGTGGGTGGTTTAGATACCCTGAACAGTGTGTGAGGCGCTTTTGACATGTGTTACAGAATTTTATTTAGGGTTTTATACTGTTCAGAAAACTTTTTCACCTTTGTTGCATAAAAGATTAGACAGTTACAGTCGTCCCCAGGAACCCTTGGCAGGTGACTCTAAAAGCAGATTCCTGGGGACTTCCCTGGTGGCGCAGTGGTTAAGAATCCACCTGCCAACGCAAAGGACACGGGTTGCAGCCCTGGTCCGGGAAGATCCCACATGCTGCGGAGCAACAAAGCCCATGCGCCACAACTACTGAGCCTGCGCTCTAGAGCCCACGAGCCACAACTACTGAGCCCGTGCGCCACAACCGCTGAAGCCCGTATGCCTAGAGCCCATGGTCCGCAACAAGAGAAGCCACAGCAATGAGAAGCCTGTGCACTGCAACGAAGAGGAGCCCCCACTCGCTGCAACTAGAGAAAGCCCGCGCGCAGCAACGAAGACCCAACTCAGCCAAAAATAAATAAATTTATTTTAAAAAATAATTTAAAAAAGTAAAAGCAGATTCCTGGGGACTTCCCTGGTGGTACAGTGGTAAAGAATCCACCTTCCAGTCCTCAGGGGACACGGACTAGATCCCTGGCTGGGGAACTAAGATCCCACATGCCACATGGCAACTAAGCCTGCACACCATAACTATCAATCTCGCCAGCCTCAACAAGAGAGCCCATGTGCTGCAAACTACAGAGCCCACGCACAGACAGAGCAGACCGTGCACCATAACGAAAAGATCCCACACGCCTCAACAAAGGTCCTGTGTGCCGCCACTAAGACCCATCGCAGCCAAAATAGATAAATAAATAAAAATAAGGAAAACAAATAAGTATTTTTAAAATAAGTAAGTAAATAAATTGCAGGTTCCTGAATGTGCTGTCCTTTGTAGCTTCCATCCTGGATAGAGGAGTAAGAAGGTCAGGAGACCCAGGTTCCTTTAAATATAAAACCTTATGGTTTTAAGAAAAAAAACCTTATGGTTTAAAAACTTGCCATCAGTTATAGTGCTTGGAACCTAAAATAGCAAATAGGGCAGAGTAGCACGCTTGCCAGTTCTACAGTGTTCTTCGTCTTGCACATTTGGGAAAATAGATTTTTTTGGACATGCTTCCTCTTCCTTCTGCCTGACTCTCCCCTGATCTACCTAGCAATGAGTTAAACTTATTGCAGTTTTGTTCTCGGATTGTATTAGCAGATTCCCTTTAGTCGTAAAAAGGAGTCAGATATAAGGCTTTTTGTGGCTTTTAGGTTCCTGTCTGCCTTGTTTCTGCACCTCTGCTGTTGTCAGATCTCTCAGACGAGGGCACTGATTGACCACAAACCAAAACAAAAAGATGCTCCCTTGCTGGTAAGCATCATTGGAACCTAGCTTTTAAGAAGTCCTGTTTCTTTCCGGTGCTGTGGGTATGCTGAACCCGGGACTGATGGCTGCTAGAGGTAGTTGAGCAGATAACCATCTTGGGAATTCTGGAGTCCATGTGATGAACTTATTCCTCACCCCTCAATCTAGCTTTCATTTCTCTGAAGAGCAGTCACCTAGACACACACCAAAGAAAGGAACAGGAATCCTTACCAGATAATGGATGGAAAACGATATTAGGAGAAGCCAGCCCCAGACAGAATGGTGAGTGAAGGCCAGGGCATACGATGGAAAGAGGGGACCTGCAGAGCAGACAGAGAACTCAGTGCATCTAATCTAATAGGACCGAAGTAAGAAGATCGATATCTTGGGCTTCCCTGGTGGTGCAGTGGTTGAGAGTCCGCCTGCCGATGCAGGGAACACGGGTTCGTGCCCCAGTCCGGGAAGATCCCACATGCCGCGAAGCGGCTGGGCCCGTGAGCCATGGCCGCTGAGCCTGCGCATCCAGAGCCTGTGCTCTGCAACGGGAGAGGCCACAACAGTGAGAGACCCACGTACCACAAAAAAAAGATCGATATCCTTAAGTCACCCCAAAAATCCCTTTCCCAGTTGTATGTTATCACACCACATGTATATTTGATGTTGTTTAACCAAACAAAATTGATTGTAAATGTAAAACTTATAATAAAACCTCACTTGTTTCTATTTTACTCATTCAAAATTTTCATCAGTAAGGAAAAGGATGCAAAAGAAATCAAACGTAAGACTTTGTAGCTTGAGGCTCCTGCCTAACGATTTTTTAATGGATTGGGCTGTACACACAAGGTCAGTCAAAGGTGGCAGGGGTGGAACTGCAGGAGGTGTGAAGGACTTTGGGCCTGGACCAAAAGGAACCTCAGATTTAGAAACTTGTTAATTATTTCAGTTTTGCTATAGATTATTATCATCATGCTTAGTATTATGTGAAACAGTCTATAAAGTCTGGATTTTTTTTCATCAGAATGAATGCTTTAGGTTTGATTTCTATATATCAGTTTTTCATTGCTTTGATTAATGAAAATAGTAGTAGTAACTACTTCTTAAGGTCCTATTATTATATCCATTTATTTACATTTATTTATTTTTGTGTATGGTATTAGGAGGTGTTCTAATTTCATTCTTTCACATGTAGCTGTCCAGTTTTTCCAGCACCACTTATTGAACAGGCTGTCTTTTCTCTATTGTATATTCTTGCCTCCTTTATCAAAGATAAGGTGACCATATGTGTGTGGGTTTATCTCAGGGCTTTCTATCATGTTCCCCTGATGTATATTTCTGTTTTTGTGCCAGTACCATACTGTCTTGATTACTGTAGCTTTGTAATATAGTCTGAAGTCAGGGAGCCTGATTTCCTCCAGCTCCGTTTTTCTTTCTCAAGTTTGCTTTGGCTATTCGGGGTCTTTTGTGTTTCCATACAAACTGTGAAATTTTTTGTTCTAGCCCTGTGAAAAATGCCATTGGTAGTTTGATAGGGATTGCATTGACTCTGTAGATTGCTTTGGGTAGTATAGTCATTTTCACAATGTTGATTCTTCCAATCCAAGAACATGGTATATCTCTCCATTTGTCTGTATCATCTTTAATTTCTTTCATCAGTGTCTTATAGTTTTCTGCATACAGGTCTTTTGTCTCCTTAGGTAGGTTTATTCCTAGGTATTTGATTCTTTTTGTTGCAGTGGTAAATGAGCATGTTTCCTTAATTTCTCTTTCAGATTTTTCATCATTAGTGTATAGGAATGCAAGAGATTTCTGTGAGAATTTTATCTTGTATGCATCACCCTGAGTAGTCTTTGCCAACTACTGATACAATTGTTTCCTTTGTTTCCTGTAAACATCTTTTTTGGGAGTTCTTAGTTGGCACTGAGATTGTACCTATAACTGTGTACATATGTGAATTCTCTTCACTTATACCAGGTGGTGAAAGACAATGGAAAATTGTCTGTAACACGCTGAGAGGAAAGTATTGTCAACCTATAATTCTTTACCCAGCAAAGTATTAATCAGGTGTGAAATTAAAAAACCAAAACAAACGAACAAGGGGAAAAACATGGTCAGAGAAGCAGAGGCTTTTCACACACCCTTTCATAGGAAATTTTCCGAGGATATATTCCCACAAACTAAGGTAATAAAACCAGAACGAGGAAGACGTGAGGACCAAGATGTAGCAGATCCAAATCAGGAAGGAAACAAAGCCTGAGCGGCAGCTGTGGTTTAAACTTGGCAGAGCCATCCATCCAGATCAGAGCGAGCAGATAGAGGGCATCAGTGAATGGTCCCTGGGGAAAGGGGCACTCATGGGTTTCTATTTTATCCTTAAAAAGCTAGACCATGATGACAAAAAGCAATTGTAAATTCCAAGGGGAAAAAAACATTCAAGACAGAATATATTTTGGGACATTACTGAAGTAGTGAATAATAATTACATGGTTGCAGTAATAAAACACTGCTTGATTTCCAACTTTTGGAATTAATCTTAGCCAAAGCAGTTGCTAAGCATGGAAGCCTTTGAAGTGTTACAGAACACTGAGTTGATAATAATCAATATTTTTTTAATGCCTTCTATGTTCCAGGCACTGTTCTAGATGAGGGGATACAGTGAACAAAAGAGCTCTTAATGCTCACATTCTAGAAGCCGCGGGGTGGGGGTGGGGCGGTAAACAATAAACACATACAAATAAGTAAGAGAGTGTCTCGAGTAGCATGAAGATAAACAGGATAACATGAGAGCGCATAGCTAGGGGTAAGAGGTTGCTTTTGCTCACACAGACCTTTCAGAAGGAGTGATGCTCCGACTAGGATTCCAAAGATGAGGAAAAGGAGAAGATCCGGGGTGTGACCAGACTGAAGAGCAAAGGCCTTAAAACAAGAATGAACTTGTGATGGTCAAAAGATAAGGGGAGGGAGATGCAAGAGGGAGGAGATATGGGGATATACGTAGATGTATAGCTGATTCACTTTGTTATACAGCAGAAACTAACACACCATTGTAAAGCAATTATACTCCAATAAAGATGTTAAAAAAAAAGATAAGGGCCAGTTTAGCTGGAGCAGAGCAAATGAGGGGGAGAGTGTAAGAGTGTGGGTGTTAGAGAAAGCCCAGACAAGATCATTGAAGGTTTTATGGGCAATAGTGAGGGGGTTGCAATAAGAGACCACTTTTTAACAAGAGGAGTGATGTGATGCGATCTGATTATATTTCAGAAAAATCACGCTGGCTGTTATGTAGAGGACAGATTATAGCGAGATAAGAGGTGCTGGTCCTGGAGAGAGACGGTGATGACTTGCACTAGTGTTTTAGCAGTGGGGACGGTGAGAATATATTTTGGAGACAGCAATGACAGGACTTATGTGAGGTGAAAGGGAAGGAGAGGGTTCATTTCTGGCTGGAGCACCTGGTAGTTGGAGTAGCGTTGACTGAGAGTGGGATATTTGGGGTAGGAGCACCTTTTGGAGGTAAAATCAAGAGTCCATTGTTGAAGATGTTAACAAAGGAAATATTCTCAACCTCGAGGAGGTGCAAGTATTTGGGAGGGAAGCAGAAGTGCTAAAAGGATAGAGATGCCAGGATCCTCACCTTATACAGTGAGCAGTAAAAATATGGTTTCTTATTGATGGAACAAAGCAAAGGATACCTATATTGTTTCATGTAATAAAGAGAGTCCAAAGTGATACAACCATATTGATTAAGTTACAGATGAGGGGGGCAAGAGGAGGCTATTAGTGATACAAATGCAGATGTGTTATAAAAAGAAGTCAATGGATAACATCTAAAATTGGTAAATTAAGAAAGAACTCTATGAGCAGATTATTAAGTGATTGGAGCAAACCATCAAAAGAACTAAAAACAAAAGCAATTTAAAAAAACAAGCATGAAAGAAGGGAACAGTGGGTCAAGGGACTGTTGCTTTTTTTTTTTTTTTCAGTCCCCTGTGTGGGTTATTTCGTTAAAGAATGAAAGGGTAATGTTTTTAATGGCCTCAACAAAGTCAGATTTTCTGCATATGGCGTGGAGGTCCTTTTTGGTTTCCCAAAATTAATTCAACAGTGGGGAAGGAGGGGGGTATTAAAAGTCTTATTTCTCCAAAATAATACCAAGAATCTTCCACTTAAAAACATGCTGGAAGGTGGGTGTGCTACCAGGTGTCAAAAGAAAAGGTTAGTCGTCTGTTCCTTTCTTGACCTGTAGGTGTTTCAACAATTCTAATTTAATTTAATTCTAATTTAAATCATGTTCCGTGTCCTCTACCACCTTCTAGAGAACCATCCAAGCCCCCACCAGAATTTACGGTTTTTCTGGGCTGTTTGGCCAACTTAATGGAATGGAGAGTCCCAGGAAAGGAAGAAAGGCTGGAGACAGAAGGCAGTACAAAGGAGCAGAACAGAAACAGACACTTAAAAAGTGACTGTGGGGACTTCCCTGGTGGTCCAGTGGTTAAGACTGTGTGCTTCCAGTGCAGGGGGCGTGGGTTCGATCCCTGGTCAGGGAACTAAGATCCCGCATGCCGTGCTGCACGGCAAAAAAAAAAAAGTGACCACGGAGGGGAGGGCCACGCAGGGGGTTGCAATACATTGCTTAGCTGGATATCTGTGGTCAGTTCCTTGGCCACGTATCTATCAACAAAAGTGTCTTTACCCACCCGCCTGCCTCCTCTCTCCCATCCCTCCAGCCCAGCAAGCTGAGGACACACTTGCCACTGACTCACCTGCTCTAGCATAAATGGGGAAGAGACCCTTTTAAGACCTCTTCTGAGTGATGTTCTGAGTTACTCTCAGGAGAAATTCTCTTCTGTGTGCTTCTGTTTGCTTTTCTCTCCACCCTCTTAGCCTGTTTGTTACTGTGACTCCTGCTTCTCCTTTTGCCCCACATTCTCCCTCCCAGACCCCTTCCTCCCTGGAACCACCCTTTCCGTAGCCTGGGCTCAGCTACTTTCCCTCACCTCCTCCCCCGCAACAGACATGCGCACTGGGTGGCTGACATCCATGGAAGATTGGTTACAGCATCGATGGACGCCCTTAGGATGTGCGTGTTTTAGGAAGAGGAATGTTGTGTTAAAATTCCATCCAAGTTCCATCCCTCACTCCTTAATATTCAACTTAATGCCTGAGACCCCAAAGCGTGGCATTATAATATCCATCTGTGCACAGAGTAATCCCATCAAACTCGAATTTCACCCAGTCTTGTGGATTTTCTGGAACTTTACAACAGAAGCTTTGAAAGCATGAGCAATGTCAGCAGAGCCTTAAACAGCGTGATAACCTTAGCTCACTGTGGATGTGCGCTGGTAGGAGGAAACTCTCTCATTCCCATCTTACAACCAAGAAAGTTTGACTAAACATCAGGACAGGTTTTTGACTGCCAGAGACTGATGAAATGATGGGAACTGCAGCTATAACTGCTTTCCATCCTTAGTGAAACCTGAAAATAGAAGTCATATTATATTGTTGCCCGGGAGCAGATCAGGTAACTTCTGAGGTCCCTCTGCTTCTCGGTTCTGCTCGTCTTTCACTGGCAATTCGTGGAGTATCGTGAGACTGTAGGGTTGGGACGAGCTTAAAGATTCCAGCCAGTTCCAGGCAATGGTCAGACTCCAACAGAACTCATCCCTGACTGCTTACTAATTGCTCTGTTCGTAAGGACCTCCAGACAAATCGATTCCACAGCTCCTTTGGTGATATATTTAATGATCTTAAATATCCCACTCAGGAAATTTGGTCCTCTTCCTAAACCGAAATTTCCTATGCTTTGGTTGCTTCTCGTTCTCAGGGACTGTAGGAACAGCTGTCACCATCTAGTGACTCACCTCACGATACCTTCATATACTCATCTGACCTTTTATCTCCTTCATTCGTGGGTCTTATTCTCCGGCTCTTTAATATATTCAAATTATTTGTGCTCAAGATCAACAGCAGTTGGAAAGCAGTCATAGTGGGGTGACTACTGAGTTGTGTCTACTTCCTCACTCTATAAAGTTACTGGAAATTCAATTTAGCACGATATACCAATCATTGACCAATCATTGCTCATCACTCCCAGATGCATGCTCTGAGAGACAGGAAATTCACGCTACTGGGCGTGTACGCCATTGCTCACCCAGAGGGAGGTGGCATTTCTCAGTCTCAGTCTGAGAAACTTCCTTTCGCTTCCATTAGGTGCTCCCCATTATAAGAGACGGGTTAGATTGGGAGGGGCCCCGCACAGGAATGTCACAGGTATCTTGGCTATAGCAGATGCCAACACAGAGTCTGTGTGCAAGCCTGAGAGCGCATTACAGTCCAAGAGGCCTTGAGTGCCCTTGGGCCCGAGACAGCTCAGAACCCTCCAGAGATGAGTCACCCTTCGCAGGTTCGGCATTTTGGCCTAGAGCGACACCATCCCCAGTGAACAGTGGAAGTGAAATATGCCTCTTACTGTCTCCACCGCTGAGAAAACGAATTGCTCATATTAGTTTTCTATGATACCAGGACAGTCAGTGGCTCGGGAATAAAACGCTGTAGTCATGAACATTTATTGACAGCACAGGCTTCAAGGTATTTATTGAAAAGCTATCAGATTCTCTAGTCATGGAATTGATTTATTATCAATGAACATTTACTGAGCGCTTGTGACACAGGAAACACCCTTCTGTACATCGTGGGTAGCCACACGCATCCTTCAGTCCCCGACCCCCTAGCCTTGACAGCCAACATGAACCCAGACGAACGCTGGTACCCCAGTGAAGTCTGTGTTAAAGGTGCATGAAAGCATAGAGGCCGGAGCCCCTAACTCTGCCTGGGAGAGTACAAGGTGCTGTTCTTCCAGCTGGTCTGGAAGCACTTGTCCAGCAGAGAGGCAGGGAAGGGCTGAGGTAGGGCACCGGAAAGCACCGGAAAGGCAGGTACCTCGCAGGGGCTGATCTGGGTGGGACAGATTGACAGGCACCTTCTATGTGAAATGACCATAGGTCCTCGCTTGCCAGGGACAGTCGTGGTTTATGGTTATTGCCCCAACATAATAATTAATAGAGCTGCCTCTTTTAACTCTGAAGAGCGTCCCAGACAGATGATCAGTTACACGGCCACCTGACGTATACACTGTGCAGGTGGGCTTAGTAGGTTTTGTGAAGCAGTGAACTAATCAGATTTGTGTTCTGGAAAGATAGCTCCAGCAGCTATGAGGAGGACAATTTGTAGAGGGAAGAGCCTAGAAGCAGAGAGAGAAAGAGAGAAGTAGAATTAGATACCACTTGCCTTGAAAACTAACTCTGTCCTAACCATATTCCAAACACAAGCTTGCCTAAGTGTTGGTTATAAGAACATCTCTGTCTCCAGTTATAATTTCTTGAACAGCCTCAAAGCTGCATAGATGTTCTGCATGTGTCTTGGTCTTTTAAATTCTTGGTAATTTTCAGAAATTATATTAGCAATATATCTACCAACCTGCCTTTTTTTTTTTTTTTTTTTTTTAACAATATCACAGAGACGAAGATTCTGAGAAATTCTTGGGGGGGAAACATCTCCAGACTTCCTTGGAGAAAAGGTCTCTGCAAGGTAGAGGAGCTCTGATTTGCGCAAGTTTGTGTTAAAAGGTCACATGCTCTTTTGATAGGAAGCTGCTCCTGGCATTTATTGTGACATTCCTTTGAATGGCTTTCCCAGTCTTACAAACAGGTTTTACCAAGCCACCCACACTTCTCAGGTGTTTTCTCTGAGACAGATGACTCGGGCTGAGGTGTCAGAGCCATGGAACTGAGTTAATTGGACCTGGAGACTAACCAGGAACAGTGGCCTCATTAGCACCCCTGAACTAACCCAGCACAGCCTCATTGCACAAGGCACTTCCGGTAAATGCACCTTGTAGGTGGATGTCTGTGATCACCCACATCTGGGGCATGTATGCTTCCTTCCTATGGGGCTGCTTGGACAGGCTGACTAAGCATGGTGACAGCATGAGACCCCGCAGTGGCCAAGTCATCTGGAAGGGCCTGGAGCCCAACTTACCAGCATGTTCATGCTTGAGAAGCAGCGTGACGTGGCCGAAAGAGCACAGGCTTTGGACTGAGACCGGCCCGCGTTTCAGTGCATCTCTGGACGAGACACCTTGGGTGTTTTCTTAAACCTCTGGGTACCTTATAATTCATCATCCATGAGTGAGGATAACACTGCCTGCTTTGCATGTTGGTGGAATGGGGTTAGTCTAGCCAAACGACGAGCACAGCTGTGGCACATAGTAGGTGCTCAGTTGCTGGTGGCTGAGTTTATTCCCCTCATGTCATCATGATTACTACGGAATCGGTTCTGTCCCGATACAGCCATTCGTCCAACAAATACTCTTTGAGCACATACTACTCGCTGAGCAGCGTCCTCTGCACCAGGGCTGTAGCCATGAACAAAATAAACAAGGCTTCTGTCCTTAGGACGCTTAGACAGACACCCTAATTCGCCTCGTCTTCCTTCGTTCACTTTTTTTTTTTCAGTTGTTTTTAACATGTTTTATTGTATGTAATTTTTCAACGTTCTTTTTTGCGTATTCTTTTCCATTCTGGTTTATCACAGGATATTGAATATAGTTCCCTGTGCTCTACAGGAGGACCTTGTTGTCTGTCCTCTTCATTCACTTCTTAATTGATCAGCTTCTGCCCCCACTGCCACTTGTTACCCTTTGCCAGTGTCCCCTCACCCTCAGCCAGAAACTCCTGTCTCCTCAATACTTTTACCCCATTAACAGCCCCGAAAGGCCAGCATCTGCACCTCTTCCTCACCTGCAGGCACACCCACTTCCCTTCACGGGTGGTCCCAGACTTACAACTGTTTGACTTAGAACGTTTTGACTATATGATGGTGTGAAAGTGATAACCATTCAGTAGAAACTGCACTTCACGTTTTGAATTGTGACCTTTTCCCAGGCTAGTGATGTGCATCCCTGACTCTTCGTGATGCTGGGCAGCCACGCCATCACGAGGGTGAGCCACCGACACAGGCATGACCACTCTGTACCCAGAGGACCATTCTGTCGTTCACTTTCAGTACGGTATTCGACCAGTCACATGAGATATCCAATGCAACAGACATTGTGTTCGATGATTTTGCCCAACTGTAGGCTAATGTAAGTGTTCTGAGCATGTTGAAGGTGGGCTAGGTTCAGCCGTGATGTCAGTAGGTCAGGCGTATTAATTGCATTTTTAGCTTATGATATTTTCAGATTACAATGGGTTTATCGGGATGTAACCCCATCGTAAATTGAGAAAGATCTATACTTCCTCAGGCAAGCGGCCCACACTACCTACCTTGGAGACGTCTCAGGTGCCAGACCTTCTGCTGGAAACTGACCCCCCTTCATCTTTCAGGTTTCAGCTTAGATGACCCCATCCCCAGACAAAGTTAAGTCCTCGTGTTCGTGTCATCTAGTAACACCCTATTTTTCCCTCATAACACCACGGTTATCATTAATTTGTGTGCATGTGTTAATTTAGCATCTATCACTTTCAGGAAGTTGTGAGGAGTTCCACAAGGGGAGGTCTGTGCCTGAGGACCAGTCTAGATGCTCAGAAACTATGTATTGAATGAATATTGATTTAGGAAGCCACAGATGGATTTCTCATCGCTGAAGGTGTTTGATCGTAATGAGAAACTTTGAAGCAGGTGTGTGGAATTGACCTTCAGTGCTGGACTCCTTGTTCAGACGCCACTGGTGGTAACACAGTCCCTCCTTGAGAGTGTTTAGTGGTGACCACGCTGTAGGTCAGTTTGGTCCCGAATAGATGTGTCCGCAACCACCAAACCATTGCTGGCCAAATGAAGAGCGGCTGCTCTGAGGGACAGAGGCAGCAGAGCAGGTGACTGAGAGCTAAGGGTTGAATGGTTCCGGAATCTGAGCAGCTGCCCCCTGGTCAGGGTTCCAGGGTCCACTGGGGGTGAGGTTGAAGAGGGACAGAGGTGGGAGCTGCATTGTGAAAGTGGGTGCTGCCAGGATGCCTTCTGCTGCTACAGAGAAGAATCTTCTCTTTAAGGGACAGGTTTATTAGCACATGACAGTGTTTCCTAGATGATGACATTATTTTTAGTTCTACACATTATGCAACAGCGAGCACTGTCATCAAAGGTGATGGACTGTTTGTATAATTCTGAGGCTAGGGGGTATGTTTTCTCTAGAAGGATCACATATTCCCTTTGTAACAGTGACAACAAAATGCAGATGGGCCTTGTTGGGATTCCCTTCTGTACCCTCCTCCTTAAGGTCACATGGCCTTGAGCCTCGGATGACTCCTTAGAATGAAGTGGAACTACATGCAAGGGCCTCTGTGCCCCTTTATTTGTTTTCTCCGCGCTCACCATTACCTTCCTTTCGTTTTCTAGTTATCCGTCCTCTTAGTCTGTCTCCCCCATTAAACTGTAAGCTCCCTAAGAACAGGGGATGTGTTGTGTGTATATCCGAGTGATCCACTGCCCCAGCACAGGAAGCGCTAAATAAACATCAAAGGAGGGAAGGAAAGAGTCAGGTAGGCTCTGGTCAGAGGAGTTCACCCTGGGTTGTACACTGTACCGAAACCCTGACTGTAGAGCCACTTAGCAATCATCGCCAAGTATAGGGTGTCGGCTTAGAAAGGAAAGGGACCTCACACGCTGACTGAGATTTTCCTAAGTGACTTTGAAGGAAGCTGATGTCGGATCCAGATTTGTGTGAATAATTAGAAACTTCAGAGCGAGCATAAGAAAAATCTGCCTGCTAAATGACAGCCCTCTTCTCAGCCCATTTTGACCCAGTCTGGAAGGGAAAGAAATGCAGAGGTGCGAGGTTCCGCTCCTTTTGTGCCTGGGCTCCGCTCCCAGCCTCCCACGGCAGCCAGGACCCCACGCGGTTGCTGGAAGCCGGCATGGTTACAGGGGAAAGTGCTTCTACAGACAATCTGCTAACTGACTTCCAGGTTCTGACAGATACAGTTAAACAAAGCAGATTATTCCCACGTAGCCCTTTTAGCCCAGCAAGAAAGGTAGTAAACCAAAATAACATCATACCAAAAAAGGTTTAAAAAACCAAATACATTAAATCAAATACTTAGTAGCTCATCTTACACCGAGACACAGCAGTTTAAGGCAGGATTGACTGTCGTGCGTGCAGTGGAGGGAGGTGGCGGGGGACAGAGAACTGCATGATTTACTGGGTCCTCAGGGGTGAAGCAGCCCTTCACTCTCCTGATTCTTGCTCAGTTTGAAATCGTTCCCACTGGTACCCAAATGCGTGGGCTAAGTACATACTTCTGAGCCTTAGATTAACCTCATCCCCCAGTAATCACTATGTATTTAGAAATACCTATGTTAGCAAAGAAGACTCACCCAAAAAAAGATACCAAAAAAGATAGAAAAAATGATACACATTTGAATACATATCAACTTCATTAATAATCAAAGGTATGTTAGCAAAACAATAAGATACTACTTTTCCCTTCAAGTCAGTGTAGTTTATTTTAATGATAACGTTCTACATTAGTGAGAATGCAGTAAGATTCTGCATTGGTTTATTGCTAGTGAGAGAGGTAATTGATACAGGTCTGGAAAACCATTTGCAAGCATGAATCAAAAGACCTGAAAACCTTCCTGCCCTTAAAAGGAATGAAAGGAAATATAATAGAATTTAATATTTAATGTAATAGTATTTATTTCAAGGATTACATTGTACATTTAGAGTCAGAGGAAAAAATAACATTACTAATTTTGTAATGTTCATATTCTTTGTCCTAACAATCACCTTTCAAGATATATGTCCTCAGAAGGTAATTAGAAATGTGGACAAAAATCTATATGTAAAGATGCATGTAGCAGTTATCTATAAATAGTGAAAACTGTACACAACTGAAACATTGAAAGAATATCTGAACAAATACTTGTATAGCCATATGATGAAATTTTTTACAGCCACTAAAACTTACCCTTACAAACTTTTTGATGTCAAAAGAGAGTGCTTATGATATAATAAGTTTTTAAAGTACAAAATACTATATCCAAATTGCAATCACAACTTTGAAAAGAATATAGACATAAAAAGGTGTAGAAGAAAATATACCAAAATGGTTAATGCTAGGTGCTTTTGTTCTTACTTCTTACAACGTTTCTGTGCTTTCTAGCTTTATCTCAATGACAATCAAGGGAAAATTGTAAGAAAAAATCATTTTTATGGCAAAATTTAATGACTAGAAGGGTATGTTAAATATCAGTGTTACTATGTAAATACGTCAAAATATTAACCAAGGTTCTCTCCCGAGGATGGTGAGATAGTATTATGGGTAAAATTTTGTTTCTCCTCCTTTATACTTTCCTCCATTTTCCAAATTTTCTACAGTGAACATGTATGAATTTTAGAATTAGATAAAAAGAAAAAAGTTGGAAAAAGTGAAAGCAAAAAAAGTGCAGAACGTATAATAGGACTGAGTTAATGACAGTAATAAAAGTTAGTTTGCTTGTAAAAATCTTCAAAAACATAGCTTTCTCTGAATGATTCACCAACTAATCTTGAGAGTCAGAATTTTAACTTTCGGTGTGAAAGTTTTGTATCATGGATCATTTATTTTAGTTGTCTCTGGGTATTAAAATTTCTTTTTAATTCAAACCCTCCGTAATATACATATTTTTCTCGCAGCAAGTTTCTGAGACCACTACTCATCTGGGTTGGCTTTGTCTCAGCAGTCCTTATAAACTAGACGCTGTATCTCTGGTGACCTACCATGGCCATATAAATCAGTTACCATACTTATGCATAAGGAGGGATTAGGTTTTTCCCAAAATAGTTTAATATTTTAACAACAGGCATATTCAGTTTGCCACAAACACTGTTTTGCAGTCGAATGAGGTTTACTGTAGGATAGCTACCCTGTTATTACATGCACAGCACTGATAAACACAGAAGGTGAAGCTGAAAGGTCAAGAAATACTTCATTTAAAGTTCTGTGGCTGGGAATGGACATAGTTTATTTACATTGCAAGAAATTGATGATAGGTGATCAATAAAAGAGAAAGATATTTAAGAGAGTAGAAGGAGTATTAGGGATGGAAATAATAAAACATGATTAAAAGGTAATGGTCATAAAGCATATGAGAAAAATAAACTTAACTTCAAACAATTAAGATCCCTATTGCATGTGGATTACAAGTATGTAGGGGTTTTTTTAAGACTTTTGTAATGCAACCTTTCTTTAAGGAACTTCCACAACAGGCAAAGGGCAGGAAATTCAAGATCACATTCAGTAATTTAAAAGCCCCTGAAGGACAATTTGGTTCATAATCAAAAGAAGATTCATAGCTGAGTAGCCTTGGGCCACTAAACCTCACTTTATTTCCTATAAAAAGGGGATAATATCTGGCCAGCTGAGGATCAGATTAAATGTGTGTGTGTGTGTGTGTGTGTGTGTGCGTGCGTGTGCAAGCACACACATGAGCACACATTCTGGGGTACTTGATAAGCACATGAAGATAATAACAAAAATAGTTAACACTCATCTTGTCCTTATTCCAAGCTAGGCTCTATTCAAAGCACCGTACGTGCACTGACACACATAAACGTCACAACTTGAGAAGGGTGCTATTATGATCCTCATTTTATAGCTGAAGAAACTGAGGCACAGAGACATTCAGGAACTTGCTCGAGAGCACAGCTAATTAGTAATAGACAAGCACCCAGGCATCCTGTACTCTAGATGCTGCTTCCTCTCCAATGTAAAGCACCCATATTATTCAAAGCGGAAGGAGTGAAATATTTAGAAACAGAAGCACACTTTAAAACAGAAAATGAGAGGGGCAGAAGAGACCTTGGAAATAACCTCTGTTTCCTCTCATCTCCCTGGGGATGCATTCTATAGCCAAACCAGTGAGAATTGTGGAGGGAGCCTTTTTCTCATGAAAAAGATGTTTCCTGGGCTTTCTTACTGTCAGCAGTTGTGTCCTCTGACAGCGAGCCTTGGAAGGAGAACGGTTTGTCTGCCGTTTCAAACCACAGGTGCGACCACGTGTTACTTATTTTCCGTTTATCCTGCAGTGAAAAGGCACTAATATAATGTGCTTCCCTAAAGTGTGAACCAAACACTTTTACTCAAACTTCAAAGAACACTCTTCACTTCCAAAAGCAAAGTCTTTTTCCCTCGTTGCTCCGTCTTAAGTTAACCGTTAACCATCCGGTGCCCGACATTGTTTTCTGGTCCGGTCGTGCTCAGAAATAAGTTGTTTCTGTTGGGCCTCGGCGCTCAAGTGTTGGAACTTACTCTTTGGAGATCAGGGCTCTGCCTCTGAGAATGTGTCTTTTCACTGTCCAACTGCTGCCCATACAGATAAACTGTCATAAACTAGCCCAGAGATCAGCGAACTGTGGCCCACGGGCCACATGTGGCCCGCCACCAAGGTGGTTTTGCATTTTTAAATGGTTAGCAGAAAAAATCAAAGGAAGGATAATGTTTCGTGACACCTGAAAATTACATAAAATTCAAATCCATTGTCCACGAGTAAAACCGTCTGGGAACACATCGGGCCCGTCCATTTACGTCTACACAGCAGCCAGGCTGAGTGGTTGCAGGACAGATTGTATGGCCTGCAGAGCTGAAATATTCACTCTCTGGCCCTTTAGAGAGAAACTTTGCCGACCCCTAACTAACAACGCAGCATCTCGGGCCCCATCCAGTCTGGCCACTTTTACAAAAATAGGCTAAGCCTCCCGAGTTGAAAGGCTCACATTATTTCGCTGAGTAATAACTGCACTGCTGAAACCTCAGTCGGATTTGACACTTTGTCCCACAAGTCACTGACCATCTCTGCACTTGGCATACTTAAACTAGACCATCTCACTCTTAAGCTGCCTTAATTGGGGTGAGTGCCCTGCATTATTTGTCTGTAAAATATTTGAGGTTTCTGGGAGCACACTGTAAAAGAAACAA
Organism: Neophocaena asiaeorientalis asiaeorientalis; assembly: GCF_003031525.2. Classification (NCBI taxonomy): domain Eukaryota; kingdom Metazoa; phylum Chordata; class Mammalia; order Artiodactyla; family Phocoenidae; genus Neophocaena; species Neophocaena asiaeorientalis. Next base: position 1,503,785 of record NW_020172446.1, read on the forward strand.
ACATCGGGCTTCCCTGGTGGCGCAGTGGTTGGGAGTCCGCCTGCCGATGCAGGGGACACGGGTTCGTGCCCCGGTCCGGGAAGATCCCACATGCCGCGGAGCGGCTGGGGCCGTGAGCCACGGCCGCTGAGCCTGCGCGTCCGGAGCCTGTGCTCCACAACGGGAGAGGCCACAGCAGTGAGAGGCCCGCGTACCGCAAAAAAAAGAAACAAACATCAGTTTACAGGTTCCACACAAGGAGCCTATAAATTCCTTAGATTAAGGAATGTGGCACAATTCACTTTCTGACAGACCCAAAGGCACTCTGATATTCCTCTTTTCCCTTCTTTTAATTCTGTGGTTTTAATGTTAGATTTTCTGTTGTTCATTTTTTTTCTGAAGCTCAGAAATTAATTGTTAACTAGCCAGTTGCTAAAATTCATTTTAAAATTGTAGCTAAAACTTTTTGTTGCCACAAACCCCGTGCCTGCCCAAAATCTGTGAGCAGCGTTTCATCACATGTGTGAGTTGTAGCAGCTGCTCGGTCCCAGCATGGTTTCCTCCACCCACTGGGAGCCCCTTGGGAGCCCCTCCTCCATTCATTCAGAGCACATGCTTGTTGAGTGCCTACAGTACACCAGGCCTCGACCCTGTACCCAGTGTCCATCTCAGAGCACCTACAGTCCATTTCAGGGTTTGTAAAGAAACAATTACATTAGTGTTGTTAAAAATACAGTTAGAGAGGGACTGCCCTGTCAGTCCAGTGGTTAGGACTCCATGCTTCCACTGCCATGGGCCCAGGTTCAGTCCCTGGTCGAGGAACTAAGATCCCACAAGGCATGCAGCACAGCCAAATAAATAAATAAAAATACAGATAGAGAAAGGTTGGTGGAGATGAGCATACAGTGCCCCATGGGGAGACAGAAGGATACGTTACAGAACAGCTGGCCTTTCCATTGTCTGTCCATTCCATAAGGAACTGTGTTCTCCCAGGTGTGAGGCCCCAGGTGAGATCATAGCCCCAGTCCTCCTGGAGCTTACACTCACGTAGGGCAAACCCCCCTCCCAAAACAAGTAAACAAATGAATAAAAATAGTTCTCTATAGTAGCAAGTGCTAAGGAGGAATAAACAGGGCTCTGAGACAGAGAATTAAAGGAGGTGACCTGTTTTGGATAGAGTGGTTGGAGAAGGCCAAGGGCAGAGGTGACATTTAAGTTAAGGTTCGAAAGATGAAAAGGAGCTCTTCATGTAAAGACGGAGCCAGGCAGAAAAAATGGTAGGTGCAAAGGCCCTGAGGCAGAAAAGAATTTGGTGAGTTGAGAGAAGACCAGGAATTGGAGAGGCAGACTGTTTAGAAGGATGAGGAGTTAACCAATCCTGGGAGCGCGGTGGAGAGGAGGGAGAGGTGTGGCTCTGTGGGCAAAGGTTTAGCACAACCAGGCTTGCTGGTGGATAAGCACGTGACTCGGGGAGCCCCGAATATGGTACTCTGCCGGGAAGAGCAGGGAGAGCAGGCTGGGACGCGCCGATGCGGAGCCAGATTGTGACAGGCCTCGCGTATCAGGCCAAGGGATTTGGGTTTCATCCAGTAGACAACAGGCAGCCAAAACGGGAATTTTTCTGTCTCTAGTTAAAAATATTTTTTTCTGATAACAAAAGTAACTCTGTGTGTGGAAATTTGGGGAAATGTACATGAGGACACTGAAGAAAAAAGTCTGTATGCACACATGCAAACCACTGTTAACATATTTTGTATCTTCTTTGGCATACCGATATAGTTTTCCAAAAATGAGATTTTTTTTTAATACAGTCTATTTTATAATTGCTATTTCACTTAACATTGTAGAGCAATCATTCTGAAAATGTCTTCCTGTGTCACTCAGTATTCTTTTCCAGCACAACTTTGCATACCTGTGTGGTATTTCATGCTAAAAATGAACTAAAATTTATTTATATTGTTTTGTTGTCAGCCCTTACAGTTGAGCATCTAGAATGTTTCTAGTGTTTAGTTCTATAAGCAGTGCTGTGATAATTGTCCTTAGAGGGATGTATTTATTTCTATCCATGATTGTTTCCTTAGGAATTCCTAGAAGTGGAATTGTGGGGTCAAAGGGCATATATCCTTCAAGGCTTTTTATACATATTTCTAGATAAGCTTTCTAAAGCTTGTGCCATTTTGCGCTCCCACCAGCCAGCTATCAGCGTGCCTCATGTACCAAGTTACTCACTCAGCACTGGATTTCATTTGCCAGTTTGACAGAGAAAAAACTTCTGTATATCTGTCGTTTTCATCTACATTTTTTAAATGAAGTTGAACAGTTTCTCCCATGGGTCTACTTGTCATCTGTACATGTGCTGTGAATTGTTCATATCCTTTGCCTCTTTTTATCTTTTGGTGCCTCCATCATTGGGTTACTAGTTTGTAAGAGCTCTTTATCTATGAGGACTATTAACCCTCATATGGTGCAAATACTTTCCCAATCTGTCTTTTTTTAATTGCATTGTTTTTCTACAGAAGTTTCGCATTTTTGTGTAATCGGATCTGCCTTTTCCTTTAGCCTTCGTGTGAATGCTGTAAAAAGTCTTACCCGTCCAAAAAGGTTAAAGACTCACCTATATTTCCTTCTCATTCTGCAGTAGTTTTGTTTTGTATATTTCAACACATTGTCATCTTTAATCAGACTTCCGTGTTAAAAAGACAACTGGAGAATTGTGGAGGAGATCTTAGAGGGAGATGAACTGGTATCAGGGAGCCATTTAAGTAGTTACTGCAGTTGGCCAAGACGTATGGGGTCATGCCAGTGAATCTAACCCCCAGACACAGTCCAACTGCACAGCGCATGCCCGTCAGTAAAATCTCATCACATGTAGTGATTCTCAGCTGAGGGGAGGCAAGTGGGAGAACTCCCAGCTCAGTTGGGAATCCCTGGTGGAGATTTAAAGGAAAGGGGATTTTTTTTCCTTTTTTTTATACAGCAGGTTCTCATTAGTCATCCATTTTATACACATCAGTGTGTACATGTCAATCCCAATCTCCCAGTTCATCACACCACCACCACCACCCCCCGCAGCTTTCCCCCCTTGGTGTCCATACGTTTGTTCTCTACGTCTGTGTCTCAATTTCTGCCCTGCAAACCGGTTCATCTGTACCATTTTTCTAGGTTCCACATACATGCGTTAATATACGATATTTGTTTTTCCCTTTCTGACTTACATCGCTCTGTATGACAGTCTCTAGATTCATCCAGGTCTCAACAAATGACCCAATTTCGTTCCTTTTTATGGCTGAGTGATATTCCATTGTATATATGTACCACATCTTCTTTATCCATTCGTCTGTTGATGGGCATTTAGGTTGCTTCCATGTCCTGGCTATTGTAAGGGTCCTTTTCTCTCTCTCTTCTCCTTCTGGGACCCCTATAATGCGAATGTTGTTGTGTTTAATGTTGTCCCAGAGGTCTCTTAGGCTGTCTTCATTTCTTTTCATTCTTTCTTCTTTCTTCTGTTCCGCAGCAGCGAATTCCACCATTCTGTCTTCCAGGTCACTTATCCGTTCTTCTGCCTCATTTATTCTGCTATTGATTCCTTCTAGTGTATTTTTCATTTCAGTTATTGTATTGTTCATCTCTGTTTGTTTGTTCTTTAGTTCTTCTAGGTCTTTGTTAAACATTTCTTGCATCTTCTCGATCTTTGCCTCCATCCTTTTTCCGAGGTCCTGGATCATCTTCACTGTCGTTATTCTGAATTCTTTTTCTGGAAGGTTGCCTATCTCCACTTCATTTAATTGTTTTACTGGGGTTTTATCTTGTTCCTTCATCTGGTACATAGCCCTCTGCCTTTTCATCTTCTCTGTCTCTCTGTGAATGTGGTTTTTGTTCCACAGGCTGCAGGATTGTAGTTCTTCTTGCTTCTGCTGTCTGCCCTCTGGTCTTGCCATGTGGTCTTAATTTGGATGTCCAGTGGTCGTCTCGGTGGATCTTCTCTTAGAATCCTTCTTGCTGGAATCCGTCTTGGCTGAGGCAACGTGCATGCCACCGGGAAGGACCCTGAATCAGAATCGGAAAGGGGATATTTAACAGAGGTTTAAGAGAGGTGCTGATTGGCTATAAGTGATAAGCAAAGTAACTGGTGACTCTGGAGTTTTTATTTGGGTGATTGCGGTTCCATTAACCTAGACTGTAGAGACCGGCAGAAACAGCCTTAGAAAGGAGGAAGGAGCATGAAAGGTGATAGAGACGGCTTAGGACTTACTTGTTTTGAAAGGGTATAGGTCAATTTAGGTTGAGATAACCATGCAATGAGAAACACGTGTCTGGAGCCCAGAGGTCTGCACTGGGGAATGTAGATTTGGAAGCCAGCTGCTTAAAGGAAGTTGAAGCAGAGGGAGTGAATGAAACCATCCATGTGAGGAGAATAAGAAGGAAAACATGGCCAAGAAGGAACTCTGGGGAATGCTAAAATACAAGGGCTAAGGGGGGCATGTTGAAGAGGGAAAACAAGCAAAAGGAACTAAGAAGAAATTGCTGAAGAAGTAGGAGAACCAGAATACAGTGGTCCCAAGAGAAGAAGAGTTTCAAGGATAGAAAATGGTCTCCAGCATTGGACATATCGTTATTCTAGGACGATAACTGGGCTCTTCTCTGTTCAGTCAAAACCTACCTCCTTTTTCAGCTACCGCTAGACTCCTCCTTGTGCTTCTCATGTATCGGACCCATTCCCAACTCCTTATAGCTGTGCATCCTGCCTCCTCTGCCCACAGCGACGGTCCCCTCCTTTTCCACGTGGTAAACCACTCATCTTCCAGGAGCTACCTCAGACGTCACCTCCTCTGTAAAGGTGATCCTGCCTACCCCTCCCCAGAATTGTGCCGTTCATGCTCAGAACTCGAGTGCTTACCTCTAGGCTAACGTGTCACCTTGTGTGGCAGTCACCTACTTGTCAGTGCTCTTCAGACTTAGGAAATACGCCTAGCAAGAGAAGAGTAAACTCAGCGTTCACTGGGGTCACATCCTAAAACAGCCTATGGCATGTTTCTTTTAAAGTCCTGTGTTTTATTTTAACCATTAAGCTACTTTTCATGCTATTTTTCATTCTGTCTTTTTAAACACTGGCTTTAATTTGAGTGTTAAATGTTTCCAGTTATTTACATGGAGTAAAGCTGATCCTCCTGGAAGATTCTCTGTGTTTGTTCCAGGGCTTCACTTACTATAATACACTCCTGAGTAGCCAGGGGAATTCTACCCCAGTTTAAGAATCTCAAGTTTACACACCCGTATCTCCCACGAGATCAAGAACACTTCCACTACAGAGATTGTGTCTTCTTCAATACCGTATTCCCAGTGCGGTACCTAGCACACCGCAGACACTGATATTTATTTACAGAAGCAAAGGAAGGAGAGTGGGAGGAAGGGGATGGAAGACAGATGAATGGATGAGGGAAAGATGGGAGGAAGAGGGTAGGTGGACAGATGAATGGGAGGGAGGGAGGGGATGGATGGATGGATGGATTGCAAAATAATGTTAAAGAATAAACAGTACAGGAGTAAAGGGAATGTATATACCCTCTTTAAAAGCTTGACCGTAAGGTGTGATGAGAGAGGGAACAATAGCCAGGAGGGCACTGGCATTCAGGATAGTTTATTTTAATTTGGGGGCATTTCATGGCTCGTGAGGCGAAAAGAATGGTGGGCTTTTTGGTCTTTAATGGGAGACTTGTACCTGCTTTTAGGCTGAGGAAAAAGCAGATAGCCAGTGGAGGAGAGACCAAAAATATTTATTCAACTCACCCAAGAAATGTTTATTGATTACCAATAATATGTCAGGCACTGTACCAGAGAGTAAGCAAGACAGGGCTTTTATTCCTGGTGGGAATATAGGGGAGAGAGAGAGAAAGGATGCCGGGCTCTCATCCAAGAGAAGACGGAACCTCATGCTGACTGCTGCTTTCTCAGAAAGAGCAAGATATTTCAATGTTAGTCTAGATCGAACATAATTATGGAGGTAAGGCTGCTGGGGAAAGAAAACCACATGCATTCCAAAGCCTCCTGGATATGGTGGGTGTGTGTGTGTGTGTGTGTGTGTGTGTGTGTGTGTGTGTGTGTGTGTGTGTGTGAGAGAGAGTGAGAGAGAGAGACATGGGGAAAGAATAAGGCTGGATGTGTCCAATATATATTTGCCAAAAAGATTTCTCTCCTGCGATTCAAACAAGGTAGTGCCTTCAGGATATAGAAGTGGAACAGAGGCAGAAAAAGACGTGGCTGAGTCTCCCATCTAGTCAGTTGGCCTAAGCTTTTCCGGTATTTAGTAAGCGACTCATTTCCCGTTTATGTGGTTGTCTTAGCATATCCTGCATAAAACTAGCTGTTGGGCTTCCCTGGTGGCGCAGTGGTTGAGAGTCCGCCTGCCGATGCAGGGGACACGGGATCGTGCCCCGGTCCGGGAAGATCCCACATGCCGTGGAGTGGCTGGGCCCCTGAGCCAGGGCCATGAAGCCGGCGCGTCCGGAGCCTGTGCTCCGCAACGAGAGAGGCCACAACAGTGAGAGGCCCGCGTACCGCAAAAAAAAAAAAAAAAAAAAAAAAAAAAACTAGCTGTTACATCCAAGTGGAAATAAAACATGTGATCTGGGCACGTGCTGCATCTTGATTCAATCCACTTCGTGATCATATTGATTGTGTTCATTCTCTTTGAGTCTATAGTTTAGTCCATTTCACAGACCCCACCCTCACCCCCAGAAGTCATTTATTAGCAGCTGTGTTTAGTTACAGTGAATAAAATATGTTCAGTGTCAGAAACGAGAAGATCTCATTTGTAACTCTAGATTAAGCCTGTTTTATAGATATTATTAAGAAGAAATGGCTGTGAATTGGATGAAAAGATTATTTTTCAATTACTCCCTTTTTATTATTTCTGTTCCTTTTATTGTAGGCTATCCCCAAATACTTTTTAGAAGTCGGCAGAGTATGTTCACAAGTACCTTTTTAATTACTTAGAAAACAAATCTGTAAAGACTGAAAACATTGGACTCAAGTGTGTGATCTGCTCATTTTTAATGATGCAGAATTATAGAGGCCTTACTAATCCTCTGTGATTAACTGTGGAAAATTTTGCTTTAATCTTCGCCACAGGTTAGATCATGAGGCAGCGAATGCCCAAAAAAATCACAACCCTGTCCTACCGAAATTTTTGTATTGAATATTACTTAAAAGAAATCACTGCTCAAAGCTTTGAAAGTCATTTTGTTTTCCATGGTAATTGTAAAGAGACTTGATCTAATATAAATATTAAGCTTTAAATTGTTTATGGAATACTGAGTTAAGGCACATTTTTATAGATTTGATACTTTTCTCAGGGTTTCTTTGTACTCTGCAGTTCAACCTCACAATACTCCCTCCCACAAGGTAGAGAGTGGAGTTAACAGTATCCTTCATTTTACAGATGAGGATAAGAGAGGCATCTGGGTAAAAGAGGCCTGTCACAGGTCATACAGGTAAATAGACATCTGCAGATGTCACAGATCTTGCCACCAAAGAGTTTAGAGTCTCAGGCAGAGGCAACTGAGCATTTATAAGAGTAAACCTCATTCCCACGAGCAGGAAGAAATGACCTTAACGGCACTAAACATAGAGCTTCAGGAAGCTGCAAGGTCAGTGTTGTGTGCCTCCTCTGACCTTGCTGACCTTTCCAGAAGGTAGATCGCTGCTCACTGCCCTTCTTTAAATCTTGATGTTTCTATTTGGAACAAACAGCTATACATTTTGTGGAGAGTGTGTGACTACGTGTGTGTATAATTTGAGTCTCATCCAAAACAAACACAGCTTCCTTCCCACTGGCACTGAGGAACAGGTTCCTTCCCCGTGGGGCAAATGGTCTCATTTCCCTCTCCTCCCATCCATACCCGGATATTCTAGAGGACAATCTTTCAGCCAGAACCAAGTTTCCTTAGTTTAGCACTCAGTAGAAGCTCCAACAATGATTGCCCTTCGCTCATGTGAGGAACAGACCAAGACTGCTGTCCGAACACAGACTGTTCTTAGTAAATTCTCCATCACTGGTTGTACCCAAGCTGAGAGCAGACAATCAGCTGGGATGTCTTTAGAAGGTGTTGGTTGGTTGGAAAAGAGAATCATGAAAGCCTTTTCCTGATCCAGGCATCTATGATTCTAAGGCAGCAGAAGTCACCTTTATCCCTGTGGGCACAGCTTGTGTGATGTGGTAACACCTATGCAGTATGGAAGAGCGTGGCGTTTATTTAATTTACCTAATTGCGCTGAGCTGCACGTTCCTGAGCTGTAAAACTGGGATAAAAATACCTGCCTCGCGGGATTTTCAGGCAGATAAATTTAAATCGTGAAACAGAATGCAGAATGCCCGGTACAGTGTCTTTCATTTGCTAAGTGATGGTTATGTTTAAAATTCCCCATACTCCAGGTACCATTGCATATTCAAAAAAGACTTGAGTGCTGCACTGGATAATAGCATTCTCCCTTTTTGTGACTTGGTCAGCCTTCAGTATTGGCGCTCAGCGATAGCCTAGATAGTGCAAACGAAATAAAGCAAACATCGCTTGGTACTTTGAGTTGCATCCCTGAACTTGCATTTGGGCATTACTGGTCTATCCATAAACCTTTAGGCTTTATAGGATATGAACTCTAATAGAATTTAGGATTTGTTTCTCAGGGTCTCAAAAGACAGAACTCATTTTTCCATATTTGGAAACACAAAGATTTGGGGAAGCAGTGGTTTCTCTTTAAACAGTATCCCTAACAGCTATCCCCCCCAAAAATCCTTTGTCTGCTGCTCTTGGAAAGGAGCCAGCATGTAGGAATTAAAAAGACAACTGGTACAGAATGAAATGTGTGCTAAAAATACTGAAACCAACAAGGATTAGTCTGAAAGCAGAATAGAGACTCTGTATGCCCTGCTTCTGGATTTGCTCAGAGCGGTGATGGCTCTGTGTTATTTGGGGAATGACAGTAATTATGGAGCTGGGGTGCTCCTCAGCAGAGACAGACGGAGCTCCAGAGTGGAGGAATGGTTTCCATGGCAATAGCGTCAGCATCTGAATGACTTCCTGTCACAACAAGTTGGTGATTTACTGAGTTCATTACTGAATCCCAAAGGAGAACCACAGAGTGGATGAGCTACTGTTCAACCCTCCGAGTGCCTAAATCCGTAATGGGAGGGCCATTTCTTGCAGTGCAGCATCAGAATGGAAGCGCTTGTATAATGCTCAGGGCCGTTATACAAGCAGCCTGGGGACTCCGAGGCGGGTGTACCAAGGGGAGGGAATCCAGAACTGAATCTGCAGCCACGTGGTCTGTGGAGGCCTCAGTGCCTGTTATTCCAGGGGCGTGAAAGAATTACTTGAGTCTCCATTCTAAGCTTGCCCTGTCCAAACCTGATGAAATCAATGATCACAGGAATCTAGCCCAGGGCTTCGGATGCACACCTCAAGTATCCCAAGTCCTTTAGAAAAAAAAGCCGAGAAAAGAGAAACAGACCTTACGTGCTAATAGCGTACGAACAGAAGCAAAGGAGGAAAGCATGTCAGCCTACTTCTATTCTACAATATAGTATAGACAGAGAGACACTTAATATGGAAACAAAAAAATCATCCGGATACCTTCAGAAATCTGGGCTGTCATTCCTGTGGTCAATTGCATATGGAATTTGAGCAGAGAGGTAACGTATTACAGTAAGAATGTATCCTAATTAACCTTTCATACCTTGCTTTCTTTGCTGGTGAAAATCGACCATCTGGCTGGTAAAGCCATATAACCTTAGTCTGATCGATTCACTGGGAGCCAGAGGAGGGCAGAGTAAGGGAGTGGTCGTGATTCTTCAGGACCACCTTGTTAGTAGGAAGTACAGTGGTCTTCCGTTCCTCTCACGTCCATTTCCCCATTCGTTCAATAAATATTTGATCCCTCAAAGTGATCACAGTCTAATAAGGGGGGCAGAATAAATTCAGAAGGGAGCACAATAAAGGAAGAGGAGGTGCTGCCGCGTGGGGGCCGCTGGCTGGACGCTACCCCTGAGCCTCGTGCTTCGGGTACGTTTTTCTCCTTCAGCTTCTCGTAAGCCCACATGGGTTGGGTATCGCTCCCATTTTTCGAATGAGGAAGCTGAGACCCAGAGAGGCCATGTCGCTTGCCAGAGACGCCCACGGCTGGTAAGCGGCAGGGCCAGGATTTCAGCTCAGTCCTCGTTGACGCCTCGGCCCGTGTCCTTATCCATCCTTCCTAAAGAGAGGTGCAGACTTGGGGCCACGGCGTGAAGCGGGGAGAGGTCAGAAAGGAGGGGATACTTGATGGGACCTTGGAAGGTGGGCAGATTGCTCCTCCCCCGCTCCCGCTACATTAAGCAGTGGCTCCATGTTGGTGCTGTAAGGCAGGTGGGCCAGGTCTGGGCTCAGTTACAAGGAAGAGGAAGTTTAGAGAAGGAAAAACCACAGAGAGCTAAAAATACTCATTTTATCTTCCATCAAATATCCTACCGGATCGACTAATAAGGTAGGAAATTTGACTAATTTTTATATATATATGTAAGTATATTAGAATAGCATAGAAGGTAAAGGGTGTGTGTCTGTGTACACATGTGTGCACATATGCCAGTACTGATCCTTTTCTGTTTTAATAAAGAGAAGGAAAAGCCTGGCTGACAGGACACCCATGAGGAAAGTGTAGTTGAGTCTCATTTGTCTATAGGCGAATGTACTGACTTTCAGACATGACATCTGCATATTTTCCCAGGATCCCTGAGAGCTACTAGCCTTTCATTGTTTTTCTAACCCTAACCAATAAAATACACCGGAGCCAAGAGACAGTTGCTAGTGTTTGCTAAGAGTACTGCCCTAAGACGTGGCCACTGACAAAAGTTCTCACCAACTCAGCCCTCCTCGTGTTCGGAGGATCCTTTAAAATATAGCACCGTTTCATTAAGTCACGTGTACAATTTAGACAGTGTTTTATAAAGAATGCCAGCATCAGATAAAACTAAGCAAGCCCTTTTTGCTGTAACAGACACAGGGTTATCTAAATCAAGAGTTAGGCAGGGCCCCTGCCGGGCAGCACTTGGGAGGGCGCCTCTCACCTAGAGTGTGATATGAAGGGGTCTGCCCCAGAGTTGTGCAGCCTGGCAGCCCTCCTATTCCAGGTAACTCTCGCCAGACCCTCAGATCTGCGCATCACAGATTACAATAACTGGGGTGGAAGTTATCCACTTCAGTCATCCAGATGCTGGATTATCCAAATCCAGCATCTCCTCGCTCCCCACGTCGTCTGCCCTGGCGTGGGTGCCTCTGGATTAGGGCACTAGCTGCCTCTGAGGGTTAGAGGCCTCCCTGGACTTATCACAGACTGCGCTTATGACAATCACGCCTTCCTGTCCCCAGACTGTGGGCTTTTTTTGAGCATTACCTCCTACAGGTTTGCAAATGCGTTTTCCCTATGCTGCAAGGTGTGAACATCACGCCGTTTTTGCTCTTTAGCTGTCCCTTCCATTAAGTACACGTGTCTGAACGTGTGCATCAGTTAAGTGCTAATACACCCACAGGGCCACGGCTAAAATGGAACCTGACCTGGGTCACGCGCGAGGCCATGCATCCCTCCCTCATCACTCCATGGGAAGCAGGTGGTGGGCGAGTCTGCACATGTATGCATTTAAGGTAAGGCACAAGAGCAGTCGCACTGGGCTCCCAGCCCCAGAGAAACAGGGATGTTCTTCAGTCTGGAAAGCAAGGGGAAAATCTTTCCTTTTTCCTAGGAGAGATTTTGCTGTACTAGCGGTGCCACAGCAATTCTCTTAAGGCCTAGCGGTCATTGAGCACGTTCACTTCTTACTCTGTGTCACTCTGCTTGCCACTGAGCATATAAAAATGAGTAAGACACAGCAGACAGACAGAGATGCCCTGGAGCATGGTGAGTGCTGTGAGAGACTGTGTGCCCACAGCTGACCTGGCGGAAAGGGTAGGTGGTCTTCAGAGCCTGTAGGGGATGCTTCCTGGAGACATACAGCTGAGGATACACAGAAGGGGAGGAAAAGAGGAACTAGCCAGGTGAAGGCGGCAGAGAAAGAGAGAGTATTCTAGTAAAAGCAGCGTGTGCTGTGCCTGTTTCAGGGGACTCGAAGAGGTAGTATAGCAGAGAGGTGATGGAGGCTGCCCTGAATGAGGGTTAAAGGGATGAAAAGGGGCCAGAGGTAGGCAAGGGCCAAGTCCCATAAAGCTTCAAATGCCAGGTAGATAATAACAGTGGTCACGTGTAGGGTATCTACCACGTGCCAGGGACTTTGCTAAGGCCTTCCATACATGTTCTGTCTTATTCATCTACACGTTCTCCTGGAGCTAAGACTGGACCAAAGACTGATTCTGTAGACTGGCTGTCTATCTAGCGCTTTACTGAGATATAATTCACATACAATATACTTCACTCATTTAAAGCATATAATTTTCTGGTTTTCAGTATATTCACAGTTGTGTGACCATCACCACAATCAACTTAAAACATTTTCATCACCCCAAATAGAAATCCCATACCTATTGGCAGTCACCCACCCCCATTCCCTCTAAACCCCTAACCCAACCCCAGGCAACCATTAATCTGCTTTCTATCACTATGGATTTTCCTACTCTAGATGTTTCATATCATGGAATCATAAAATAGGTGGTCCTTTGTGACTGGCTTCTTTCACTTAGTGTAGTGTTTTCAAGGGTCATGTTTGTGGCAGCAATGTATCCTATCACTTCCTCATTCCTTTTCATTGCCAAATAACATTCCATTATGTGGATAGACAGCATTTTGTGTATCCATTTGTCGGTTGATGAACATGTGAGCTGTTTCCACTTTTTGGCTATCATGAATAAGGCTGCTGTGAACATTCCTGTATAAGTTTTGTGTGGATTTGTTTTCATTTTTCTTGGATATATACCTAGGAGTGAAATTACTAGGTCACATGGTAGCTCCATGTTTAACTTTCTGAGGAACTGCCAAATTATTTTCCAGAGCGGTGCACCATTTTATGTTTCCACCAGCAGTGTATGAGGGTTCCAGTTTCTCTGTTCCCTGCCAGTACTTATTACGTCTTCTTTATTATCACCATACTAGTCAGTATGAAGTGGTATTTCCTTGTGGTTTTGATTTGCATTTCCCTGATGACTAATGATGTAGAGCATCTTTTCGTGTGTTTCTTTTTTTTTTTTTTTTGGTCAGTTTCTTATCTTCTTTAAAGAAATGTCTATTTAGATCTTTTGATTATTTTTAAATTGTTTGTCTTTTTATTATTGAGTTCTGAGAGCTCTTTGTATATTCTCAATACAAGTTCCTTATCATTTATATTATTTGCAATCTTTTTTTTTCTCATTCTGTGAGTTCTTTTCACTTTCTTGATGGTATCCTTTGACACACAAGTTTTTAATCTTGAAGTGCAATTTCTCTCTTTTTCTTTTGTTTCTTGTGCTTCCTCTGGTTGCGGCGAGCGGGGGCTACTCTTCGTTGCGGTACACGGACTTCTCATTGCGGTGGCTTCTCTTGTTGCGGAGCACGGGCTCTAGGTGCACGGGCTTCAGTAGTTGTGGCACACGGGCTCTAGAGCGCAGGCTCAGTAGTGGTGGCGCACGGGCTTAGTTGCTCCGGGGCATGTGGGATCTTCCCGGACCAGGGCTCGAACCCGTATCCCCTGCATTGGCAGGCAGATTGTTAACCACTGCACCACCAGGGAAGCCCTGTATTTTTTTTTTTAAATCAAACTAATGCATGAGTAGGCTGATAATGGCTCCCAAAGATATGTCCATGGGCTTCCCTGGTGGCTGCAACGAAGACCCAACTCAGCCAAAAATAAAAATAATTTTTTAAAAAAATTTTTTAAAAAGGTATGTCCATGTCCTAATACCAGGAACCGGTGAATGTTACTCATTTGGAAAAAAAGGTCTTTGCAGATAAAATTAAGGATCTTGAAATCGGGAGATATACTAGATTATCCAGGTGGGTCCTAAGTACTACCATGAATGTGCTTATAAGAGAAAGGCAGAGGGAGATCTGACACACACACAGAAGGTTATATGAAGACACAGGCAGAGATTGGTGTGATGCAGCCACAAGTCAGGGGATGCTGGCAGCCGCCAGAAGCTGGAAGAGGCAAAGAACCCTTGAACCTCTGAAGGAATGTGGCCTTAGAAACATCTTGATTTCAGACTTCTGGCCGCCAGAAAGAACTAGGAGAGAATAAATTTCTTTTTAAGCCACCAAGATTGTGGTAATTTGTTACAGCAACCATGAGAAACATACAGTGTGGTTTTTTAAAAATCAAATAGTGGAAGGGTTTTTAATGAAAAGGTACATAAACGACATGCTTATGCTGTCATCTTTTAAAAATTTATCATGTTTTTTTATTTATTTATTTGGCTGCATCAGATCTTCGTTGCAGCATGCGGGATCTGTAGTTGCAGCATATGAACTCTTAGTTGCAGCAGGCGTGTGGGATCCAGTTCCCTGACGAGGGATCAAACCCAGGCCCCCTGCAGTGGGAGCGCGGAGTCTTAACCACTGGGCCACCAGGGAAGTCCCTATAAATTTATCATGTTTAGACATTATCTGTTGACCTCTGACTCTAAGAGATGATGGTTTATTTAGCTGCTGTTGGTCGCTCCCTCCCAATTACTGTTAGTTTTTTCACTGTCTTTAGTTTACTATTAGTTACTCTTACAACTCAGAATACTGCATTATCAAATCGAAGATGCCATCTATTATAAGATGCACCATTATTTTATATTCCACTAAGGAAAACAACATGCCAATTATACTTTTAAGGTATCCTCAAGAGTAAGGAGTATCCCAGTTTCAAATATATTAAAGGTTGAAAAGATGTGAGCTTTTACAATCTGTGAAATACAGAAATATACAAGAATCTCTTTTTCATGCTCCATCAACTTCAGACCTGACCATCTCTTAACTCACCAGTATGTGGGATGAAGATACAAGTGCCCCTGCTTGAATTTTTTGGCACTTAGAGCTTTACTTTTACGTTGTTAATATTAATATTTACATTGTTTTACACTTTGGTGATTGACTTTAAAGCTGAAAACCAATAACTAGCCTCTTTATATTACTATAATGTTATAAACATAGTTTTCTTCAGAGCCAAGCAGTGTACTAGGATACATTTCTTTCTCTGTGGGTTCATTTCTTTCTCTAGGATCCCTTTGCTACTTAATGGCCAGCCCTTGGTTCAGACTGTTCATTTCCCATCCCCTGATCTAGAAGAATAAATTCTGACCCTCATATCTTGGAACAAGAGTCAAGATTTTGGGACTTCCCTGGTGGTCCAGTGGTTAAGACTTCGCCTTCCAATGCAGGGGGTGTGGGTTCAGTCCCTGGTCGGAGAGCTAAGATCCCACATGCCTCGGGGCCAAAACCGAAAACATAAAGCAGAAGCAGTATTGTAACAAATTCAATAAAGACTAAAAATGGTCCACATCCAAAAACAAATAAACTTTAAAAAATAAAAAAAAAATTGTTAAAGAGTCAAGATTTCAACTTGGAAGGTTTTGAATAATATAGATTTAAATGATTGTGACATGGGTCACATAAGACCAAAATCAACACCTGAAAATCTAAAATTCTTGAGACATGGTCAGTGTGGGTTATCTTAGCGCACTAGGAGGAAACAAGTCCGCTGAAGTTGCATTTCTCCATTTCTTGGGTAAATCAAGTAAGACAGAACAGAGAAATGTCTTTCATCCAACCACACATTTCTGGGTCAAAGGTGGCCTTTTAACTCCAAAAATAGAATTCTTCCCAACCTCCACTTCCTGCTGACAAGAAGTGTGAACCCTTCGATTTCTAGCTGTGAAAGGATGCGATTCATGGGGCTTTTTTTCAACCACCAAAATGAAATCCTGGGTAAAGAAGCTCAAAAGGAGTCAGTAACAATTGTTGGAATATTGCCAATGTTTAAGGCTGCCGAGTGGAAAATTCTACAGATCAGACCCAGGTCTGATTCCAAGAAAGAATTCAAACTTTAAAATGAAATATACTGCATAATAATATTTTCTTATTCATACTGTTGTTGTTTTTTTTTTTCCAACTGAAATCTAATTCTGAGAAACTAATAAATTGGCATTGCCTTTAGAATTATCCATTTGAAAATCTAGGAAATTAAGCCAGGACATAAGGTTCATCACTCACTTAACCCAAACAGCCATATTTATGGCTCATTTTCATATCTAAATCAATAAGAACTCACTCACTTTATCCAGCTGTAACAATGAAAGTCAATTTGGAGTTTTAAATGACCTGATACAATAGGATCTTCTTTTGTTGTCCCTCATCAAGACTTGACTTATGATTTCATACTGGTTTCCTTTTTTCCAGATCTAGAAAACAACAGAATCAGAGTCTGTGGCTAGGAGGCTTGTAACTCTTCCCTGCTCCCTTCTCTCTTACTGTCCCCTGCCTCTCATGTCTTTGAGGACAGACACTCTTCACAGGAACAGGGTGACACATAAGAAACTGGCCATTCTCCCTCTTGTTGCCACAGGCTTGTATCTGCAGGGAAAACACTCTGAGATTCTCCAAGATTTTATCTAAATGTTATTGGGTTTTCTATAAGTATTATATAAGTACAATATTGTCTCTCTTCCAAAAGATTGAACTCTTGGTTTCAGAAGTATGTTTTTCAATTATTTACTTGATTACTTCGTTATTTAATACATGCTTGGCAACAAATGCTCTGTGCTAGGTCATAAAGTGAAAATTCAGTCAGCAGTTAAGTGAGCAAAAGATGCTGTATTTTCAGTTTTATGCTTTAAGATGATGTTTTTGTGTAAGCTAAAAGTTTCATCTCATTTTCCCAAAAGTATACCCTTCTCTTCCAACATGCCTCATGGATTAAACTCCAAATTTAATTAAGACAGAAAAGAACCTTTCATGGAAATAGTATACATGCTTGATTGGGTGGGAAACTCCCTTTATATGTAATATTCTCAGGCCTGCACTCAGTGTCTCCTGTTACTTTGCAAAGACAGACGTATCACAAGTGACCACTGAATACAGCTGTATGGACTTAGCTGAATGATTTTCATTTTTCTGGAGAACAAAACGTTTGTGTTTTAACTTTCCATTCTCTGTCCGTAGCTGGACACACGCATTGGCAAGGATGCCACCTGTTGCCCCCTGCTGACTGAAGCACAGCAGCTGGGGGGTTTAAGAGTTAACCATATTTTGCTCACTCGATTCTTGGGGCCCTCCAGCTGGTTCAAAAATACGGAAACATATGCGCACATCGACAGGGTTTAAGAGGAGAGGGCAGAGGGATTTATTCAGTGATGGAAACACACATCCCCAAAATGAGGAGTTAATATTAGCCCTAGCATTTGTCATGGGAGCGTCAGCAGAAACCTCCCACACCCTCTTCAGCTGTTTTTCTACCTCACCCTTTGTAACAGATTATCGTAGAAATCACTAACAAGCTTCTAGATATCACACCAGTTGATTTAAACTTTCCATACAGAGCACTCCTCCCTTGAGACTTGGTCTGTCTACATCTACCCTCATATTACCTGGTTCAGGGATATTCCTCTTTAAAAAAAAAAAATCACTGCGTTTTTTCCTAATTAGGAAAGTAATTACTGCATGTTCATGGGTAAATTGTGAAAAACATAGAAAAGTCTGAAGAAGAAAATTTAAACCACCAGTAATTTTGCCATGCAGAAATAACTACTGCTATTTTAGTATCTATGAAGTTATGATGGAAAAAGCAAGTTTCATAATTCGGTTTTCTCACTTAATATACTACGAGCAATTTCCCAGTAACACAAAACTTCATGCAGTCATTTTAAAACTGTTTTTGTTGGCGTTTTGGTAGTTTTCAGGGTTTTTTTAATTGTAATTTGTGCTGCGATGAGTATCCTATAATAAATACATGTTGGCATTTCAGATTATTTCCTTAGGATAAACTTGGAATGGGGAAGGGGTGACGAGGAAAGAGTGTGCTGGCAAAGTGAAAAGCAAGTGAAAGCCAGGAACTGCGAGCAGGGCCGAGGAGGATCTGGAAATAGTTGAGTAGGTCTGGAGCCCGGAACAGGAGAGGCAAGCAGATCACAGAGATGGCGGCAACAGTTTGGACTTGTTCCTGAGAGCAGGGAGGAGCTCAAGGAGACCTTCAAGCAAGACATCAGATTTGTAACTTACATGTTTGTATCTTTGTAAGATCATTCTGGTTGCAGCTTCAAGAGTGGAGGGGAGGCAGGGAGACCGGAAAGGAAGCTGTTACAGCGATTTGGGTGAGATTCGATGGAAGTGCGGGTAGTGGCGGGGTAGTAAGGATGAAAGGAGAGACATGGTGAGAGAGAGAGGGTGGAGTCTAGGAGCATCGGCGTGGTTGTACAATAAACCAACCAAGAGGAGATGCCCAGGAGGCCGCTGAATCTAAGGCTGGGGATTCAGATGGGCTATAGGTATAGATTTGGGAGTTATCAGCATATAGAAATGAAGCCATACACATGGAGGAAGAGGGGAGAGGTGGGAAGAAGAGGACGGGGACGTTAAAGAGCAGGAAGACGAGAACATGCTGTACCACGGAGGCCACGTAAGACGGTGTTCTAAAGCCACCACGTCAGGCACTTCAGGGACATCAAGGGACAGGAGCGAAGGTAGAAAACCAACCGTTGGCTGAACTCATTGACCTGGAAAGCCCAGGGAAGCAAGCCGCCATAATGAAGGCTGGCTTCTTAAAGAGGGTCTCTCTCATTCATTTCGTACCACCGTGCAAAATAACCTTAGTGTGGACAAAGGTAAACAGAATTGTTTGTTTTACACCCAGTAATGGGAGCAGAGGGCCTCAGCTCTGCTGTGACAGAATGGACACACCAGTCTCTACGTCTTCTAAGATGCACATAGAATTTTTAGTGAGATCGTCTACCCAATACTGGTTCTCTTAGACTTTGAATAATCCCCCATTTATGCCTCTTAGATTAATCCGAATACCCCACTACGGGCACCTCTTTTAAGGCCGCGGGTCACCACAAGGGGTTGGGACTATACTGTTTCATCTGCCACAGTCTCTTAATTTCTGGGTTAGTGTCATTGAGTAGGCCCTATTAGTAGCAGATATAAACTTGTGTAGAGGTTCCAAAGAAGGCAAATCCTGTCTGGTTAAAAGAGAAAAGAAAGATGGAGATCAGAAAAGGGTTCAGAGAAAGATTCATATTTTTATCATTCCTTTGTCTCTGGTACTTGTTTCAGAGAACTGTCTTCTCGCCGCTTAAACTGGATGTCGTCAGTGGAATTCTCAGTAGCCATGCTGGAGCCAGGGGTGGTGCAGGGTAGGGCCTCGAGAGCCTTCTTACCCTACAGGAGCGTGATGGAGTAGATACCACGCCACAGCAGAGCAGCTCTTTGGTGATGGTGGTTTGCAGCCACGTAACGATGTAGCCATTAAGAGCGAGTGTAAGCTTTAAGTTCAGTGGCCTCTAAGACGGTACCGTGTTGTGATTCCTGATGCTGCTGTTGAAACATGAATTTTTCCTGTTCAGTAAGCAAACAGTATGAAAAATAATAACTGGTGCTTACTAGCCTAGAAGCTGAACTGTTGTCCCAGTCACTCTTGTCCACATTTCAGCATTATTTTCTGTGTATATGTTGAATTCACTTCCCCATGCTGGGCGTGCTCGTCAGGTGTTAGAATAATCTAGCTTCTCCCAGTAGCCATCACGATGCATGCACGTGGCCTTTTTGTTTGATTAATACAGAAGTTTGTTAATGCTGAGCCAGGTTTAGAAAACTGGGGACTGATATCTCCAAATGCTGAGCTGATCTCATGTTTTTCGGGAAAAACAATGACCTCTGTAGAATCTTTTTCCAACAACATTCTTATGTGCCCTTCATCAAGGTTTATTTAGTAAGTTTATTTAGCCCAGTAAGCTCACACTATAAATCAGAGCTCTTTCAGATGAAGCGACCCGTTTAAACCCAAAATCGAATAGCCTGGAAGGAACTCACAGAGTTGTAGGACCCTGGGGGCTTAAGCGCTAGAAGCAAGACCCTTTTTTCTTCCCCTAGCCAGACTCTCTCGGCCCCACTCCCCCCAGTCTCTGTGTGTTGGCCTCATTCTGTCTTACTCCAGGCTTCTCCTACACGGGGGGAAAAGTGGCCATGGGAAGCTGCAGGCTTGTATTACGCCAGCATAGCAACTTACAGGAAAGAGAACATCTTTCCTACTTCAAAATCTATGAATCCCAAGGAAGGGCCACTCTGTATCACATGACCTCCATCCAGGCTCAAGCCCTGAGGCTGGGGAGTGTGGTCCTGGCATGGGCACCACTGCCTGTGGCTGGAGTCGGGGTAGATCGGCTCTTGGAGGCCTGGAAAGATGTCTCTTCTTATTGTCCCAGAGTGTCCTGATGAGTCACAATGAAATTATTATATTCTTGGCATGAAGCTAACAGTCTGTATTTTTTTCTACCCCTCATTTAGTATCGTGTTTTCTATTTCCTTATGCTGTACATTATTATACCATAGGTTGGGACACAATTACTGTGACTTAAAGAGCGCTTTCACATACATTATCACATTCAATTGTCTTTACTAAGCCAAGCCATCTGTAATTATACTAACCCTATTTTACAGATGGACAAAAAGACTTAAAACCAAAGACCGCGGAGGCAGGAGGATTGGGGGCTTGATGAGCACACATCTTCTGGTTCCTTTGCTAGTTCCTCTTGGGTTTAGTGCCTTAAGACACCTGCCACCTGTATCTTTGTCTGGTTTGGGTCTTTGTCTTTGTTTCTCCCCGGAGAAAGGAGACTGTGCCCACTGCAGCTGGCCCTTGAACAACACGGGGGTTAGGGGTGCAACCCTCCCCGCAGTCGAAAATCCAGGTAGATATAGTCGGCCCTCCATGTACCTTGTTCCTTTGTACCCAGAGATTCAACCAACCTCAGATGGTAAAGTACTGCTGTATTCACCATGGAAATGAATCCATGTGTAAGGGGACCAGCGCGGTTCAAAGCCGTGTTGTTCAGGGTCCACTGTGCTTTTCCTGCAGACCCTCACACAGCCTCCTCTGTGCCGACCTCCCCTCCTCCTCCAGTGCCGCAGATACTGTGCATGTTTAGTAAGTGGCGCTGACAGGAAATGAATAGCGGGTTTAAGACGTTATCGTTCAAGGGTCGGTCCGACTGGGAGCCCGGGGCTGTGGTCCCAGCCACAGTGAGGGGACTGGTCCCCATGTCTGTGGACCCGCGGGGAGTCAGCACAGGGCCTCCTCCGTGGCCGGGAGCCTGTCTCTGGAGAGCCTCTGGTATTGCTGCCGGGACCAGGGAAAGGGTGATCGTCCCTGCCCCCAGGCATGCATTTCTCACCTCC
Organism: Neophocaena asiaeorientalis asiaeorientalis; assembly: GCF_003031525.2. Lineage (NCBI taxonomy): Eukaryota > Metazoa > Chordata > Mammalia > Artiodactyla > Phocoenidae > Neophocaena > Neophocaena asiaeorientalis. The sequence goes on from NW_020172446.1 coordinate 1,525,127, forward strand.
TGTGCCCCTTCGCCTTCCCTTGGAGAGACCATAGAAACACCATAGCCTCCTAAGCTGGAAGCCGTTCCCTAAGCTAAATGACACCCACCCCACCCCCCAAATGCCACAGGAGCCCAAAGATCGCACCCACCCAAAGCGGCACCCGTACCACCCACGCTGGCCGCGGCCACGAAGCGCACCCAGAAATCAGATGCCCCTGTAGTCCTCTTTTTAAAAATAAATCACCGCCCGGGAGGATACCACTTATCCCTAGGGAAGAGTTTTAAGATGGAACAGAAAAAGGGTCAGGCCTTCCTTCACCCCGTATTCTTCCTGAGGGAGCAGCTTCTTAGAGGTGCAGGCAGGTCCTTCCCTTCCCTTGTTCTGAGGCGTGTGTTTCTCTCCCCGCTGACCAGGGTGCGTACACCTCAAAGGGAAGCCTCTCCTCCTCTTCCCCTGCTTCCCTTCTTGTCTCCATCGTGTGTCCGCGATGCCTTCTTGGGCTCTCCCCGATTAAGCTGGGGGAGATGGTCCCACACTTCTCTCTTTCAATTCACAGCTGCCTGTTCCAATTTGCAGTGAATTACTCTAGAGATGGGCTAACGCTGCAAAGCTAGAAAAGGAGTGATTCACATCCAGGAGGGGTGGGCGTGTGTGTGTGTGTGTGTGTGTGTGTGTGTGTGTGTGCGTGTGTGTGTGTGTGTGTGCGTGTGTGTGTGTGTGTGTGTGCGTGTGCGTGTGTGTGTTCGTTCCGAATTTTGACACTGGCTCCACGTTGTGAATATAATACTACGAAATGCTTGTTCTCTTTTATTGCTCCCCCCCGTAATGCTTGTTGGAACTGAGTCAGAAGTCTTATCAACTGGCCCACCTACCTAAACTGTAGCTTAGTTTTTCTCATTGCTGCTGTAACAAATGACCACAGACTTGGTGGCTTACCAGTGGTCCCCAACCTTTTTGGCACCAGGGACTGGTTTCGTGGACGACTGTTTTTCCATGGGCGGTAATGCGAGCGCTGGGGAGCGGCGGGTGGAGCTTCGCTCGCAGGCCCGCCGCTCACCGTCCGCTGTGCGGCCTGGTTCCTAACAGGCTGCAGAGCAGCACCTGCCTGCGGCCTGGGGGTTGGGGACCCCAGGCTTAAACGACAGAAATCCGTTTTCTCACAGTACTGCAGGTCAGTAGGCCGAAAGCAGTCAAAATCAGTATCGCTGATTTGATTTTGGCCTAAAGGCGAGGGGTTAGCAGGACTGTGCTCCTTCCGGAGGCCCTAAGGAGAATCTGCTCCTTGCCTCCTCCAGCTTCTGGGGCAGCCGGCACCCCTTGGCCTGTGGCCGCATCCTTCCAGTCTCTGCCTCCCTGATCCTTCTCTCCTGTCCGTGTCAAATCTCCCTCTGCCTCCCTCTTACAAGGACACCTGTGATTGCCCTTGGCATCCACCCGGATAATTCAGGCTACTCTCCCTATCTCAGGATCCTTATGTAATCACATCTGCAATGTCCTTTCTTGCAATATAATGTTACAGTCACAGGTACCAGGAGTAAGGATGTGGATATCTTTTGCGGGGCTGTTCTTCAGCCCACCCTCTGCCCGTCCCCATAATTCCCACGCACATACCCCCAAGTTCTATGGAAGGGTTAGCTACCCTCCCTCTTGACTTCCTGAATCTGAGGAGACCAGCTTCCCAGCACTGCCCTTGTGCTTGTTATCTTTGTACTTTCTGCCATCTGCAGAAGCCACGGGGTCCTGGGTGTCTCGCAGCCAGCCCTCCAGAGGGCAGAGGACGTTAAACGTGTCCTCCAATCAGGACACCCTCTTCCCCCAAACCTGGTGGGCCAGGACGGGCACAAGCCTTAAACTGGGTAGACCCCAAACAGGCCAGTTTTGTTACCATGAGAATCAAGTTGTTTTGCGTTTGCTTAGCTTTGACTCATGCAGTGAACATCTTGCCTCTGCCTGTCTGACAGAGCATCTGTATAGAGTGTCAAGCCAGCAAGGGCAGGAAGCGGATCCTTGGCCCCTGGCCCACGGTGCCTGGCAGTATCTCAACAGACTAGACACCCAGTCACCACTCATCTTGCCCACACCCCTCGGACAGCCACGCGGGCCCCGCCCTGCTGTGGTGGGCCACCACCAGCCAGTTATCTCACCAGCATACAGGGTGGATCTGGAGGCACCAGACACGGCTTCAGATGCCACTAGGGTCATTCTGAAGCCCTGCGTTTGGATGGAGGTCTTGTTCCTGTGACCTTTTTTCAGGCAAAAAGTTGAATCCCATGCCAAATACTGTGTTACAGTTATAAGAGGCATGTGCTGTCATCCACCATGTATACTGCTGCATAAGGATACCACTTGATAGTGAGGGCTGGGGAAAGACACCCATTGTGAAAAGGTGAAAAATAGTCCAATGAAAAGTCATCGTGGAGAAACCAGCGGTGGTGCTGTATGGCACTGCTGATAATTGCGGGCCCTGGCATCAGCTCCTATCTGCCGGGAGCAGAAAGTTAGGGGTGGGGAGAAGAAGGGGCTTCGTGGGGCCCGTATGTGACAGAACACTTCCTCTCCACTGTAAGAATTCTCTCGAAAGGAAATGGAAAACAGTTCCGGGTGGTCAGTGGAAGATTTTTCTTGGTTGGAAACCTCTGCTATCTCCTCATCAAGAAGAACTGTGCCTGGGGCTTCCCTGCTGGTGCAGTGGTTAAGACTACTCCTGCCAATGCAGGGGACACGGGTTCGAGCCCTGGTCCGGGAAGATCCCACGTGCTGCGGAGCAACTAAGCCCATAAGCCACAACTACTGAGCCTGCGAGCCACAACTACTGAAGCCGACGTGCCTAGAGCCCGTGCTCCGCAACAAGAGAAGCCACCGCAATGAGAAGCCCACGCACCGCAACAAAGAGTAGCCCCCGCTCGCCGCAACTAGAGAAAAGCCCGCGCACAGCAACAAAGACCCAACACGGCCAAAAAAAAGAAGAACTTTGCCTTGAAAATAGGGGTCCAGACTTACCAGGCCACAAAAAACAAAGGCTTCATGCAGGAGAATGACCAGGAGACAGAGGAAAAGTCTCTAGCTCCTTCCAATTATCCAGCCCTGGTTTCCACTTTTCCTTGATGTATTTCTCTTAGACATGGACACTATCCAGGTGTCTACAGCGTAACCTTTTCATACCTATAAGCACAATTGAAGACTTTTTTCAAACCCAGAATTAACAAAGGACGTGATCTAAATCGATACAGTGATGAAATAGAGGCTTAGAGAATTGATTTGAGGAGCAGAGCTGGATACGGTCTGAAAAGATGTACAGGAGGGAGGGAAAAAAAGAGGGAGTTCTTGGTGAGTCTGGAACATTATTCAGCAAATACTTACAGACCACCTACTATGTGCTGGGCCAGACACTGGGCTAGGAAGTGGAGAGACAACAGAGGACCAGACCCCAACCCTGCCCAGGAGTTTACAATCTAGTTGTGGGGAGGGCGTACTGGATAAAGTAAACAGGCGATTACAATCCAGTGTGTTAATAAGTACATTGAAGAGACAGCCCTGTCTTGAAGGATCAGAAAAGGCTCCCAAAAGTGAGGCTGATGTTGAGAATCAAATGACAAATAGAAGTCGGTCTGGAAAATGGACCAAGAGCCTTCCAGGCAGGAACAGCCTGTGCAAAAAGGCCTGAAGGCAAAAGCATCACGGCAGCTGGGTGTATGTGGGTGAAACCAATGGACTGACAGCTGCATGACCCAGAGAGATGGGGAGGTAAGTGTCTCGGGGGAGAAAAGATGGTGAGAAGCGGGAGGAAGCATGCGGTCCAGCCCAGCGCTCCCTCCAGCTGAGTGACCCAGCCTCTTGTACATTTTAGCTGTTGTCACTGAAGGTAGGCTCCCCGCAGGCCGGCAAGCTGCTTCATTCATCCTCTCTGCTTTCTTCCTGAGACCCCAAGAGACAGTGGCCCCCTTTCTGAAATTGGCAAGCTTAGAGGGAGGGCCTTAAGGAAGCTGTCAGAACCGGAGCCCGCCGCAGCGTCTCTCGTCCCAGACCTGATAGTTCTGGGGCAGAGGAATTTGAGTCCCAGAAGCTGAAATACATCTCCCTTTCCAGCAGGGTTCTGGACTCATCCCTAATCTGGAGCAGCTTACCGGATGCCCAGCTCAGGTGTCACACCTAAGACACCAGGGGGAAAAAGTTCTTGGGATCACCTGAAAAAAAACAGGGAATTTTAGAAATCACCTGATGAGAAATGTCAAGTCATGCTGACTGGAAATCAAACCACAGCAGCTGCTTTCCACAGCTGCATGCCATGTGGTGACCGTGTTTGAAGACTTTGACTACATGAGGCTAAAAATAACCAGGAGTGTAAAACCCTTCAGGAGTCAGGTCTCTAAATGAGATAGCCCAAGAAATCCACATGGGTATGAGGATGGGGAAGGGGAAGGGGAAGGACAGAGGGGAGGTATGTCTTTGAGCCACTGGATCGGTGGTCAGAGGATATCACCTGAGAGGTCGAAGAAATAACACTGCTGGAACCCAGGAGCCTGCTGTTCCCCTTTCACATTAATTGGTTCACAACTTGTGGTACCCATTGTACAGATGGTGAAAAATAGATGGTGCCACGTGAACTCTTTCAGACTGAGGATTCCTAATCTCAGCTCTAATCCAAGTCCAGTTGACTTCCTACGGAAAACAAGAGTAATGAAATGTAGAAACGTCACCGCCTCCTTGTTTCCATCCTACAACCTCGGCCCCGGTAGCGTGGTGAGAACTTGTGCCACTCTGCTAAGAAGCAGCCTTTCATTTAGTTGCGAAACCGAGACTGGGACTTTCTCTGCAGTGGAAGAAAGAGTAAGGTGACCTCAGAAGGAAGCATGCTTCACGAAAGACAAAAGCAAAAGGATGCTTTTCATATTGTGGGAAACTCAAAAAGATATACTCATTTAGCCCCAAAGAAAACAGGTGTGCTTTCCCATGCAGAGAAACCACCAATGAATATTTTTTACTGCATTTTTCTAGTAAGAAAAACGAATTTGCCCCTGGTTGTAGTAGCTCTGTAGTAATCATAATAGTAACCACAAACGCTTATTAAGTGTTTATACTCCAGACACTGCTGAGAAAGCTCTTTGCCACGGATCACGATTTTTTTGATCTTCACAAAATGTGTGTGAGGGGCGACACTACCGTTATCCCTATTTCATGATTAAGGAAACTGAGGCCTGGACAGGTTTAGAAATTTGCCCCCAGTCACACTGCCCGTCAGGGGAGAAGTCAGGGTTTGCTCCGACCAGACTCAGGATGCTTTCTTTAGTTCACTGCCTCGGGTTCTATTATTTTGTCATAAAGACTAAATAGACTGATTTTTAGAATCTTCTCAATTTCCTGTGAAGAGTTTTTCTGTTTTTCGTTTGCATTTTGCGCTTTCATGATTGGTGATATTTGGTACTTCTACCCTTTCCTTTTCTCTTATAAACTAGATGAATGGACGCTGAGTTGGAAATCTGAGGTCTGGGTGAGAGTTTCACTTCTGCCGCTGCCTACCTAAGCGATATGGCCCAGTTCACAGCCTCTTTGGGCCTGGTTCCTTCTCTGGAAAATGAAGCTGTAGGATTGTGATGAAGGTCCACTCCTATGCTGAATACCCCCTTTTCTCTTTCCTCCTACCCCTCTTGTCCTCCCATCCCCCCATCTTTCTTCCTTCTCATCCTGGCCACTAGCAAGCCCTCAGGCCCTCCGTCCTCTGCGCTTCTGGTCTTCCATCCTATACATGGCAGGCAGGCAGGCAGGGGACGTGGTGTGAGAGCACATGCTTGTCAAGAAGCTTGGGGACACGGATAGTAAGGGGATGGGCAAGCGGTGTGAGGTAGTGCAGTGGAACACTGGCCATCCTCAAAAGTGTAGGGTAAATCAGCCTTGGCTTTGGGACCTCTCTGTCTCTGCTCTGGTTTTTCCTTGGTCCCCATCATCAGTGTCCTTGTACTGCCCTTCGGCTTCATATCCCAGAGTCCTCTTTGTACCAGGTCATCCCATCCTCCTGTCGTGCCTCATCTGAGCATCACATGGCACTTGTTCTGTATCCCGTTCCCTCAGGACTCTGCTGTCTGTTAAGGAAACAGTATGTCTCATCTTCCTAATGTGTTCACTCAGCATCCCCTCCAAGCATATACTTCATCTCGTCTCTCTTGGCTGCATTGGGTCTTCGTTGCTGCGCACGGGGATCCTCTAGTTGTGGCGAGCGGGGGCTACTCTCCGTTGCGGAGCGCGGGCTTCTCATTGCGGTGGCTCCTCTTGTTACGGAGTACGGGCCCTAGGCGCGCGGGCTTCAGTAGTTGTGGCACGTGGGCTCAGTAGTTGTGGCGCATGGGCTTAGTTGCTCCGCGGCATATGGGATCTTCCCGGACCAGGGCTGGAACCTGTGTCTCCTGCATCGGCAGGTGGATTCTTAACCACTGTGCCAGCAGGGAAATCTTTATCTCATCTTAAGAAACATCTAAAAATTAAGAAGGCCTTCAAGAAATTATGGTGGTTTGGGGCAGAATTCTTTCATTCTGACCACCAATGGAGGACCTACTTTTGCTCCAGAGGCTTCCTAACCCTGAATCCAGTGCTTTCACGATTAAGGAGAGAACACCAGGCCTCCCATGGTGAGGTGGGAGTCAGCACGGCAAGTGGGAGGATACCCCAGGAAGAGAATTTATATGATAACTTTGTCATTTTTAGTTTTTCTTGTAACTACAGAACAGAAAATCATTTGCTCCTGAAGACTATGTCCATTTCATTAGACATGAATGTTTGAAATAGTCCGGAGAAACAGTTTACTTAATTCTGGTTGGCTGGTTAGGGTTCCATGGACAAAGAAGCAACCACCAGCCGCGTCTCAGCCAATTAAGGTTTTCCCAGCTCATCTGAAATTATTGGGCATTCACTTCACTGGTCTATTTAATATTTAATATTCCTCAAAGCACAGGCTACCAAGCAAAGGAGCAACTTACATGAGGCCGTGAAAATTCCTCTTCCTTTAACTTCCTCAGAGTTCTTTCCAGTTTGTTGATGATCGTGTGGGAATCCGTGGGCCTTCGTCACACAGAGTCAGCCCCTAAAGGGAGACTGCTCCACCACTCACCAGCAGAGTACTCCTTTTAGACCGCAGAAACGGCGTGCATCGCCTGAGCCGCCTCCTCCCTATTTTCGGTGTGTTTCCAAGGAGTAGGTTGTTTGTCATGGTTTGGGAGAACTTCACCGTCAGGACGCAGTGACACTAGGGGGAGGCACGCCCATCTGTCCCTAAGGGAGAGGTCCAGAGGGAGTAAAAAGCCTGCTGGCCAGAATGTTCTAGCTGTTTCCCTGCTTAAAGCAGCCCCTCAAGGTTAGAGCCTCTCTCAAGGCCGAGTTCTAGAATCCTCAGCTTCCAGAATGGAGGTCTGGTCTCTTCAGTCAGTCCTTTAAAAGACAGTGTGTTAGCTGTAGGCCTTGCTGAGCAGAGGGGGCATCTTAGCCCTTCCATTCCCTGTTTATTCTCCAGGTGCCGGGAAGATGAGCTTTGCCAGTCGTCTTTGACTATGGTCAGGTCAGAATTCTGGGACGCCAGAGTAATCGCAGTCTGCATTTCTCATTCTTATTCATGGTTTTTCTGTCACTGGCTGTGGCGGGGTCTGGATGAGAAGACTCCTCCCGTACCCTGGGATGCCAGCGTGGCTTCCCAGGTGGTCCCCAACTACTTAGGACTCTTGGAGTAGACACAGCGCCTGTCCGGAAAGAGAGACCCAGTTGTATGGGTCAGGAAGGGGCCCTCCGTTCAGTCGGAGACCGCGCCCTCTCGTTCCTGCGAATCCCACAGCTCGCAGAGCAGTTGGGAGCCAGCCCCCGCCAGCCCACACTGCCCTGTCAGCATGCCTGTTATTCATCAACATCCCTCTTTATTTTCTTACCAAGTATGATGCTCCAGACCCAGGCGAGATGTGTCATACAGGGGGGACTTCACCTGGTGGATAAGAAGGCATATGTTCCTGCCCACGCTCTGCTGAGTTTTAAGAAACTTCCCGGGCACACCCGTTGGTCTTTGTTTGCCTTCACGGGGAGGCCTTAAGGCGTCGTGCTCCCAGGAGGTTTCTGGGCCCAGTCCCTCTTACACTCTGGAGGCTGGTCTCCGGAAGTCCTCTCTGCGGATTTCACTTGTACGCGCGCCGTGGCCAGCCCATCGCCCTTGCCTGGGATGTGGCAAGTCCCATCATGGGCTCAGCAGTTGCAGCGATGATTAAGGCCAGTTTCTGCCCTCAGAGTACAGTTTCATGAGCTTTTCCCTGTTTGTGCTAAAATACAGTTTGAGAGAGAATACCATGGGGTGGGGCTTCAAGTACCCAAAAAAAAAGGCACACAGATTGATTTTCTTTTTCTGGAGCAGGCATCTGAGCAGGAAAATTGTCACGTGTGGCAAACTGCTGCAGGACAGTTCCCGTGGGCCTTGGTCTTTAGGGTCTCCGTTAATCTTATTTCACATGTCTGCAGGCTAGCCCTTTCTCCTCCCTTTCCTTTTAACTATTTCTGGCTAATTCACAGCCCTGTTTTTTTTTTTTTTTTTTTTTAAAGGGAGGAAGGAAGGAAAGAAAGAGAGAAAGAAAGCCTATTTGTCCAGATATTCCGTTTCTTGATGTTTTTGTCTTAAACCAGTCACATACCCTTAGCTAACCCAAATCCATATCCCCATTCCCTTTTAGCAACCCAGTGAGCTCATCAATATGCCAGCAGATGATCTAAGCCCCCAATTATCACCTTCTCTAGAAAGACAAACAAACAAAAACAGCCGGAAGGAGGGAGGGCGGATTGGAAGCGGGTGCACGATAAATGATGCATAAAGCTACAGCCTAAAAGGGGCCTCCGCCGCCCGGCCCCTCGGTGGGCATGCGTGTGTGTGAGCACACATTTTCCACCCGCCGGCCGAAGCACCCCAGCTCCGGGCCGGCGGCGGCGGCGGCATTTTAATGTCAGACGGAATCGCTAATGCCCGCGTTGCCATGGCGACCGCGGGAGCGGCAGAGCTAAAAGCCGCTGCCTGGGCCCGGCGCCGCCTCCCCCGCGGCAGCCCACCCGGGCGGTGCAGATTCGCTTTGTCGTACTCGCTCCCCGCCTCCTCCCTCTCCCTCTTTCCCTCTCTCTTTCCTTTTTCATCCCCCTTCTCCCCCTCTTCCATCCTCCCTCCCCTCCCGGACTCCCTCTCCTTTGTTGCCCCGCCCCCACGCTCCCCGGCACCAGCCCTTCCCGAGCTGCCGCAGGTCCTGGACCCCTGGCCTCCGCTCCGCCGCAGGTGCCGGATCAAGCAGCCCGCTCCCCTCATCCGGAGGCATAGGCAGGCCCGGGGCCCGTTTGTTATTCTTGGGGACCTTAATGCCTCACTTGAAACCAGTCTTTTAAAAAGAGGATTAAGAAAACAGGAAGTGTTGTTCTTCCCGCACCTGGACGTCTGCCCTAAGGCACATGGTCTGCCTCTCCGCCCCCGGCCCGCCGTGGTCACCCTGGCGTGAGAGGACCGGCCGAGGCCCCCCCGCGGCCGCTCGCTGCCCCACGCCGCTCTCCAGAGTGACTGGAGGTGACGGTCATGGAAATGCACATGCCTCATCTGGCCTCGGAGAGAACGCAGCAGCTATGGCAGTTCCTCACCTAGATGGGGTTTGCTGCCCCCAGAGCAGAATTACCAGGGCTTCCAGGGCCTGAACTCCTGATTGGGGGCGGGGGGCGGGGGGGTAGTGTCCTGTACTGCTATTAGCATCCACCTAAGCTGGTAATAAAGAAAGAGCGCCGAGACCACAGTAATGACCCCCAACCCGTAACCCTTGTGTCATCCATCTTTGTCCTGGGGCAGCACAGCAGCTCTAATGGCACTGGCTTAAAATGTCAGATTAGCTCATGGTCTAGCTGATGCCCTCATCTTCGAGGAAAAAACAAAAAAAGCAAAAAGAAAACAGATTTGTGCCACTCTATTGGAGTGTCCTTAGGTATTTGGTTTAACCCTCTGTTCTGGAATGACTTCCTCCATGTTCTGAAGGCTACACCTAGTATTTAAATGATGAAACACTGATTAACAGCCAGCAGCCTTGGACCACTCTTACTTACCATGGTCTTGAGTCAGTGGCTCTGCAGTATCACCTTGCTTCCATAACATACCATGGCCCCGTCACTGTCATTCCTACATCTGAAATGAAAGGTACGCCTTTAAGATGGTTAAAGGCTGGGGTTTTCCTTTAGAGTCCCTGCCCCCCAGTGAGTAGACGTGTATATGTATGTACGTATTGGCTACATTCACACAGAACAATGCCTGCACGGATGCACACACAGTAAGTGGAACTGCGGTTGCCTCTAGGGAACACTTTCCCCAAGAGTAGATGAGACTAGACTACATCCCCGCACTGATTCCAAAGCATTCTGCACTTTTTACGTTCAGAGCTCTTCCCAGAATTAGGGATAAACAGTGATAAACAGTGATGAGTGTGTCATTCATGTTTACGTACGTCTCCACACCGGACTATAAGCTTGGTGAGGGCAGGAGCAACACGTGTCTTTTATGCCCCTGTATCTTCAAGGGCCAGCACACATTCAGGACTTAGTATGTGTTGAATAAAGAGATGAGAAGTGGACAAGAAGGAGGGTGCTGACAGAGTGATGGGGCCTGGGGGCTGTCCAGAGGGTGAGCAGGGGTGCCCATTTCCACGGTCCTCTTGTGAGCTTAGGGGCCCCCCAGGGACTCCACCCTTCCTGTACAAAGTACCTCAGTAAAGTTGTTCTAAGTAATTCTTGTGTAACTAGAATATGTCTGAAACTCATCAGAATAAAAAGCTTGATGAATCAGTTAAATTGTAAAATAAGGGGATTTTGCCTTTGTCATTTGCCAAGCCAGTTCCTGAGCAGCTGACTGGAGCACTTACCCAAGGCAAGGCAAGACAGCCCTTCTTTCTGGTCCTTCCCAGGGAAGGTGATGCTTCGGTGCTCTGGCGGCAGGGGCTCACAGGAATACTACCCAGGGCTTTAAAACACTAACAGGGGCTTCCCTGGTGGCACAGTAGTTAAGAATCCGCCTGCCAATGCAGGGGACACGGGTTCGAGCCCTGGTCCGGGAAGATCCCACATGCCGCGGGGCAACTGGGCCCGTGAGCCACAACTACTGAGCCTGCGCGTCTGGAGCCTGTGCTCCGCAACAAGAGAGGCCGCGACAGTGAGAGGCCCGCGCACTGCGATGAAGAGTGGCCCCCGTTCGCCGCAACTGGAGCAAGCCCTCGCACAGAAATGAAGACCCAACACAGCCAAAAATAATTAAAAAAAAAAAAAAAAAAAAAA
>NW_020172446.1:1536981-1556250 GCF_003031525.2 Neophocaena asiaeorientalis asiaeorientalis
CCAAGGGCCCACACGCAGACTGGCTGATCAGAGTCCGTCCAAGTAAGGCCTGACCACTGCTTTGCAGATGCTCCTCCGACAGTTCTGATGCTCAGTCAAGGTTAACAGTGTTGCTCTGAGGGCTCCCAGAAGTGGAGGTTAGGGGAAGCAGGAAACTCACCAAACCCAGAGATTCCACTGCAGCTGTGAAGCTGACGCTGATACACTCTGGGCTGAACAAAGAGATGATCGGCTTCAGCCCACTTCAGGTTGTTTCAGCACCACTCACAGAACCTCTCTTTGCCTTAAAAAGCCTGCAGGGTCCCCTCCTTTGACAGTCGTTTAAAACAAATCAGTAACTGTCTAATCAGGGCACGAACCATTTTCCAGACTTGCCCAGGCAGGAGTGACCTAAATATTACTCAGGGTGTCTGACTTCCAGCCCCAGAGGAAGAGTGTATTTGGTTTGATTGTTTTTATGCTGATGAAGTTGAGCCAGTAATTCAAGGTCCCCATAGGGATGGCTGAATCATTCGATGCTATGAATTAGTTCTTTAGACCGAATGCAGTGGTGCAGAGCTATTATTGAATTACTCACTTTTCAATAGCACCCCTTACGCACTCACTCGATCTAATTTGTTGTGCCATTTTTAATTGATGTGAGCTAAAATGAGCAGAACTTGGAGGGTTTGGTGGGAGTGGCCCAGCCCATTTATAGCAGCCAGGTATGAAGAGCAGATCTCTGGAAAACGTGACTAACCCATTTCCGAGCCAACGGGCGTAGAGGCAGACTGCTCTGCTCTCTCTCCCAGGTAACCCTGCAGGCAGTAAATAGAGCCTGTATTAGAAGCCACGAAAGCTGTAAACACACACAGCAGGGAACTCTGCCCAAATTGCCCAACAAGGTATCAGGTGCAATTGACATTCCACTAGAAGTGTGTCTGCCGCAAGGTCAAGGCAAATTTGGCAAGAAGCCACGTGGGGACACTTTACATTGAAATCTCTTGGGAAACTGAGGACAGGGAAATAAAGCTTAGTCTTGGGCTCTTCAGTCGAGTTAGTGATTGTGGAGAGAACAGGAACCCTTCAGGTCAAGCAGGAAAAGCACCAGTGTGGCCTGGGCAAACCCACACTGTCTTTCCCAGCCAGCAAGCTCCAGCCTGGATCCAAACAACCCATTTCTGGGAACTTAAAATCAAAACTAAGATAGCAGTCGAATGGTCTCAAGTCCCCTACAGGGCCTTTGATGTGTATCCCAGCAGCAGCAGCATGGTGAATGGTTTCTGTAATGTGGGATTCCCGGGGAAAGTGGGCCTGGAGCACCGCCACTGGTGCCTCTCTCATTATAGGGCCAGAAATAGATGCCGCATCCCAGGAAAGGGGAGGTAAGGCTGCGTGGAATGTTTCATCTGTTGGAATTTTGTTCTGCGCGGCCTGACAAGATTACTGAGTTCTCAGTTCTGTAGCAGTGGCATTGAGTAAGAGTCTGAAAATTGATGCATTATGTACTTGCTTAAAATAGCAAATGCAGAAAAGGAAAAGCAGAGCCGCTAAGAAGTGTGCAGAACATATTGATGGAAAGGCCTCTGTTGCCTCTGTCATCACCAGCATGAAAGGGTGTATCGGAGCAGGGGGCGGATTTTCCATCAAAAGCATTCGTGTGGTAAAGGCTTCTGTACCACAATGAGTCAGGGGTACATTTTTTAGCTAACATAACTGAGTGCAAATCCTTCTGTTCTCAAACAGGTGGTAGAAAGTGAGCAATTTGTTTCTTTTCATCTCAGTGTTCTGGGTTGGTTCATGAGATAGTTGCTTCTATTTTAACCTTGTTGAGTTCCCCCTTAGAACAGAAATCCCCCGTTACTTGCTACCTAATCAGATATTCTGCGCTGTGGATCACAGCTGCCTGGATGGGCAGCAAGGTTTAGTGCAAGTGAGGTGGAAAGTGCATAAAAGGAATGTGTCATCTGCCCCCCGAGAGGAAAGCATCATCTCTTGTCAGCAGAGATAGGATTTTAAAATACTCAAGAACAAGTTAAAAGGGCTTTCTGGAATCGACAAGCCTTTTCACCAATATGGCCCTAGGAGGTGGCATGGTTATTGCTTAAGGGGCTATCCATGGTCAAGAGAAGAGGCCTTGAGACACAAGGGCAAGGGTCCCTTCAGCCCCTGTATCAATTGTTTAACCAACATTCTAAACATAAGGACCTCCTTCTTTAAAGCACTTGGCTCCATTAACAGACGTTCAAGGGGCACTTACTCCGAGCCAGGCATCGCCCTAGCCCCGTTGCCTATGTATAGTTTGGACTTTTTTTTTTTTTTTTTTGCGGTACGCGGGCCTCTCACTGTTGTGGCCTCTCCCGTTGCAGAGCACAGGCTCCGGATGCGCAGGCTCAGCGGCCACGGCTCATGGCCCAGTCGCTCCGCAGCATGTGGGATCTTCCCGGACCGGGGCACGAACCCGCGTCCCCTGCATCGGCAGGCGGACTCCCAACCACTGTGCCACCAGGGAAGCCCTATTTTGTCCTTTAACTCTCACCAAAACCCTTTGGAAAAGCATTACCACTGTTTATTATCCCAGTTCAGGAAACCAAGCTTCAAAGGGTAAGTGATCACCCAGAGCCATACCGCTGGATTCACACCCTAGACTGGCTGATTCCAAAGGCCTCTTCTCTCCACCAGGCCCCATTGTCTCCTGTCTCGATTAAGCAACATTCCTAGAAATACACAGAACCTGGAAGTCCCAGTCCCCGTCTCCTCCCTGCTGCCGCTGCCAGCTGCAGTGTCTGACTCCCGGGTGTGTTATAGCCAGAGTTCCAAAGGACTGGTTAGTATCCACGAGAAATCACTTTTTACAGGCTCAGCAAGCAGTTGGATGTGCAAACCACCCCTACATGGGAACTTGAACTAACTGTTCAGTAAACCATAATGTGCTGATTGTTGTCCGACAGTGACCAGTTTCCGGTTTCCTACAGGTCACCACAATTCTAGAGAATGTGACCTTTTATTTGCAGAGCAAGAATTAGGCGTTTCTTTTCCTCCCCAGCCCCCCGCCTTTATAATTTGCACTATTGCTCCTAGGAATACTGCTTTTAAAGTTTGAACATTTTCAGATAAAAATTGCTGGAAAGAATGGTGGGAAAAGTATCAACAAGTAGACCACTGATGGGCTTCCCCAGTGGTGCAGTGGCTAAGAATCCGCCTGCCAGTGCAGGGGACACGGGTTCGAGCCCTGGTCTGGGAAGATCCCACATGCCGCGGAGCAACTCAGCCCGTGTGCCACAACTACTGAGCCTGTGCTCTAGAGCCTGTGAGCCACAACTGCTGAGCCCGCGTGCCACAACTACTGAAGCCCGTGCGCTCTAGAGCCTGTGCTCTGCAACAACAGAAGCCACCGCGACGAGAAGCCCGCGCGCGGCAACGAAGACCCAAGGCAGCCAAAAATAAATAAATAAATAAATTTATATATAAAAAGAAGACCATTGAGACTTCCCTGGTGGTCTAGTGGTTAAGACTCTGCGCTTCTACTGCAGGGGGCTCAGGTTCAAACCCTGATCAGGGAACTAAGATCCCACATGCCGTGGGGCGTGGCCAAAAAAAAAAAAAAAAAAAAAAGAAGAAAACCATTGAATAAAAAGTGAGAAACGTTAAGGAGTTTCGGGTGCATGAGAATGGTACTCGGGCTGCTCACTTGCCATTTTAACACTGAATTGTCAAATTGGAGGCTTATTTGCTTCATATAGCACGGAATCAGGATAATATTGTAAATACTTACTTTATAGCAGAATTTGCTTACAAAATAGGTTTGGGAAACAATTTTGATACGTGATCTCCCCACTGGATCACACAGTCCTTTAAGGGAGGGAGAACAATGAGGTATATGTTCCCCAGTGAGTCCTCATAACATGTAGCGAAACCCTTTGGATCATTTCCAGAGGAAGTGAAACTCAACATTGTCCAAAACCAAACTCACTCTCTGTTTCCTTCTCCATCACCCACGCTGACAACCTAGAGATGTGGAAGACTCTACCTTTTACCATCTACGTTCAGTGGTCACCAAATTCTTGCTCTGAAGCGTCTCTCAAGCCTGACCTGTGTCTGCCCTGTTAACAAACACAGCCCTTTCTTCCCTGATTTAGTTTCCTACCCGGTCTGTCTGCTTTTAAATGCCCCCATCAGTCTATCCTCCACACCACCTGTTCCCTATCAATTTCATGTATTCGCTCGTTTATTAAATAAGCACCTACTTTATGCCAGACACTCTTAGGCACAGCGATAAGGAGGAGGTCCCATTCCCGTGGAGCTTCCCTTTAGGAAGGGCGTGGGAGCCATAGGAAGACAGACAGTGAACAAGACAAGAATCGAATAGGTCAGTTTCAGATAGCGGTAAGTGCACGGATAAAAACAAAGTATTATCTCTCTTCTCCACTCAAGGATCCTTAAAGGAGTCCCCATTGCTTGCAGAGTTAAGCCTAAACTCTTCGCCTGTTATCTACCCCAGCCTCTCTCCCACCACAGTCTCCAGACACAGTTGCATCCTGAACTACAGCCCCACGCTTGCCGTTCCCTGCATGTTCTCTAAGTTTCACTTTTAAGCTTCAACAAGGTCATCTCTGTTCGTCCAAGTCCTCTTCACCCTCCAAGGGGCAGTTCGTCACCTCCTGTTCTTGGGATTTGGAGATCTGGGCTGGGGAGGCCCAGGTAGGCTGCAGGGAGGAAGGGCAACTAGAGCTTGAGGGGCGTCGTGGGAGGGAGGAGAGATGCCGCCAAGCCGGGTGAGGCCACTAGGCTGAGGGTGTGCCTGTTCCCCGGGGATTCAGCACCCTGCCCCGCGGCTCTGGCTCCCTCCACGTGGGTGGGGAGCAGCGTGAGGAAGAGAGATCAGGTCGTCACGTCGTGGACCGGGGTGCTGGGAGCCCAGTTTATTCCCATGATGCATTTGCATTTCAAAGCCTCAAGCTCGGGGCCCGAGAGGCTGCACCCGGCAGCCAGCAGGCAGAATCCTCCACTCCTCCACCCTGTGCTTCCTGAGCGCACCCTGCAGCCCTCTAATGGTGCCAGCTTCCACGCCTTACATAGTAGCTATTTGTCAGCAAGTCGGCCTCCCTCCCCAGACTCTGAGCTTCTTGAGAACGGAGGCTGTTTTATTATTTGTCTTCTATCCCAGAGCCTTAGACTCAGATATTTGACGTAGGACACGTTTCAAGATAATGCCGAGGAATTCCTGAGCTCGTGGCAAGACTTCTCCTTAGTTCCCAACCCTGTTCAAAAGTGCCATCATTAATCTTATTTAAGCATTCTTTGATGACTCTCTTTTTAGTATATATGTCCCCTGTGTGTGTGTAGCTGCAAACCGCCTGAAATGCTCAGTTCTCGGATGGCAGAGGCTGGGGTCCTACAAACTCCCCTGTGCAGTGGGCCACAGCCCCACACACATAGAAGCTCAGATGCTTCTTGATGATGGTGAATAGAACAGGTAGATACGGAATGGCATTCCAACAAACCACTAAAAATCATCTGTTCAAAGGAAGATGTGGATCCTGGTTTGTGTTCAATCCAGGCTTATTTAGCACCTTCATTAATGATGTAAATAGAAAATAAACACCAATGTTCACAGATGGAGCTAACTTTGGAGGTCCTGTTAACAGAAGTATCAGGATAGGAGGAGCAGAAATGTAAGCAGGAAACAGCCAAGATGGAAAAAAAGAAGAAAAAAAAAAAGCTTAACACAGCAAAGAGAAAAAAAAAATCTCTCGAACAGATATTTTTTGATAAAGCCCCAAAGACAACAGAGCAAATCACTGAGATGAGAAGTTGAAGGGAGACAGAGAAAGAAGGGAGAGGTGGGAAGAGAGAGGAGGTCATGGAGGGTGGGATGGACGCAGAGGACCTGAGCTCAGGCTCCAGAGCCGACACCCTCTTGTTGGAGGTGACGGGGCAGCACCCTGAGGGGACACCACCCCCGCCCGTGATGCCGCTCTTTCCACAGCTGCCATCCCATGTGTTTTGTGGTAGAGGTTTGCTTTGGTGGTGTTTTGTTTTGTTGCTTCTGTTTTCTGTTCTTTCCTCATATCTGAGGGAGCGGTGGGTTTGTTCTTTTAGTTCAGTTTTGAAAGGTTTCATTATCCCCGGCGTAAAGCATCAATTTGGACATTTTGGGAGGGACAGAGGAATGCAGCCTGTAAAGAGTCCAGATTCCAAATCCATAAGGCCAAGTGGAGCATCCTCACTGCCTTGGTCTCTGATGCTGGTGGAAGGGAAACAAATCCAAGGGCCGAGCAGCAGTCACTGGGCCTCTCAGGATGGGCTCAGCCAGGCCACGTCCAGCACACAGAGGCCAGGCCCGGGTCCGCCTTGCCAGGGGAGGGCCCCCGACGCACGAAGAATAGGAACCTTCTGGTTGACAAAACCAGAAGCCAGGAGCCTCCACAGAGAGCTACAGGCCTCCTCAGGGACTCCAGCTGGAAAGTCAAGATGCCAGTGTGCCGGGGAATAGTTTAAAAAAGTACCTGAATTCTCCAAGCACCAGGAGAGCACCTTCTTTGACAGCCTGGAATCAACCAGGCCTGGAAACACCAATGTAAAATGTCATAAATGCCCAGGAAGCGAACGACAAGTGGTGACAGTGGAGGTCATGGCTGTGGGTCAGGATGCCCCAACCTTAACACCATGACAGCAGATTCCAAATGCTATTTCCTGACTCGTAAGCACCAAGTATTAAAGACTTGCACGCAGCAGAGGTATTGCCCCACGCTACAGCTAGACACATCCGTCCATCTGAGGTCTAAATGCAGTGGGGCAAAAAAAATAAACTTAAATAAATCAATAAGTGGAAGGGGGCTTCAATGTGTCACTCAAGAAACAGACACCACTTTGCGGCTGTGCAGAGCTCCTCGACCTTGCTAAGCTTCTGTGCCCTCATCTATGGCGTGGGCATAATGACAGTGCCTCGTAAGGTGTCAGCAAGGATTAAATGAGATGATGCATGTAAAATGTTTAATACGGCGCCTAGTGTGTGGAAAATTCTCCATAAGTGGAAGATGATGATTGTCAAGCTCCCCTCCCCCAATCCAAGACCCCTTTTACAGCTACACAAGACGCGCTGCTAAGTAGCACCAGCCATAGCCAGCAGACGGCTAAGTGATCATGGGGCCTATCTGTTCATATCACTCCGGGTATTACTGAGAAACACGCATGGAACCAGTGTCTACTCGTCTCCATTCAACCTCAAAAAAAAAAAAAAAAAAAAAATGACAACACGTTCATTGATGTAATTCCTGGAACTTCTTCAACCTTGCGTGTATGTTTCCAAAAATCCATGAGTCCAAACGTTTGTCATCCTACGAACATTTTTGTTTCCCTGAGAACTTCATTAGCAATGGGGCAGCAGCACCTAATATGTGAGAGTTTGGATTTACAAAGCAGAGTAATGATCCACTTTGCAGAAGGGTTCTTTGGCTCCCGAAAAGCATCCCTGGAACAGTGGGCATCCCTAGTGCCTCTTCATCTGCCTTAATCACACTCTGTACCTCAACACACCCTTGCACAGAGCACAGTGCCAGGAAGGCACCTGCTCCCCAAAGCCCAGCCCCTGCTCACCGATGGCGCCAACTCACTTCTCAACAACGCTGCTTTGAAGATGCTTGACATTGCCCTCAGGTCTTCTGGTTAGTGTCCAATGTCGAAATTCTAGGTTGACGGTTATTTTCCTTAAACCCTTTGACGAGTCTGTGTTTTCATTTCCCCCCCTCATATTTGATGAGAAAGCCTGTTATTCCTTTGCAAGCAATGTCTCTTCTCGCTCTGGGTGTTCTTCAGGTTTGCTCTGCCTTTGGTGACCTGCAGCGGATCTGCTTTTCAAGAGGTCAAGAAAGCTTGAGGTTTCCGTTTTTTACTGAAAAACCTTTGTGCGTGTGTATCTCCTCACGCCGTGGTTCCGTGCCCTTCCGCCAGGCTGGGAGGCAGACTCCCGGTGGGCTTTCCTAGGCCGGGCGGCCTCGTGCTGACCTCAGGCCTGGTGCCCTCGCAGTGGCCTGCACGTCCTGGACTTGGCATCTGCTGGCCTCCCATCCCCTCCTTCCTCCTGACTGCCAGAGTTTACCACCCCCCTTTCCTGCAACCTCCACTGGGGAGTTGTATTCACGTCGGAGACACCTGTAAGCGGTCGGGAAAGCTTGTCAGCTCCGATCACAGCACAGCACCATTGCCTGCTCAGAGCTTCGAGAGAACTGGGGACACAGATGAACACCCAGCTCAGCCTGGGGGTGGGGGTGGGAGGCGGGCGGTTCTGGAAAGCTCCAGGGAATGACTGAAGAGGTTTCAGCAGGGGGACAACAGGATCTTTTTCGTGCCTCTGATGACACTGTGTAGGACACGTTTGAAGCAGGGTGCCGGGCAAAGCGAAGACAGAGGAACGGGTTAGGAGGCTACGTTTGGAACCAGGAAAAAGGGGCTGAGGTTCTGGGCAGTGATGGTTGGTAGCGGAGAGAGAATGAGAAGGTGAAATGAACAGAACTTGGTACCCTGACCTGGGCAGAGGAGGGATCCAGGCCGATCCAGGCTTTCTGTCTCCGTGATGGGTAGATGATGCCACCTCTCCCCGGGACAGGCTTGACAGGAGGAGGGAAGCAGTTTGGGGAAAGGGCCAAGAGAATGAGCTCAGTGTTGGACACAGGAAGACTCAGCCGTGTGCGGCACATTCAGGGGATTTGTCGGGTCGGTGGCTGCACGTGTGTGCTTGGACCTCTTGCTGGGACAGGGGACACTGGGTAATTGTCTGTCATTGAAACCACAGCATGGGTGACACACTGTAGGAGAATGTACAAAATGAAAAGGACTAAAGGTAAAACAATAGGGAGTGAGGAAACAGAAACATACTCCTGCAGGATTCCTGCTGCTTCTTGAGGTCTGACATGGCCCCTTCTGGAAGCCGACACCGGCCACCCACGCTTAGGTGGCCCCTGTGCGTATCTCGGTGTTTGTTAAACTTTGCCCATCCTCTCAGTGTTGACGGGTGCCTTGAGGTCGGGGCCTGCATCCCACCCATTTTGTGTTCACTCTCTCTGGACGAAGCCCACCTCATCGTGGGCGCTCGGTAAATACCCGCCAAGAGAAGGAGAGCGGGTGGGGGAGGGATGGGTGATGGGGGCCCAAGCGAGGAAAGCCCTGGGGGAAGGGGGTCCCTGACCAGAGGGCCAGGAGGGTTGGGGGATGGGCGGGGGTTCCGCCCACTGGGCCAGGAGCCTGCGCGGGGGGCCTCGGCGACGAACGTGCTGCCTGCCTAGAACCATATAGTGACTGGAGTTTTATTTTCTAAATAAAAGTGGTGTCACCCCATCCCTCACCAGCTACAAACCCAGAGAGGACTCAGTAGGTCGGGGATGCAACGCCCCCCCCCCCTCAGGACTGCTGGCCTCTTAGACTCGCTCTAGAAGTGACTGTGGTCGAAGTGTCCATTCGACCCTGACAAAAACAGAAGTAGCCCTTCCTAAAGCAGGATTTTGAAAGAGCTGCCCTCTGTGATTTGACATGAACAGAGGGACTTCCTTCTGGAAGGAAGCGAAACACACGGGTCACAGCTGCAGACATGGGCGGGCCACTGTCCTCAGGGAGAGCTGGAGACCCTGCCCTTGTGTCCCGGCGGCGTCCAGGTGGAGGGCCACCTGTCCTGATGACGCCGGGGTTTATCGTGAAACACTCACTCCGCGTATCACCCCTGGGAAAAGCATCTGTTTACGACCTGCCTGTGCTTGGTGCAAGGCAAGCTTCCCCACACACACATCCTGTGACCAAACACAGAGAATGCTGCGTTAGTGCCGAAGGCTCTGGAACTGCTGGCCACTCCCCCAGAGGATCCGTGCGCCAGGCCGCTGCACTTCACCTCACTCCCATCCCGGTTCCGTTTCAAGTGTTAGAGCTCCAGTAGGAAATGCCACTGGAACGCCATGGAGAAAAGAGGGTGGGCTCAAGTCCCAGGCTGCCAGGGGTAAGAGTCTTCTGCTGACCAGGGGTCTGTACAGGAGGGGACATGTTCTGGGCTGCTTCAGCCCCTGGAGAGACTTGTGATGTCCCACCCTGTGTAGGACTTTTCAATGCGCGGCTGCACCAGCACGCCCGCGGATCCGGTCTTTCATTGACCCACGGATTTCTCTGATGAGCAGAGGACTGGAGGAAACGGAAGCAAAGTAACTTGATCAAGGCCATTTGCCTGCAATGATAGCTTGGAGCAGATGAAACAAGATGAAAGTCCCCGAATTCCACAGTTTGCTGAGCCATTAAATCCTGTAACAGAAGATGGGGAGGAAAGCCCCTCCCCCTTGCAGCCAGCCAGCCTCCATCGCAGCTGTCACCCGCAGCTATAAAATCTCCTTTCTTTTCTTGAAAAAATTAGGAGGGTGCCCTGGTTCCGTAAAGATTTCCAGTGTGTGAAGCGCGAGCAGGAGATGTCACCGGACCCCCTGGAGTGTCCACTCCCTGTGTGTTGCTCGGGCCCTGCCACTGCTCTGTCTCCAAAATAGGCACAAGATTCCCTTGCCACTGCTCTGTCTCCAAAATAGGCACAAGAAACCCCTCACAAGAAACCCCTTAAAACCATTTTGGTTTGAACTTAAAATGGGGAGAAAAAACATGGTTTGAGGACAAGTCCTTATTTTTCCTTTAGATCAACCCATTTTAAAAAGATTATTGTGTGGACTTCCCTTGTGGTCCGGTGGTTAAGAATCCGCCTTCCAGGGCAGGGGACGTGGGTTTGATCCCTGGTCAGGGAACTAAGATCCCACATGCTGCGGGGCAACTATGCCTGCACGCTCTAGAGCCCGCGCACCACAATTAGAGAGAAGCCCTCACGCCGCAATGATAGATCCCACGTGCCGCAACTAAGACCGGATGCAGCCCAAAAAAAAATTTTTTTTAATGATTATAAAATACCCATAACTTAAAATTTACCATTAGTCACAGTTAGTACATTCACAGTGTTGTGCAACCGTCACCACTGTCTAGCTCCAGAGTATTTTCATCACCCCAAAAGGAAACACCCTGACTCCTCTGCTTTCTGTCTCTGTGGATTTGCCTATTCTGGACATCTCATATAAGTGGAATTACAGTATGTAGCTTTTTGTGTCTGACTTCTTTCACTTAGCATAATGTGTTCAAGGTTCATCCGTGTTGTAGCAGATATCATTACTTCATTCCTTTTTATGGCTGAATAATATTTCACTGGATGGATAGACCACATTTTGTCTGTCCCTTCATCAGTTGATAGATATTTGGGTTATTTCTACCTTTTCTTTTTTTTCTGAAGTATAGTTAATTTACAATGCTGTGTTAGTTTCAAGTGTACAGCAAAGTGATTCAGTTATATATATTATTACATATTATGTATATTATATATTATATATATTTATTATGTATCATATATTATTTTCCAGATTCTTTTCCATTATAGGTTATTACAAGATGTTGAGTATAGTTCTCTGTGCTATACAGTAGGTCCTTGTTGTTTACTTATTTTATATATAGTAGTGTGTATATGTTATTCCCAAACTCCTAATTTATCTGTCCCCCCATTCCTCTATCCCCTTTGGGAACCATAAGTTCGTTTTCTATGTCTGTAAGTCTATTTCAGTTTTGTAACTAAGTTCATTTATATGATTTTTTTAGATTCCACATATAAGTGATATGACGTGATATTTGTCTTTCTCTGTCTGGCTTACATCACTTAGTATGATAACCTCTAGGTCTATCCATGTTGTTGCAAATGGCATTATTTCATTCTTTTTATGGCCAAGTAGTATTCCATCATATATATGTACCACATCTTCTTTATCCATTCATCAGTCAATGGACATTTGGGTTGCTTCCATGTAAATAGTGCTGCAGTGAACACTGGGGTACGTGTATCTTTTTGAATTATGTTTTTCTCTGGATATATGCCCAGGAGTGGGATGATACTATAAAACTCCTAGAGGAAAACATAGGCAGAACACTCTTTAACATAAATCGTAGGAATATCTTTTATGGATCTGTCTCCTAGAGTAATAGAAATAAAAACAAAAATAAACAAATGGGGTCTAACTAAACTTAAAAGTTTTTGCACAGCAAAGGAAACCGTAAACAAAATGAAAGAACCTACAGTACGGGAGAAAATATTTGCAAACGATGCTACCAACAAGGAATTAATCTCCGAAGTATACAAACAGTTCATGGAGCTTAATATCAAAAAAAAAAAAAAAAAAAAAGAAAGAAAGAAACAACCCAATCAAAAGATGGGCAGAAGACCTAAACAGACATTTCTCCGAAGAATACATACAGGGACTTCCCTGGCGGTGCAGTGGTTAAGAATCCGCCTGCCAATGCAGGGGACACTGGTTCTAGCCCTGGTCCGGGAAGTTCCCACATGCTGGGGAGCAGCTAAGCCCATGCACCACACTACTGAGCCTGTGCTCTAGAGCCTGCGAGCCACAACTACTGAGCCCGCGTGCCACAACTACTGAGCCCGCATGCTGTAACTACTGAAGTCCATGGGCCTAGATCCCGTGCTCCGCAACAAGAGAAGCCACTGCAATGAGGAGCCCGTGCACCACAACGAACTAGGCCTTGCTCGCTGCTACTAGAGAAAGCCCACATGCAGCAATGAAGATCCAGTGCAGACAAAAAATAAATAAAATTAAATAATTTTAAAAAGACATACAGATGGCCAAAAGGCACATGAAAAGATGTGCTAATTATTAGAAAATGCAAATCAAACCTACAATGAGGTATCACCTCACACCAGTCAGAATGGCCATCTTCAAAAGGTCTACAAATAATAAATGGTAGAGAGTGTGTGGAGAAAAAGGAACCCTCCTACACTGTTGTTGGGAATGTAAACTGGTACAGCCACTATGGAGAACAGTATGGAGCTTCCTTTAAAAACGAAAAATAGAGCTACCATATGACCCTGCAATCCCACTCCTGGGCATATATTAGGAGTTTTATAGTATCTAGTCTTCAATCCATTTTGAGTTTATTTTTGTATATGTTATTAGAGAATGTTCTAATTTCATTATTCTACATGTAGGTGTCCAGTTTTCCCAGCACCACTTATTGAAGAGACTGTATTTTCTCCATTGTGTATTCTAACCTCCTCTGTCATAGACTAAATTGACCGTAAGTGTGTGGGTTTATTTCTGGGCTTTCTATCCTGTTCCATTGATCTATATTTCTTTTTGTGCCGGTACCATACTGTTTTGATTACTGTAGCTTTGTAGTATAGTCTGAAGTCAGGGAGCGTGATCCCTCCAGCTCTGTTCTTCTTTCTCAAGATTGCTTTGGTTATTCAGGGTTTTTTGTGTTTCCATAGAAATTAACAATTTTTAATTCTGTTAACTAGAACAAATGAAAAATGCCATTGGTAATTTGATAGGTTCTGTGAACTAGAACAAATGAAAAATGCCATTGGTAATTTGATAGGGATTGCATTGAGTCTGTAGATTGCCTTAGGTAGTACAGTCTTTTTAACAACATTGATTCTTCCAATCCAAGAACACAGTATATCTTTCCATTTGTTTGTGTGGCCTTCAGTTTCTTTCATCAGTGTCTTATAGTTTTCAGGGTACAGGTCTTTTGCCTCCTTAGGTGGGTTTATTCCTAGGTATTTTATTCTTTTTGATGTGATTGTAAATGGGTTTGTTTCCTTAATTTCTCTTTCTGATACTTCATTGTTAGTGTATAGAAATGCAACAGATTTCTGTATATTAATTTTGTACCCAGCAACTTCACTGAATTCATTGATGAGCTCTAGTCGTTTTCTGGTAGCATCTTTAGGATTTTCCATGTTTAGTATCATGTCATTTGCAGTGACAGTTTTACTTCTTTTCCAATTTGGGTTCCTATTATTTCTTTTTCTTCTCTAATTGCTGTGGCTAGGACTTCCAAAACTATGTTGAATAAAAGTGGTGAGAGTGGGCATCCTTGTCTTGTTCCTGACCTTGGAGGAAGTGCTTTCACTGTTGAGTATGATGTTAGCTGTGAGTTTGTCATATATGGCCTTTTTTGTTTTTTTTTTTTAATTTTTATTGGAGTATGGTTGCTTTACAATGTTGCATTAGCTTCCACTGCACAACAATATCAATCAGCCATACACATCCAGATATTCCCTCCCTTTTGGACTTCCTCCCATTTATATGGCCTTTATTAAGCTGAGGTATGTCCCCTCTATGCCCACTTTCTGAAGAGTTTTTATCATAAATGGGCATTGAATTTTATCAAAAGCTTTTTCTGCATTGTTGTAAATAATGCTGCTATAAACATCCCTGTACAAGTTTTTGTTTGAACACCTGTTTTCACTTCTTTTGGGTATATATCCAGGAGTGGAATTGCTGGGTCGTGTGGTAATTCTGTGTTTGACTTATTGAGAAAGCAAACTCAATCCACGTTGTCTTACTTTGTTGTCTGCTGATGGCAGTGTGGACGGCACCAGCCGGGGGCTGCTTAGCTGCCTAGCTCTTCAGACCAAAAAGTCAGTTCTTCTTCCTGCCCTCAACACATGGAACCACTCACCCCCCTCTCTTCTGTCCAGATCCCACGGCAGCCCCACGGAGACAGGCAGGGAATCAGGGCAGGGCCACTCAGGGCTGCGGTGCTGGGGCTCTGCTTGCTCCAGGCCAGCAAGAGGGCCAGGATGAGGGTCGAAGGACCCCTCACCCAGATCACGGGCTGTGCATCTATCCCCAGGGCAGCCTGGCTCCCGCAGGAATGGAGAAGTGCCCGAGTCACTGCCTCCAATGGGCTCTGCTATTTTTATGTCCAAGTCTGGTTAAAAATAGCCGTCCTAAGCCAAGGTTTTAGCTGCAGCTGACAAGACATTAAGCATCAGATACCTAATGCCCATGAGAGATAACCACGGGTCTCTTCCTGTGTTCATTTTCTGTTTCTACAAGATGTTTAACAAGAAAGGGGGCTTCCCTGGTGGCGCAGTGGTTGAGAATCCGCCTGCCAATGCTGGGGACACGGGTTCGAGCCCTGGCCCGGGAGGATCCCACATGCCGCAGAGCAACTAAGCCCATGCACCACAACTACTGAGCCTTTGCTCTAGACCCCGTGTGCCACAACTACGGAAGCCCGCATGCCTAAAGCCTGTGCTCCGTAACAAGAGAAGCCACCGCAGTGAGAAGCCCGCACACCACAACGAAGAGTAGCCCCCGCTCGCCGCAACTGGAGGAAGCCAGGGCACAGCAATGAAGACCCAATGCAGCCAAAAATAAATTAATTAATTTTTTAAAGAAAGAAAGCAGGTAGGAAACAGCCATGAGGAAAGCCCCTAACAACATCTCCATCCCTGCCCCCCTGGGCGCTCCAGCAAAGCCCAGCCCAGTGTTCTGGGCACTCAGAGGCCAAGAGCGCCACTGCCCGCGGGCCCCCTTCCTGCGGAAAGTGAGTCTGAGTGATGGTGCCGCCCAGACCAGCCGGTGCCTGGGCAGTGCCTCCCTGTCCCCTGGGCCAGGCGGGCGGAAGCACAGTTGTGCCGGCCTCCCCTGCCATCAGACCCTTGGCAACCCGTCCAACGCCGAGAGCAACAGCCACCCAGGGAGCCTGGCCCGCCCGCCCCCAGCGCCGCCCTGGGGAAATGAAGGCGTTCAGAGCACAGGGAGCAGGGCCTTCTCCTCTCACCTCCCAGCGCGGAGAGCGCCGATGAGGCACGAGGCGCAGCGCGGGACTGTGCCGGCCGCTGAGTCTCCCAGCTCTTCCATCTGCGGCATCTGAAGTGCGTTCAGTGCCCCGCGGGGCGCCTGAGGACGGGCGCTGCTCCTCCCCAGCAGGTGCGCAGCCACCCCGCGGGCACTGGGCACTCCGGGCCCTCCGCCTGCTCAGCAGGTGGGAAGAAGCCCCGCTGGGCCAGGAGGGCCACATGGCTCCTGGGCAGGGGAACGGGCTCCTGCCCCGCACGCTGCCAGCCACACAGGTAGAAGCACCGCTGACCCTCCCTCCCACTTCCCGGCCTCCAGGAAGCTGACGTCCAACCGGTTCTAACAGCGGGACCCGCGACAGGCAGGGCCGAGCCGGGACTCACAGAAGACATTTCTCTCATCGTCGTCGTAGTCAGGTACCATGTGCGGGGAAGAGTCTCCACTTATCACTGGACGCAGCGCCCCCAGGGCTCCGTGTTGCCACCAGAGAGAACTGATAAACAGTGTCATCAGAGCCCCGTGCTGTGATATCCCCCTGCTGACATCTAAAGCCCAGCGACTGGTCCTCAGCCTCAGGCCATTGGGCGGTGGCCGTGCCGCACTGCGGCTCCCTGCCCTGTACTAACCCACAAGCGGGTTCTCAGGAGCCCGGCAGCGCCTGAACCTCGGGCCCTGGCTCCCCCAGGGCTTTGGTTCGGGACCGCAGCCCAGCACCATCTCTCCCGGCCTCATCCTCTCTGTGCCCTGGCCTGGAGGAGACACCTGTGAGGCCCAGGGACTGCCGGGGAGACTCCCCCACCTGGGCCCCCTGCTAACCGCCTGTCTTCTTTTCGGTCCTTCCAGTGAGAAGCGCCACCTTCAAGTCAACGTCACCAACCCTGTGCAATGCAGCCTGCACGGGAAGAAGTGCACCGTCTCCGTGGAGACACGGCTCAACCAGCCGCAGCCCGACTTCACCAAGAACCGCTCGGGCTTCATCCTCAGCGTGCCGGGCAACTGATGCGCAGGGAGGTGGGGCCGCCCGAAGCCCGCCCCGCTAGGCTCCACGCTGGGAGGGGCCCCCGCCTCCCCTGCGGCCCCTCCCCGAGGCCCACCCCCTGCTTTCTGCCTTTGGCCTCCGTCTTCCTCGGTCCCAACTGTCCGCAGACCCCTCAGCAAACCAAAGACCCCGTGTCCTGCCCAGCCCCTAGCCACCACCCCACCCCACCCCCCACCCCCGACTACAGCTCCCCTGCAGTCAGAGAAGGCCGCCCGCTGCCAGGCCAGGTCAGCCTGCCTGACCCCGTGACCAGCAGCTGGCCCTGCAAGGCGAGGGCTCGGGGAGCCCGGATGCAGTTTCTAGCCAAAGCCATGCCCCCGGTTTGGGGGAGGTGAGCTGGGGAGGTAGCCCTGCTCTCTCCCTGGGCCCAGCTGCCCTCTCCCCAGGGTGATGGCAGCCCCATGCCCTGGCTCAGGGAGCTTCTCAGAGCTCCTCGTGGACCCCTTCCCCGCCAGCAGCCAGCCAAGACCACCAGGTGAGCAGGTTCACCTGTAGGGCCAGCCCCTCAGCCCAGGAGCCAAGGGCCGGCAGTCTGTCCTGCCCAGAGCCTGCCCCCAGACCCGTGGCCACCTCCCCAGAGAGCGCAGCGCAGGGGATGCTCCAGGGATCATCTTACTTAACCACACAGCCTGGGCCATGGTTGTCTTGCACTTACTTTTGCAGTTTGCTAATCAGATATCATGTCTGCTGTGCCCACACTCGTGTCAGGAACGCTAATTAATAAAATAGAATGGGGGGTGGGGAGCAGGGGAGCAATCCGGGGTTTGGAAGTTGCCCCTCCAAACACCTCTGCCTCACACTCACGTGGAGAACCAGGACCGGGGTGGGAGGGCCTGAGCCCCAGGAACTTGGGGAAGTGGAGCGACAGAAACATTGCGGGGGTCCTGGCACTGCAGGCCAGGCCAGGAGAGCCGCCGCCTTGCCAGTCCCTGCCCGGCAGAGAGCGCGTGTGCTCCAGATGCTTCCGGGACCACCCTCCTCTGAGCCTCTTCCGAGGAGGACGCCACACACCCCCTGGGCAGCCCGGGCCTCCCGGCCTGGAGCCTTAGAAAAAGGAAAGACTCAGGCACCCCGTGTGGTCAGGGGGCTGAGGGTGAGCCCACGCCCCAGGAGGAGCCGAGCAGGATGTCAGAGAGGGACGTGCTGACGTTTTCTCCGCTTTCTGCCACAGAGGCTCCCCCTGCCACCCCGACCCCACAAAGCATACCAGATGCCACCTCCTGTGCCTGCCACGTCCCCCTGGCCGGCTCCCAGGTGGTCCCAGCAGCTTGGTCTCGCGGCTGCCCCACCCCTGCTTCCCAGAGCTCGAGCACATTCTCACCCCGTGCAGTGCACAGCAAAGAGTCCCGCCGGCATCCTGGCCTTGGAAACCCATTCATCCTCCAAGCCTGGTCAGCTGCCCGCACAGGACCCCGTTCAGCAGCGCCCATAGCTTTGCCAATCGCCTTGACACTATCGATCCATCTTAACTGGAACATCACCTCTCCTTTCCACTCGTTTCCCCAAACTTGTTGCTTTACTAGATACATGGAAATGTATGTTTTAGACACACCAAAAAGAACATGCCAAACGAGTGCCGTTCAGAGGCTGGAGAGGACGGGGGCTGGAGTCCTGCCCTCCCACCTTTTGGTGTCGCCTCTGGTCCCTGAGCCCTCAGCCAGAGCACCACCGCCGTCCACAAGCACTTTTTCATGATGTCCTACAGAAAGTCACAGTGTGTGGCAACCGAAGAAAGAATTTCGGGTGTGATCACAGCGCTGAGGGGAAGGCAGGAGGACACAGTGATTGTATGCGATGAAGTGTTTCTCTTGATTTAATTAAATGCAGTTTTATGGTTTGGTGCGTATATTCCTATTTTCCATTAAATTAACTTTATTTCTAAAGCATATTTTGATTTATCATCAAGAGCAATAAAGCATTAAATCTTACGTTTAAAGGTGTTCTGCTTTTTGAATTGAAAACTGTATCTACAGTTGTGAAAATTTGGCTTCTATAAACTGTTATCCCAGAGGATGGAAGGGAGCATTAAACACAAATCAGGTAAAAATGGAGGATAGTTTACGTGGGGCTGTTGATGAAAAGTATTCAATGGTGAGTGAGAAGCTGGGGGGAGGCGGAGCCAGGAGGCGGACAGGCAGTGGAATTAAATCCAAACACTTTCTCCCACCATTTTGAGGCCTGTGCACTAGATTTGAAACTCACTGCTTTCACGTTTACTGAGATCGAAGCACGTATAAAGGCAAGGCTGGGATCTCCAGGGCTGCAGTTGGAGGAGAGGTCTGGGTGAGCCGTGGCTGGTCAGCCTCTCCCCGAGCCCTCAGGTTGGGGTCGGGGAGCTGCAGACAAGCAAGGCCCTGCGGGGAGATGGGGCATCCCCAGCACCCAAGGGCCCCGCAGCCAGAGGATGCTACCGGGTCCCCGGTTACTGGCGGGACGGAGCCCGCAGTGATGGCTTCTGACTCAGACAAAGGAGGTGCCCTGATCACAAGGCTGACAGCTTCCAAGGTGCCACCTGAGCAGGTGCAACGCGTCCCACCCCCAGGCCCAGGGCAGCTCCAGCCAGCGGGGGACAGGGCCAAGGGGGCT